>NC_037329.1:14380974-14686912 GCF_002263795.3 Bos taurus | reverse complement strand
TAAGGGGGTAAAAGAAGTGACTGTACCGGAATCTGGTTTTCCGTGAAACTGTTGGGTAAGATACATTATCTAATTCAACGTCTTAAAGGCTTATTGAGTATAAAGTAGCCAGTAGATTCTAGCTTCTAGCAATTTTACCTGGTTGCAAATGATGGTTTCCTTCACAATGAAGTGAAAACGTGTGTCTTCTTCCTGAAATTATAAGGAGAGTAACTTATGAGGACATTCATGTCTGAAATCCTTTACTCTGTCTTATATTTTGCTTGGTCAGTTTGTTTAAATTAAAACAATGATTTTATATGGGGGTCAGGAAGAACAGATGACTGGGATGAATCTTCTGATGTTTCTTTCAGGTGTGCTTGTGAGAAATGGGGGAAGTTTTGAAGATGATTTGTCATTGGGAGCTGAAGGTATGTTTGGAAGAACTGTATTTTCATATAGTTTTAAAATTAAAAAAAAAACAGAAAGTGACATGTTTTCAGGTTTATGACCCTCAGAGTTAAAGTTCTTAAAAGTGGCTCAGACACATTTTACAGAAACTTTTAGGTGTTAATCTAGTGAGAGCCTTTTGGAGACCTGTAGAAATGGCTCTGAAAAACCATTGTGAAATACTCAAAGGTTTTCATTGGACTTTAATGCTCTAAAGGAACTGTTTGGGGGCAAATAATGGTGATATAACTGAGGGAAGACTTGTCCCACAAAAGGAAGCTTAAATATTTATATGTGAGAAAATTGCAGTGAAACTTATTTTAGTGTGAGGTATAAAGCTGCAGCTTGTCTTTTTTTTTTTTTTTTTGCATTCAAGTGCCTGTCTTTCCTTCCTCTTTTTCCAGATTTTTAGAAGATTAAAGGAAAAGACAAATTAGAGTTACTAGAAGTTAATTAGAAATCATTATACTGATGTCTGTTCAAAGCTAAATTAGGATTTTAAAAGTGTATTGTGCTATGTTTAAATTTTCGCAGATTATCTTTTCCTGTGGATTCATAATAAAGCTTTCCACAATGTAAACTTAAGAATTTTTTATTGTTTTATTGGTATTTTGAAATTATTCGTTGCTGTATAGCTAGGTTATTAATGAGTGCTTTTTATAAAAAAAGAATTAAGGATTTTATTAAATCTTTTTGAATTGTAAGTTGATGTATAGTGAATTTACCCACTGAATTTAATATTCTTGATCTCTTGCTGTTTGAAGCCAATCTGTGTGATAGATTACTTATTAAGAGCCATCTAACACTGAAAACTCTATAGAATATGTGAATATGTTAGTTTTTATATTTCTGTTAATATCTTTTCCAGGAATAAACTCTATAAAATAAACTGTAAAGCTTAAACTTACTGCTCCCCAATCAGTATTAAAATGCATTTCCAATGTTATTGTAAATAGCACTTTTAATAACTACCTTAGTAGCCTCACAATATGGAATTTCTTTGTAAGACTTCATTTTTATTTTTTTTAAACAGTTCTTTTCAGAGAAAAATTGAGGGGAAGGTACAGAGGTTTCCCATATGGTTTCTGCCCTATATATGCATAGCTTCTTTGTTGTCAACATCCCCCTACTAGACTAGCACATTTGTTACAGTTGATGAACCTAGAATAAGGCAAATTAGCCACATTATTATTGCTAAATGTCTAATATACCAAACTCTTGTCCTGGCACATTAAATCTGTCATTAAAGATAATATACAGATAGGTAAGAAAAGAATCAGTGGCTAATTTGCTTTTTAAATGATTGTATCACATTAGTTATTGTCTTGCTAATAGTTGTGCTTTCCACTTACTCTTTTTACCTTTAGCGAACCACCTTCATGAAATTGATGCTCAAATTGATAATTGGTATGTAGCTGTTTATTTTTTTTCCTTTCTAAACATTAGGAATATTTGTGGAGATAAAATTTATATAATATACTTTTGTTTATAGCAGTAATATTTTGGCCAAAGAGAGAAGACTACAGTTTCATCAGAAGGGAAGAAGTATGAATTCCACTGGATCTGGGAAAAGTAGTGGGACAGTCTCAAGGTACCTTATTCTGAGCTTATACTGCAATTACATTGTGTTGTAGATGACCTAATCTGATCACTTTTTTAGCCTTGGATTTGGCTTGACAGTGTGAAGTCAAAAGGAATCCAGAGTGTTTCATAGATCAACATAACTGACGGAAGTGTCTTTTTTTTTTAATTAAGATTAAGTAAAAGTTAACAAATATGTTAATAATGTTGCTGGAATCCATAATGAGTATTTTGAGCCCTATGAGAGAGGAATTCCATAGTGGAATAATTTCTACTTCCAAAATTTTCCATTCTGCTAGAGTCTTGAGTTACTCTGATATAAATATCAGAATAAATCTTTGTAATTTAAAGCTTGATATTGAAACATAGATTTATCTTCATATAAAACCAAATATCTTTAAAATATAAAAATAAGCAAATACATATGCATAAACAAGCAGCTTATTGTCCAGATTATTGTTGTGAAATTTGAACATTTTCTCTGAAACAAATTGAAATTTCCTTCTGCTCACCTTCTGTCTCTAACATTCCTGGTTTCCCCAGTGAGTCTCAGCTTGGATTATCACCGGCATGAGAGATAAGGGTTACAAAGTGTTCAATTCCCAATAGAATTAGAGCAGGAATTAACCCCTGTGTTATCCAAACTCTCCTTACTTTACTCCTCCTGCTTCCTGGGTGCAAGTGGTTAGAAAAAAGTTGAAAGTAAGCTCCTCCCTCATCTTTCTGAGATCAGTTGTTACCTGTATTGCCTCTTCTAGGACAGCGAAAGATAGCAGAAAAACTCAAGTTCTGCAGAGTGTCCCTTGATACCAAAGTTGTACCAACTTCCTAGTCCATTTTCCACTTTTCATTTTTTCTTTAATCTGTTTACTCTTTATTCTCCCTCATCTGTCCTCTAATTGTTCAGCTGCTTTACTGGACATCTCTTAAAATGACAAAAAAAATAAGGTGAGGAATCAGATAGTTTCTTTACTGAGGGTGTTATTGGTGTTCTTAGGGCTTAGCTCTTTTTCGCAAAACTAACAGCTTGAAAGAACAGACTCCTTTTAAGGGTTATTTATCGCATTTGGTGCATAATGTATAAAAATGTTGAAATAAATAATGGTTTAAAGAGTAAAAGGGGTATAGGATCTTTTCACAAGAAAGTAGGAATGTGAATTCATTTATAATGTGATGTGGACTATAAACTTACTTTACATCTTGATTTCTTTTTTTCTTTTTTAGTGTTTCAGAATTGTTGGAACTTTATGAGGAAGACCCTGAAGAAATCCTGTATAATCTTGGATTTGGACGAGATGAACCAGATATTGCTTCCAAAATTCCTTCCAGATTTTTTAATTCATCATCATTTGCCAGAGGAATAGATATTAAAGTATTTCTGAGTGCACAGATGCAACGGATGGAAGTAGAAAATCCAAATTACGCTTTAACAAGTAAGGTTTTTAAATGTTAGCATATTATTTTAAAAATTTTTTCATCTACACAGCAAGATGGTCTTGTTTTTAAGGCCTTACTAATTTCTAAGAATAATTGTGGAAATTTAATTATTGAGGTTAATACAAAAGCTGTTTGCTTATTCTAAATTTTTATTATTCTATTTATAGAAGTTAATTTACCTATCCTCCCACCCCATTCTCCACTTAAGTGTTACATTGGAGAATGTAACTTACCTGTGGAACCTTACACATATCTCCAGATTGCTTTTGTTCCAAAAGAAAATAAATAAAGGAGAGGCCTTTTACTATTAGTTGAGGTCAGTCACTTTCAGATGCTTTTCCTATAAATCTATAAAGGTATGGCTAATTTGATGATTTTTCATGTTAAATCTTCTGCTTATTTATTTATTTTTTTCTATTGACCAGGCATTCCCAACAGTGGGAAACTCGGTGGTCCTTGGATTAGTTTTAAGAGATCTGTAAATCCAAGCCCCCTCCCATTAGGTATAAAATATATGCTTATATATACTTAACATTTGGAAGAGTTCAATAGCAGCTATAGATCAATAGCAGTCCTGTCTATTTTATTCCGTGTTGTCGTTATGCTTTGTCCTTCCTTGTGATTTTTTAAAACATAAATTCTAGTACTTAAGAGTGAAAAATCTTTCTCCCTCTCCACAGTAAATAGAGAGGTTTTAAGTGTTAGATAAAGAAAAGAATCTGGTTTCATAATCTTTGTGATCTAAGTAGTTCAGTTATTGAAATTCTGAACCATAATAATGGTTTAATTAATAATAGGTGTATATATACACATATAAACATAAATATATATATATACATATATAATTTATTTATTTTTTTACTTTTGTAGGCCGTTTTCGTCAAATTGAAGTGCTTACTACTGTGGCCAACGCATTTTCTTCTTTATATTCCCAAGTCTCTGGGACTCCCCTGCAGAGAATTGGAAGTATGTCCTCAGTGACCTCTGACAAGGAGACAGACTCACCTCCACCTCTAACCCGGAGTAACACTGCAAATCGCTTAATGAAAACACTATCGAAACTAAACTTATGTATTGAAAAAACAGAGAAAGGAGAAGGCAGTACTCCTTCCCTGGCAGTTGACAAAGGAAAGATAGTAAACATTTCAGTGATGGAAGAAAGTGGCAATAAAAACGATCAGAAGTCTCAGAAAGTTGTGAAGAAGAAAGAGTCGTCTTCTGTGTTGGCTACAGTTAAAGAAGAAGTGTCAGGCAGTTCAGCAGCTCTTGTGGAGAATTCTGACATTGATGGACTTTCTGATGAAGCAAATAGTAATTTTAACCGTGAAGCTGAAAGTGGACAAAGTCAAGAAACTCAAAGTCATGAGAATAAACTGGATGAGGAATCTGGTTTTCTAGAAACTGATTTAGGTGGTGATTTCAACATGTCCAGTCATAGTGAGCTGGAAAATAGCGGGGAGCTGAAAAATGTCCCTTTGTGCACACCTGAAAAAGAGCCATGTGCACCACTCATGATCCCATCCATAAGAAATATAATGGCACAGCAGAAGGACTCCTTTGAAATGGAAGAGGTAGGTGGAAAACTAATGAGGACTGTTTCAACCAGTGAGTTAGGGAAAACAGTGCCCCCAAATGTCTTTAAAATGAAAGTTGGTGAATGGATGTATACTAGAAAAAATCTTCTTGATTTTGACTTTTCAGGTTTTTTGTTTCACAGACCAAGATGTCACTGGACTGTGTGGTGTCAGTATAATAGCTCCTCTGGATCTTCTGTCACCGTTGTTTTTCTTTCTCAGTTTTAACAGTTTGATGCTGTGAGAATGCCCTGAGAGAGTATATTCAAACTCAGATCAATGTTGCATAGTAGTTAGATTTAGGTAACAGGCTTTGAAGTCAGATGGGTTTGAATTCTGTTTGGGCCACTGAATTGCTGTGTGCCTTTGGGCAAGCTTTTCTGAATGTTATCTCAGTGGAAGGGTAAGTGTGAAGATTTTGAGGTTAGGTCTGGGTATGGGACTAGAAAGAACATGAAGCTATAGGAAACCTTGAGGAAGAAGGTTTGAAAGAATTTCTGCAGCCCGGGAAGACCACCAGTGAGTGAGTGGTTACTTTTTTTTAAACATGATATTCTTTGGTGGTGGTGGTGTTCAGTCGCTAAGTCGTGTCGGACGCTGGGACACCATGGACTGTAGCCTGCCAGGCTCCCTGGTCTTCTACTGTCTCCCAGAGTTTGCTCAAATTTATATCCATTGAGCTGGAGCCAGTGGTGCTGTCTAGCCATCTGATCCTCTGTCACCCCTTGCTCCTTTTGCCTTCAATCTTTCACAGCATCAGTGACTTTTCCAATGAGTCTGCTCTTCCCATCAGATGGCCAAAGCATTGGAGCTTCAGCTTCAGCAAAACAGTCCTTCCAGTGAATATTCAGGGTTGATTTTCTTTAGGATTGACTGACTTTCTTACTAGTTTACATAAATTTCAAATTGGACGATTTGTGGCTATAAATTGTACAGGGTGTAATTTTTCTTTTTAAATTTTATTACAGAATAGTGATAGTTCACAGCTGTTTTAGAATCGCTTGCCATTGTTTTAGGGAACTAGGAAGCGATAATTGATTCTGCCCATAAAATGTCCTCTTAGGTGAGTGTGTATCCCTCATTCAGTTAAGACTTTTCATTTATTGCAAAATTCCAGTTGTTCATATCTTTTTTGTGGTCTTTGAATGCATCTTTTAGTACTTTAATTCCAACTAAAAAGGAGGCAAGAGCAGGCCTTTGAAATATGTTACATTTTTTGGTAAGCTGCTTTATTTCTCATTATAATGAATTCAGAAGATGACAACTTTAATAGAACCTTTTTGTTCCATTTTGTTGTTGAGTTGCTCTTTTGTCTTTGTTTTGGTCTAAACTTGTCCTAGCATTCATAAAGTGTACCTTCTTGCCTTCCTTTAGGGCCCCTCTTCTATGACAGTCAAATAGAGTGCAAATACTTGTTGGTTACTTGTAGACCTGATTTAGTGACTCAGATGAAAAAACACTCTTACATGTTGCTTTTTAATTTCTAGAATTCTTGAGTTCTAAGCCAAAGTTTTGTTACTGATACCATACACAAAAGTTCTTTACAATGTTTATTAAGTGCTAGATAGATGTACTTTGGTGGCAAGTGAACATTAAAACTGGGTTGTTTTTTTATGGGCAGGGTTTGTTTTTTTTTTTTTTTTTGCTCCCTCTGCTGGCAAGAGCAGTTACTGAAGAAAGTAACTTGACATGGAAGTGTATTTTTTTGAAGTCCAAGATTACAGGCATGGATGGTTTAAGAATAACTGAAGATTTCTGTTTTCCAAAAATAATACATAGTCAACCATAGCTATGTTGTAAATACAGGGAATTTTAAGGATAATCCTTATTCTTCAGATATATTTCAAATATGGATAAAAACCTCTTAGAATTGTGTTTTTAATCCCTTTGGGAACTGTAAAGAAAGCTTGTAGAACAATGGATAAAGAAAGGAAATAGTGTGTTTCTTTAATTTCCTTTTCTCCCAAGCTTGTTGAATCATACCAACAAATGAAGAGAACAATCTTATTAAAGCAAACTTTTAGATCCTATTCAAAGTAGGTTGTTACTTTTTTCTTTTGCACTCTTTTCCCTTGAGGCTTGATTCCTATTGGGAACTTTCTTCCTTTTGTAAAAACAGAGAATAATATAAGCTAGAGCACACACACTGTCTCTCAGTAAGCCAGTTTTCAGGTTCCTTGAATGCCAACTGCTCTAGGTAACTAGGTGGGAGAAAAAATTGCAGACGTGGCTCTCTGTATGAAGCTGCGTGGTCCCCCTGAGGCAGAAGGTAAGATCTGACAGTCACCAGGAGCAGAGAGAACTATTTAAATGTAAAAAGAGTTAAATAGATGACAAGACTGAGCCAGGCCTTGGAGAGTGAAAATGACTATCTCTTAAGATAAAAAAAAAGGGTCAGACACTTTTCAATTAAAAATCAATTTTCCTTATAAAAACTATCTTGCAGGCTAGTTTCATTGTATCTGAAAGTTTTAAAGACCTACTCTTGAGTTTTCTAATTCTTAATGACTTGCTTGGATTATTCTTGTGTTCTTGAAATAATTTATTTCGAATAGATACATCATGGTAACTGTCTAGAGCCACAGATTAGTAGTATGAATGATTCACAGTTAAACCAGAATGATTTTACTCTATAAGCAATTGTTCATCTTTTAGGTGTAAAGGAAAAATTTCTTATACTTTGAACGTTAAAGGAAGGAGAGTTTTTATCTATGTATTTCTGTAAATAAGTTACCTTGTGTCTCTATAAATAAGTTTATATTTAAATTAAAATACCATCAGCTGCATATGCAATTTTTTAACCTACTGATGCTTTAGTAAATGTTTCTAATCCTGTCTTCACACTGATTACTGATTTAACTTATGTACTTCATTACTTATTTTTAGCCATTAAATTTCAGGATTCTTATTACATTTACTGGCCTGAGTTAAAGAAATCCCAAACCAGTCAAATACCTGACAGTTAACTTGTTCCATTGGTCTTTCAGAATAAGACTTGAATTTGGGTCTTTGTACAAACCTACTCCTTTTGATTATGCCATACAATTTGTACAGTCTGACGGTTAATAGGGTCAGACACTGGCAAGAACTCAAGTCATGCAATGCACAGCTTCATGCCACTTCTTTGGAAAAATAATGCTTTCCTTTGAATTTTTTGAGGCATCATTAAAAATTAGGATTGTGATTTTTGAAGCTTCAGTTTTGTTTTTTGCTATACTAAGTTGGTTTTTGTTTTTTTGCCTGCTAAGGCGCTGTAATCATGTCCAGCTCTGTGTAACCCTATGGATTGTAGTCCGCCAGGCTCCTCTGTCCATGGGCTTCTTCTGGCAAGAATTCTGGGGTGGGTTGCTGTGCGCTCCTCCAGGGGATCTTCCTGACCTAGGGGTTGAACCCATGTCCCTTATGTCTCCTGCATTGGCAGGCAGGTTCTTTACCATTAGCGCCACCTGGGAAGACCTTTTTGCTGTATACGTTTTTTTAAATCTTAGAGGAAGGGTTGAGTTAGAACATTCTGTGTGTTTGCTGCTCTATAAAACACAGTACAACAGTATTGTGCCTAAGAAGATGTATTTTAGTCAAGATAAATGTGACAGGTTTTGAAAAACCAAACTAGGTATCTGCGTAGTAGCAGGACATTGATTCAAAAAGAAATCTTTGTTTGATTAAAACATTTTTAAAATGTCGTAACTCAAATGTGTGGATTATTCTAAAGCTGTTTTCCTATAGCTTTAAATCCCAAAACACTGAGACCCAGTGATTTTTATCATTTTGAGTGTTTTTTTTTTAATTTTTATTATGAGAAGCTTCAAACTTACCCAGAGATTAAATAGTAGAGGGAACACCTATTATCCGTCACTTAATTCAGTTATCAATATTTAGCTGTAGTTGATAAAAGATCAACTTATAGCAAAGGACCAGAATTTCACTAAGGATTTAAAACCATGGAATAGGAAAAATCTTGCCAAATAAATCTTAAGATCTGTGTTTGGATTATAATTTTCTGTGGGGCACCCCATCTTGAATTTGAATGCTTTCCTCTGCACTTCTATAACTATTGCTGCTGCTGCTGCTAAGTCGCTTCAGTCGTGTCCAACTCTGTGCGACTCCATAGACTATAACTAATACTGAAACATAATGAGCTGTGAAATTCAACCATTATCGCTAGCAAGTCTTTTTCTGTCTTCCAAGTGATTGATGATTTTAAGTAAGTGGGAGGAAGGATCCTAACTTTAGTGGCTTTATTAGTAAAATATGATACTGTCAGCTCATTTTTAAGGGCCTGTTCTTTTTTTTTGTTGTTAATTATGGAATTTGTAGTGGAGGGAGAGGGAGTTTTTTGTTTTTTGGGGTTTTTTTTGACAGTGGAGTAGCATCTTGAAGGATAGTTCACTGAGGATACATATACATTAAAGTCATGTTATCTTGTGACTAAATTTATAAATCTGAAGAATAGAATAGGGAATTCCTATGGCATAGTGGTAAAGAATCTGCTTGCAATGCAAGAGACACAGTTTGATCTCTGGGTCGGAAAGACCTCCTGGAGAAGGAAATGGCTACCCACTCTAGTATTTTTGCCTGGACAGTTTCATGGACAGAGGAGCCTGGAGGGCTACAGTCCATGTGGTTGCAAAGAGTTGAACATGACTGAGCACACACACGAAGAATAGAATATGTGATAATTCTGCATTTAAAAACGAGAGATCATAATCTTTTGCCTAAGCTGAGATTCTTAGAATAAAATTAAGGAGACATTTTGGTTTCTGTTATACTTTTTCAGTCTGTTTGATATTTGGTTTTACAGAAAACTCTTTGAAGTAGGCTAGGCCTGAATAGAGGCTAATAATAGACCTTCTGTTGACTATAAAAAGAAAATGTATTTTGTTTCTTTGCACACAAAACAATGGTTTTCCTGTTGAACTTATGTCTGCTGCTTTGAAGAGTATAATTTTTTGATAATAACAAAGAATAGTAGAAACTGTTTTATATGTAATTTATAGGTGATGGTTTTAAATGACCAGTATGCTTTCAGTTTTCAAAAGATAGACAAACATGGATTCATGTTCAACTATGTAGCTGCTGCTACTGCTAAGAACAAAGCACAGATCAGAGCAGTTTTAAAACTGGATAATAAGATCTTTAACCTTTTAAGTTTTTCATGTTGGCTTTTCTACTCTCATTCCTATGGAATATTTCTTACTCTGGAATGGGATTCATAGCTCAAAAACAGGGTTCTATCTAAAACTTGTTTGCTATTTACTTTCCAGTTTGTTCAAGGCCAAAAGCCCAAACGTTTGGCGGGTTTTCCCACTTTACTAGGATGTTATTTAGTATTTTAAGTACAAATCATTTCAGAGTAAACGGTTGGGCATTAGTATTATACTCCCGCAAGTATTTAATTTTAGGATAGAGTTAAGTTGTTAGGATAGATAGAATATTGGAGGAGTGGGTATGATGAGTAAAGAATCAGGCAGTTCCTAAATTATGTAGTTGTTCAGGTAGGAAAACAAAAAGACAGCATAAAAGGACAGCTTCTGTGGGTTTGGTATCTATTTGAACGTAATTTTCATGGAGAATTTATGGCTAAGATCTTTCACATTTTAATCCTGTAATGAAACCTGCTTGTCCACATACAACTTCCAAGTTATGTCTTGAAAGAACATTTATGTCAAGACAAAGCCATCTTACACATGAGTGGTTATGTGAAACCTGAAAATTTGTGGACTTTTATAAGATTTTGCAATGGGAGCACGATGTGCTGGTTTTCAAGATACAAGACTTGTAATCGCCTTAAGTGATTGCAGTGAGTGTACTAGTGTTTCTCTGGGATTGACCTTACACTTCTAAGTTTAACATTTAGAGAAGAACTTTTTCTTATGGCTCTGTTTTTCATTTAATAGCAACTTATTTTTAATGAAGTATTATACTTTACGCATGTAGTTAGTTTTCTTTGTTAGCTAGAAAGTCCTGTTGTTAACTGAAAAATAGATCATAAAATTGAGATGTGGGACATTATAACAATTTTGAGATAGGTTGCACTTTTTAAATATATAAAGCATTGGTACCTTCTTAGTTAGATTGGTTGTTAGTAAATGATTATTAAGAAGTATTCTTCTTTGCCACCGATTCTTCAAGTTTTAACTACCTAAAACTCTTCTGTAGGTCCAAAGTACAGAGGGAGAAGCTCCTCATGTTCCAACCACTTACCAGCTAGGTCTTAACAAGTCAAAAAGAGGTAAGTAAGCCTGTACTCACTGGTATCTGAGCACATTACCGAAATGTCTTTGGGTGATGTGGAAAAGGGGTTTTTTCATCGGTCAGTGTTTGCAGTGCTTATAAATATAAAAAGAAGATGAAGAACACAGGTGTACATGCTTCATTATGGTTTGATTGTAGAATCTTTGGTATCTTCCTGAAGACTTTTGTGCTCATAAAGTAATTTTAATTCACTTATCTTGTAATGACCTCCTTGCACAGTTATGTGTATTCTAAATAATGTTTTAGTTCTGCACAAGGGCTAGATGGGAAGTGGTAGAGCAACAAAGTCAGGCCTGCTTTTTACATGCTTATGTTTGAGATGTAGACTTGTATTAGCCACCTCTGGGTTTTCATTACTTAAATCTAGCTCCTAGGTATAATACATGAATGTACCTCTGGCAGAAAACACCAGTTTCTCAGCGATAGTTAAAGCTAGTTAAATTCAAAGTAGATCAAAGGTGAGTTGCTGTAGGTACTGTTCTTCTCTTGAGTTATTAATTATTGACCAAAGACCCTTTGAATCAATTTCTTTCACTTTTAACTTGCAACAAGAAAAACATGTCTGATCATCTTCAAAGTTGTAAAGCTTTGGAGATTTAGGGAGAAAGGAAAGGAGAAGAGAAGTTAAATGACCACTGAAGGTAGGAGTATTTATTTTTAAAACTTCACACATGCTGAACCACCCTGTTTTTTTGTTTTTGTTTTTTTTTAAAGCAAGATTCATATGTGTGTTCCTAGAATAGGAAATTACATGTTCTCTTCTGATCTCTGGAGTGACTCCATATGAAACAATCTGCATATAAATTTTCTTTTTCTATTGCAGTACAGTACTGACAAACAAGATCCCCACTCTCCCTAGGGCACCACAGTTCTGCTCAGACACAAAATGAACTTTACTGCTTAATTTTTTTCCCTTTGTGAGCCCATAAATATATGTGTTCCTGAGCTGTAAGGCAGAGTTCATAGCCATCCAGGAATCTTTGCTTTAGATAGGTACAGGGATGCATTGGATAAAGCAGCTTGCCCTGTGTCAAAAGGGGGATGAAAACAGTATAATTACCTTAAGATCCTTGAGGAGTAAGCTTCCTGTAGTGGGAAAGATGGAATGTGGTTTGTATTCACATCTGAGTTTCTTCCTCTTGTCTTCTGTAGGAGCTCTTATTTCTGGTGCCATAACTAAAAATGGTAACTCTTTTTTGAATCACATCTTTGTAAATTAACAGTAAAATAGTTTTGTGTATATGCATGAAAGAGGGAGAAAGAACAATAGTGTGTTTTAGTCATTTTTTTTAAAGTAGCCTTCCAAATTTTGATGTGATATGCAAGTATGTTAATCCTAGTGGCAGAATTTGAATCACTGGTAATATATTCATCTCACAAGTTTAGTAAAAGTGCACACAGCGCATGTATAAAAATGCTTCCCACTTTGGTAATAGAATTTCTGAAGCTACAGTAATCTAAATCTCAGATGCAGTCCCAGGATTTACAATAGAGGTTTAGTGACGCAACTCATGTCACAAGTTAACATTCACTGGCATGTTAAGAACAGTCCAATAGTGTCCTTACTGCCAAAGATGTTCAATATTTTCTTTGGCCTAGCAGGGTATGCAGGTGCACTGTTTCTCTGTGATGCTGGATAAATAGAATTGGCACCTTTTGTTTTGTTCTCACTGTAATGTTTGCTTTAACTTCCTAGTTTTTAATTAGAAATAATGTCTTACTTCTTCAGTTAGGACACAAGTCTGTTTCTTTTTAATTCTGCCTTTTTCTTTGGTAAACTATGCTTTTTGTGAAACTGAAATGTCTGACTAAAGAGTCTCAATCGTGATTTATAGTTTACAAAAACGGTTTCACCTACATTCTACTTAGTTTCTGAAGTAATACGGTAAGGTAGGAGAACTATTGTCTCATTTTCTGAGGAGAGGAGTTACTGCTTACGATGATAAAGCCAGGACTTGACCCAGGTCTCCTTGTTCTTTCCACTGCCTGACATCTGCTCTGAAGCCTAAGCAGTCCACACTTGACCTGGTGTGTGTGTGAATTCAGACTGGGCTGACTGCGGAGGAGGCGCTTGGCACGGGCGGTGCTGCACGGTGGCCAAGACGACTCAGGGGAGAGAACCGGAGGGAAGCTGGTCAGGGCTTCCTGGGCTCTTTGGCAGCTGCCCTTTGCCCAAGCAGATCGGGCAGTTTCACCTCTAAATCCTCTAAGCAACTGTTGAAGTCTGTTGTTGCTTTATGGAGATAACTTTATGGAGATTGATTAATTCAGCAAATACGTTTTTATTGTTGGCTTGCTCTAGTTACTTGGGATACAAACAGGAATAAATAAGGTTCCTGTTTTCAGAATACTGACAATCTAGTTTTTCTTTTTAAAAAGGTATGCAAACATACAATTATGGTGATGACTCCTGTGGCATGTTAATCATTTTCTCGGATAATGTACTGCATAATTAGTACCTGTAGTAACAGCTTACTCTAATTCAGTTTCACAATTATTACAATTTACCTAAACTTATCAAGATATGGATCAGTTCCTTATATTATACAATTTTTTTGACTTCAAAACATTACAGAATTATTTTACATTTTTAATGGGAAAAATATTATTCCATTTCATGTTGCTCCAGGTTGAACCTAAGGTAATTAGAATATTTTTCAAAGTCAGGCAACCAATAATTAATTTGGATTTTATTCAAACATATTATGGAGTACTTCCTGTCATTCAAATCTTAAATGAATGTGGACTTGGTAAACACAGAGTATTTAGCCTATTGCTTCTGCAGAACTTGACTGTGTCATGAAATGTCATCCTCAGTAAATGTAACAGCTGTAAAGTCTCCCCTACTATGGTGCTCACAGTGTAACTGGGCATGGAATCATGCCTACTGTGCTTAGTTGGCTTTTTTAGTTACTTAAAAAAATTTTTTTTAGCTTATACTAACCAGGAATGATAAAAATTAACAATATTACCTTCTAGTTGAACCTATGTGATTTTCATTCAGCTAAGAAATAATTGTTTCATAACTTACAAATGTTTGCAGCATTTGAAACATCAGAGACATTTAAGTTTTCTTGCATATAAATTATTAATTTGTTGGCCTTAATTGTATTTTTATTTTCTTATTGGGAAGGTAATAGGTGTTTTTAAATACATAGAATTTTATGTATTTATTTTCGGTCATGCTGGGCCTTTGTTGCCACACACAGGCCTTCCCTAGGTGTGGCGAGCAGGGGCTGCCTTATAGCGATGGTGCGTGGGCCTCTCACCCCACTGGCCTCGCTCGTTGTGGAGCACAGGCTGTAGATGCACAGGCTCCAGGGGTGTGGCACATGGGCTCTAGTCACAGACTGCGTAGTTGTGGCCCGTGGCCAAGCTGCTCCGTGGCGTGTGGGGCCCTTGTGGACCAGGCCTCACACTGTCTCCTGCATTAGCAGGTGGACTCTTTACCACTGAGCACCAAGGAAGCCCGTACATGTTTTATACACTGCACTTAAACTTCTGATTTCACCTAAGTGTCTTTACATATTTTACATAATGAAAATGGTTTATTTGGGACTTTAATTTTTATTAGAGCCATTTTTCATTTCAGCAGGTTGTTCTCCAAGGATAAGACCAAAATACATGATAATTAGCGCTTAATTTGCAACACTGAGAATTTCTGATGTGATTCAGTTTTATTTGAATTCAGGTCACTTCCTATGCTTTGAAGCCACAATTTGGCATAAGTAATGCATACTTTTCTCAGAAAGAGTCACTGTTGTGTACCATGTATCTTTTGGAAATCATGTAATAAAGGTACTCACCGAAGTCCTATATAGCAGTTTTGTATAACTGCATTTCTTTTTTGGTAGATCAATTATTACGTACTGCAAGTCAGCACTCTGATAGCAGTGGTTTTGCTGAAGATTCGACAGACTGCCTCTCGCTTAATCATCTTCAGGTAATATTTCCTATCATAGTAGGCGTTATGATTAACTTCTTTATATTTAGGTGATTTTTCACTGTCTATATATTCAAGAGAATCTGTGCAGTATTTATTTTTCAAATGATAGCATCTGTATCCTAGAGTTTTAGTCTTATTATCTGAGCATTTGTCTATAAATGTTAAGTTACACTAATTATTCATCTTTCTCTGACTGAATATTTAAAAACAACAACCAAAAAAGCTTCTTCATTTTTGAACTACCAATAAACAGAGTATTTTAATCCTTAACCTATTTTATTTTTTTTTTAATTTTCTATCATCATTGTATTTCAATGAGAGAAAATGAAAGTGTTAGTCAGTCAGTCTTGTCTAACTCTTTGCTACCGCATGGATTTGCCAGACTCCTCTGTCCCTGGAATCTTCCAGGCAGGAATACTTAAGTGGGTAGCCATTTTTTTTTCCAGGGGATCTTCCCTACCCAGGGCTCGAACCCAGGTCTCCAGAATTGTAGGCAGATTCTTTACAATTTGTGCCTGTATTTCAGTATTTTATAATAATTAATTAATAACTAACTAAAACTGTGGTTTCATAGCTTGCTCAATATTACTTGACTTTTATGCTGTAGTGTGTTAGATAATCCAGAAGACAGGCATGTCTTAAACTGTTCTCAAGGAACTTATAGTTTATGTGTGCAGTACATAATGTACATGAAAAGTGTTTTAAACATCTGTAAGGAAATTTTAAAGAAAACTGGAATAAGAGAAAAAAAGAACCTGAAAAAGTACCTTAGAAACAGCATTTAAGGAGTAGACAGTGAGAAGTTTCTAAGGAGACTAAGAATAATCCAGCAGGCATAAAAATTGAGAGATGGAGGAGAAACTTTTAAAAGGAGAGCTGTAGCCATTGGAGTGAAAAGATGAAAATTTGTTTAATTGTGAAATTGAGTACTTAAGTGAGTAGTTCTGATGCATTGAATGAGAAGTGTGATTGGAGAGTAAATCAGTGACAGAGAAGATATGAATTATGTTCTTTTTTCAAATAAGGATGATAGGTAAGGATTACAGGTCTTTTTGTCTTTTTTATACAATAATGATTTAGGAAAGTTGTTTGGCTAAGAGAAGGCTAAGAGAAAGAGAGCTTGATGCAGAAAAGTCTGGGATGAACCTGGAGAAATACCCTAACCTTTGAGAGGAGGTGGTCAGAAGTATAGATTGGACGGATTCGCTTTGAAAAAAGACACAGTTTTCTTTCAGAATGGAGAGGAGGGAATGATGGGGTAAGGTACAGGGAAGTTTGTAGGTATTGAGGAAGAGGTTAAGACATTTTTGTCTGTTTTCTCTGAGTCAGTGTCATATGTTGGAAGGAATGGAGTGCTTATTTGCCCCGTCATGTCCGACTCTTTGCAGCCTCGTGCAGTGTAGTCCGCTAGGTTCCTCTGTCCGTGAAATTTTTCAGGCAAGGTTACTGGAGTGGGTTTCCATTTCCTCTTCCAAGAAGGAAAGGAGATGGGTGTTGAAAGGGGGTATTTAAGGAAATTAGTAAAGATCTGGAATAATCTTTGTGAGAAAGCAGAGTTGTTGTTGATCAAGGACACTGAGAGCAGTTTAGAGCAGCACCAGGGCCAAAACCAAGGTGGGAGACCCCGAAAGTGAAGAAGCCTCACAGCAGTTTGGTATTTTGTTAATGCTACTACTTATTTGAGTTCCCCATCCTTCTACCTGTTTTCCTTTCACAGGTTCATGAGTCCTTGCAGGCCATGGGGAGTAGTGCAGATAGCTGCGACAGTGAGACAACAGTCACATCATTTGGAGAAGACCTTGTCACACCAACAGTGCAAGACCAGCGTTATTTTAATGAATCAGAGGAGGAGTCTCTTACGTGTCCTCAGATAGAAAGAGAAAAGGCAGCAACAGTTGCTGAGAAAAGGTCAGATGGCCAGGATTCCCTCCTGTGCCAGACTGTTGAGAACATAGGGCATCAGCAGTCCACCTGGAGTGCAGGGGATCACGCTACTGAAATTACTGAAAGGAAAGAGGATGTGTCTCCAGCACAGCCTGTGGAATTACTAAGGGAAGCAAGTGCTGAAAGTGATGTGGATAAAAGCAGCGAATGTGAATTTGTCCAGTATACCACCCACCATATTCTTAAATCATTGGCTTCTATTGAAGCTAAATGTGGTGAGAAAGGGGCTGAAAATACAACGGGGTCTCCCTCTTCTGTGGACAGAGTTAATACAGCTTTACAAAGAGCGCAAATGAAGGTTTGTAGTCTGTCTAATCAAAGAGTGGGGCGTAGTTTGATAAAGTCAAAAGATCTGTTAAAACAGAGGTACCTGTTTGCAAAAGCTGGCTATCCTCTAAGGAGGTCTCAGTCTTTACCAACCACCTTGCTGAGCCCAGTAAGGGTTGTGTCATCTGTCAATGTCCGGTTGTCCCCTGGAAAAGAGACCAGATGCAGTCCACCATCCTTCACCTACAAGTATACACAGGAGGAGGAACAGAGATTAGAGAAAGAAGTGACTGAGCATGATGGTCAGTCTTCTGTCAAATCCACTATTTTCATCTCTCCGACGTCTGGGAAGAAAGAAGCCGATGCCCCGAGTGAGGTGACGCGGCTGGAGGAGTGCCATCAGCGGAGGACTCCGGCCTGCTCGCTGCCTGCTCCAGCGCCTGTATCTCAGTCCACCTGCTCCCTTCACTCTCTCCACTCGGAGTGGCAGGAAAGGCACCTGTGTGAACACATGAGAACTCTGAGCACTCACAGTGTTCCCAGTGTAGCAGGCGCCGCCTGCAGTGCCTTCCCGTGCCCTCTCGGATGTCCTTACTCACACAGACATGCTGCCTCCCCTTACCGAGCGTGCTCTGTGAACCCCCCTTCTGCCATCGAGATGCAGTTGCGAAGAGTGTTGCATGATATTAGAAACTCACTGCAGAATCTTTCCCAGGTATGAAACCAAGTTTATCTTTCTTACTCTTGTTTTCTTTTATTGGTCTGAGTACCTCGTAATTCACTGGAAAGCTAGGAGCCATCAGACATGAATCACCTCAGCCTCATTTTCCTACATCCTTAAATTTATCTGTACTTTCCCCCCCTCCACCCCCCGACCCCCGCCCCAGCCTCTTCCTTCCTAGCTCAAGGAAAAAGCTGTAACTAATTCTGAACAAGGTGAATGTCTCTGTTCACAGTCTCCTTCCCTTCTGGAGAGGAGATTTTGTTTTTTTAGGTGTCCTCCTTTCTTTAGCCTCTATCCTCCATTGTCTCTGTCTTAGTCAAGTTGTCTTTGTCATTAAAAAAGAAAACTTCTCAAGTGCTGTCTGTCCTTTTCTCTTCCATCTGACAGTGTTCACCACTTCTTTCTAAGTTTTCCTCCCTTGGCTTGTGTGGCCGTGTGTTCTCCTGGTTCCACTCGTTGCTCTCTGACTAAGCTTTTCCTTCGTCTGCTGACTCCTGATGCTGGTCTCCTGGTACAGAATTAGTCTGCTTCCACTGGGTTAAAAGAAGAGAAAAAAATCAGGTAAACGTGTGGATCTAGTCTATATGTCTTGTCACTTTTAAAGTCCCTGCTCTCAGATTTGTTAGTGGGATGGGAACAATTTCCAAAATAAGTTTTGAGAAGTAAATTGTTGGTTTGCCTTTCACATTTCCTTTCTAAATCTCTTCCTGAGCTACTTAGATTAGGCAGTTGAGGAATGAAGAAAATGACAGTGTAATGTAATGAAGGGGGTGTTCAGCTAAGAGTCGAGAAGCCTAGAGTGTATATGATACGTTCCTTTTCATGATGATGTAGTAGACAGGAAGCCCCTTTGACAGTAAAAATGAAAGTTGGAAACCTTTCAAGTTATGTAGTAAAACACACTTTTAAGTAGCGATTTTATCCTCATGATGATTGTCTTCTACTAATGATTTTCAGTCTAACCAGAAAGTGGGTGTCTCTCTTTCCTCCTTACAAAATGTAGTTCTGTCTACAAATGAGAAATTAACCTTTGAGCTGCAGTTACGGGAAGCTGGGGATTCCCAGGGTCCTGTCCACCTACACCTTCATGTTCCACCTGCCTAGACCAGCTTGTTCTGCTCGAGATGTGGTTTTCTCTTCAGTGTTCATGAGTGACTCCGCTGATTTCCCCATCCTCACTCCACCCCACCTCAGGAGACAGGTGCTGTGTATCTCCTGGCCTCTGCCTGTGTCTCCAGGCCCACTCCCTGTGAGCATGCTCCACATAACATGCAGGCTCCTGCCTAGGTGTGTGTCCCTAGCTGTCTGGTTTTTTTTTTTTTTTTTTTTTTTTAACACATGCCACATTTTTTTTTTAACCTGGGATGGCCTGCCCTTGCCTTTCTTCACCTGACTAAGTCCTGTTTACTGTTAAGATACAGCTCAAGTGTCACCACTGTCGAAAACACTTAACCTAATCTGGATTTTTGATTGTTTTCATCATAGCAGTCCCCATACCAACCCCAAACCTAATCTGGATTTTTGATTGTTTTCATCATAGCAGTCCCCACACCAACCCCAACCAATATTATGTATATATTTCTACTTCTGTTTTCTCCTTGTTTCTTCCACTGTGAGAATGCTTGAAGGCTGGGAATGCCTTCTATCTTCCTTTTATCTTTTTCACTACCTAAGGGGTGCATAGTAGATACTCAGATATCTAAGAGTGAATGTGGTGATTGCTTGCTACTTTCTTCAGCCAAGTCAGTCGTTTCTGTCATCTCAGAATGACATTTGCTATTGCTTCTGTATTTCTGAGTTTTGTTTTTATTTTTCTACTTTCTCAAGGCAAGAAGGAGGTCCTGTAAGACATATTAATAGATTTAAACTATATGTGTTCCTTTGCCTCTTTCCTGTTCCAAATACACTGACTTATAACTACAACAGATAGGAGTAGTAGGTGGTACTGGTGACTGATTTATCTGATTTTGGCGTACAACATGAAGTGGTTTTAGGTTTTGTTTTATGCCCCAAAGAGAAACATATGTACTCCCCAAATTCTGCCTTTTTAACACCTTAGATGATGTGGAAGTAGTCACTTTAACATTGCTTTCTAATCAGACTTTCACTCTTTTGAAGTACCCTATGATGAGAGGACCTGATCTTGCTGCTGCTCCGTATAGTACTCAGAAATCATCTGTTCTACCTCTTTATGAAGTAAGTTGTTACTTAAATCCTTGTGTTACAGAATAATTTGTGTGATTTAGAAGTTAATGCTCTTATATTGCATTTTAGAATACTTTCCAGGAGCTCCAAGTAATGAGGCGGAGTCTGAATTTGTTTAGAACGCAAATGATGGATTTAGAATTGGCAATGCTGCGTCAGCAAACCATGGTTTATCATCATATGACTGAGGAGGAAAGGTAACAGTTCATATGTCTTAACGTTGACTTAAAATATTTTTCATTCTAAAAAGCATTTTAACTTTTTTTTTTCTTGGAAGCTGACTTTTATTTACACTGCTGTGTACCCTTTATCTAGTCTGTGAACCAGTGTAAATAAAATTGGGCACAATGTTTTGCTAAGTAAACTTCTCTATCTTCGCTGAACTGAGGAAGACAGTGGTTGGAATCTGTTTCTCATTGTCTGGAATATTTGTGATGGAAGCTAGAGGAAGAAAAAGCAGTTATAATGGTTATACTCATTGCAGACGCTGTTGTGCTAATCTATAGAACTTGGAGTTTCAGTAACTTCCGAAAGCTTGTGAGAGTTGTGACACTGAGTTTCCTACTAATAGGTATGAAGTTGATCAGCTGCAGAGTTTGAGAAATTCAGTCCGAATGGAACTCCAGGACCTGGAGCTGCAGCTGGAGGAGCGCCTGCTGGGGCTGGAGGAGCAGCTCCGCCCTGTGCACTTGCCGTCAGCCTTCCGCCCCTCGGCACTCATGGTATGCTTCCTCGGGTTGTCACGGTTTTTTCACTCAGAACTTGTTAATAGCGTTCCACACAATTTAAGACAAATGCCTTAATTTAAAAACAACATATTTTAAAAATGGCATTAGAGACATGCCGTGTTTAATGAGTCTTTCTGACAAATCAATGGAATGTGTAAGTTGTGGTTAACTTCTTAAATATTTAGCATATTTGTATATATATAAATATATTGAAAAATCGTAATTTAATAATAGAGAATAAAGAGCAATGCAAAAATTTAAGGATTTTAAAGGAAAAATGATAGTAGGTTAGCATATGACTAATTTAGATGTTACTCATTGTGTATAACTGAAGAACACACACATATGTATTTCATGTAACCTTTTCCCCCACCCTTTCTTGCCTTTGAAAAAATACTGTTCCCTTTACATTTTTCCTTTATTTTGGATCTTTTCCATTCTGTATGTTTTTTGAGGAATCAAATAAGATCTTTGTAAAAGCAGAAAAACCTGTATACAAACAAAAATAGAGACAAACACTATCTCTCTCTATTCTTACTCCTAATGTTCCTTTTCATGCAATCTGAACTTCAACAATTGTATTCTTATTTTTGCCAAAATCTTTCAGTTGTAGAATATATTGTTTTGAAATGTTGAAACAGTGAATTCTTCTCTTTGTTAATTGAACATAACTGATTTTGTTAAAAACAATTGCATGAACACACACGTATATATGCACACATAGCAAGTAGAGTAAGAATGTGTGTGTGTGTGTATATGTATATGATAGCACAGACTATGCATATCTTGTCAATGAATATCTCATCGGCAGTTTTGATCTATTTGATCTCATCAACAGTTTTGATCTATTATTCTGAGAAATGTGCATTGGTGAGATCAGAGAATCAGAACATCTTCTATGCAACCTTCAGTCACAGTAACACATTTTATAGGATCCTGTGACAGCTGAGGCTGACTTTTGTGACATAAAGGACTGCTTTAGAGCAAAAATAATTAGCTCATTTTATTATAAAGCACTTGCAATTTGAAAAAACTACACACAGAAACACACACATATATCACATATATATATATTGTTTTGCTTTTTCAGGGAATGTGTGGCAGTAGAAGCGCTGATAACTTGTCATGCCCTTCTCCATTGAATGTAATGGAACCAGTAAGCCTCTTTCCTTTTAAATCACTGGGGAAGGGAATGATATCATATTTGATAAACACACAGTTTTCCTAATGTAGATGAAAAAAAAATTTAAATACACAATTTGATAAGTTAGTTAATTTGATTAGAAGTGAGTCTGGCACTTCTTGAAGTCTGTTGCCATCTTTGGCCACTAGAAAGCCAGTTAATTGCAATAATGATTTATCTTCATGGCCTAAAGGAAATAATGCATCATAAAAAGTAATTTATATTTCAGGAAATGTGCTTTTGCAGTCTGATTCCAGGTTCTTTAGGTAATTGGATCTTTAAGATGACTACATTTTGAACAAAGATTGATTTTTATTGTATTTTAAATGAATTAGTTCATTTGAGGGCATTATGAGTTTTTTTTACTGGTTACTTTTCTTTGTAAGTAATTTGGACACCCATGTGGAACCAAGTAAAATTTCATCCAGCTATAGCCTAGTTAAATATTTTATGGCTTGATCTCACTGCGAATTTTAATTTTTCTTGCTGTTTTTGCAAATGAAATTGAGTAGTAACTAAATGAGTGCATTCGAATCATGTCTCTACAAGTTAAATGATTTGGGGCAGCATCGAGGATATTAATCTTCTTTTAACTACGAATATTAATTTAAAGAGAGAAGAATTACAGTTTTTCTGATCTCTAGGTCACTGAACTGATGCGGGAACAGTCATACCTAAAGTCTGAATTGGGCCTGGGCCATGGAGAAATGGGATTTGAAATTCCTCCTGGAGAAAGCTCAGAATCTGTTTTTTCCCAAGCAACATCAGAGTCATCGTCTGTATGTTCTGGTCCCTCTCATGCCAGTAGAAGAACTGGAGTACCTCCTATTGACTCAGTGGGCAAACCCAAAACCCATCTGGTACCAAGCAAGAAATTATTCCGAGCATCAGTGGCCCTAACACCAACTGCTCCTTCTAGAACAGGCTCTGTGCAGACACCTCCAGATGTGGAAAGTTCTGAGGAAGCTGGAGCAACTGAAGAAACCTCAGAAGCTGTAGGACCTAAATCTGAAGTGGAGGAAGAACAGGGAAAAGTCTCATTATTGCCAGCTGCTGAGGAAGTGCATAAAAATGTGGAGCAAGATGAGTTACAGCAAGTCATAAGGGAGGTGAGTAAAATCTATGCTTAATTAATTTATTTTGAATAGGTTTTATTTTAACATTAATTATTTATAAGGTACTCCTTTGATTCACTGTATTCAGTAATTTTCCCATTGATCTAGCTCATGTCTATTATGTTTGTAATGCTGTTTCTGCAAATTTCATACTCCCATGTGAAGTAATTGCAATTCTCTATATTCACTCTGGTGAAGAAGGTATGTGCGGGTTTCAAAATAGGTGAACATGTGACGAGGACTTTAGACCTCTGTTTCCACCTTTGTAAAATTAAGGATTATAATTTAGATCTCTTCCAAGATTAAAATCTGCCATTTTATAATGTCAGTTGAGATTTTAAGAAGTATGAAGCATTTAATCTATTTGGTTTAGTGAGTAGAGACCTATAGAAATTATGTAAGTCATTCAAAGATAGAAATATAGAATTAAAGTTTACCTTGTGTGATTAGCAGTATGCAGACCTGAAACATTTAGCAATAGTTCTAGGTTACCGAAAGGACTGCAGAAACTTAGGAGGACTAGTAATCAAAGGCAAAATGTTTCAGAAATTAGTAAAATAGTTGCTTTTGACACCAGGATCAGGCAGTAAGGAACAGTATGGATATCATTTAAAAAAGGAAACTGCTATAGGTACATATTTATGTATGACTTTGTTTTTTCCTTTTCTCAAATTACATTGTGTCTTCGGATGCAAAATTCAGTAGAATGCATAAGATAAAAATTACACGTGTTGAATTTATTTTTTTCATTCTGTCCCTGTCTTAAGAATAACTCTGAGGAAGAACTGTAATTATTCATAGTTCTTTCCAACTGGGATACTAAAATCCATGATAAAAAGGATCATTCGTTCTTTCCATTAGTAAAAAGAATAGCCTACAGTGTTTTTAAGAAAAATGGTTTACAAGTGTCTTAATGAGTACCTGCTCTGTAAAGGAGAAAAGAAAAATGGATGTAAGACCATGAAATCCTTAAGCTTAAAGTCTAGTAGGAAGGTAAATAGAACTAACTCAGGGAATAGTTGAAAAATCATACAGAAAAGCATTTAGTATAATGTATTGAGAAGTAAGGATTTAGAAATGGAAAATACTGAAATGAACCAGAGAAATAAGAGTCAGTGGCTCCTTTTTAATCTTTGTACTTCCAATAAATTCAGTAATGTGAATGTAACACATTTTTAGAATTAATTTGTGAGTAACATTGAACAAATTTTTAGTGGTTATAGGTCAAGAATGGTGGCAGCAATTCGCAGCAACATGCATGGACCTAGAGATTGTCATACTGAGTGATTAAGTCAGAGAAGGAGAAATACAGGATGACATCCCTTGTATGTGGAATCTATAAAGAAATGATACAATTGAACTTACTTACAAACAGAGAGAGACTTGCAGACTTAGAGAACTGAACTTATGGTTGGCAGGGGGAAGGGAGAGGGGGATAGTTAGGAAGTTTAGGATGGACATGGACACCTTGCTGTATTTAAAATGGTAACTTTGTAGCACATGGAACTCTGCTCAATGTTATGTGGCAGCCTGGATGAAAAGTGGATACATGTATATATATGGCTGATATGGCTGAGTCCTTTCACTCTTCATCTGAAATTCACAACATTGCTAATGGGCTATACCCAGTACAAAATTAATTTTTTTTTTTTTTTTTTAAGAATGGTGGCAACATACCAAAATGTTTTTTTCAAATGAGCCATTGCTCCTCTGGGTCCAAAGATTAGTTTATGTATGAGGTGCCATCATTTACAGCTGCATGACAGTAGCTTGAGAAGTACCTTGAAAATAAAGTCAGTTTTGCTTTATATGACATTAATATATGCATTCCTAAAAATCACGCTATGCAGATTTGTGTAGTAAAAACTACAGAGCTCATGGGGAAAATAGTATTAGAAGCATAACATTCAAAACTTTTGTCAGTGACAGATTTTTGAAAAGATGAAAACCTAATAAAAACCCTAACACTGTTTTGTTAAGAAATAAATGCTACAATAGTGTGACACTGCCTTGAAAAAGACCTGAAATTTGCTTCTGGAATTGGATTTTGGAAGGGCTGCAAAATAAGTTACTTGTGAGTTACTGTGACGTGGTAGAGGGGGGTGATAATGAAATCTAACAGAAATTGTAATGCCAGGTGCAGACAGGTGTGCTTCACAACACAGTGAACTAAGACATCTGGTAGCTGTTCAATGTTTGCGCATGTTGGGTGCTCTGTTCCTAGGTTCAGCTGGCATTCAGACAAGTTAACACTTAAAAAACAAGCATTCTGTCAATAGCGGAAGACACTGCATGTATGTAATTTCTTTTCATGACGTGAATTACCAACTTGAAATTTAAAAGATCTTAATTCTATAAATTTATTTGTCCTATAAATGTAATTATTTTGTAGGTTGGTTGTATCTGGCTACTCTTTAGCAGGCTCTGTACATCCACCTTGCTCAGTTAGTTAGGTGTGACTGATGGTGTTTCACGTCAAAGATCAATTTTTGAGTAGAACTAAGTAATTATTTTTCTTCATAATGTATTTGTTAACTGAGGAAATCAGTTTTAAGGTACTCCCTTGACACAAAATGTGGTATTTTTGTTCCCTTTAGCTTGCTTTGGTTTGAAAAACTTCCTTGGAAACTGGACTTTATATACTCATTTGGCACAAATACTCTTTTAATGCATACTTGAGTCCTCATTTTTAATGTTGCTAATGGATGGCCTGATGTGTGCTATAAGTGATTTCCTGATAGCTCGGTTGATAAAGAATCCACCTGCAATGCAGGAGACCCTGGTTTGATCCCTGGGTCAGAAAGATCTGCTGGAGAAGGGAATGGCTACCCACTCTAATTAATATTCTGGCCTGGAGAATTCCATGGATAGTCTGTGGGATCACAAAGAATCAGACAAGACTGAGTGACTTTCACTTTCACTTTCAAAGCATCCCTAAACCAGAACATTGATTTTTTTGGGCTGGTAGAACTTAGCATATATAGAAAACTTGGTTGTTCCCATCATACTGTGGTGGTGCTAGAGAATTACTTAATCATTTATAAGAACCTCCCTATTAAATATCGGAGATTTTATAATTTGAAGGACTGACATGTGAGACAAATGGTTGAAGAATTTTTCAGAATTTGTTACTGTTAATTAGAAACTTCCTGATTCAGAATTTGACATAGTTTGGAGGAACTTTAGCTTAACACTGATCCTTTTAAATGTCTCCAAAGAAGAGCTTACCAAGCAAATTGTATAGTAGATGAAACAGGGCATAAGAGGAACATTGATGTCCTTAAAAAAAAAAAAAAAACTTTTGAAGCACTTTAAAAGCATATGTTAATGGATAAATTAGTCTAATGTCATCTATAATTTTAAAAATCATTTGGGTTATTATCATTTTAGCTCAGTTACAATGGTGTTCTGTTAAACTTTGTAAAATATTTAAATTCAGATTAGTCTTGATTCTGTTCATTTAAAATGGGTAATCTTTTCCCTTAATGTTACTGAATTCCAGTTTTTTTAAACTCTTATTGTATCAGCTACCAAGAAAAACAGAATTGTCTTCCCAGCAAATTCTGGGTCCCTAACCCTATAAACAAAGCCATTATTCAGGAAGGGAAGATTTAAGCTTGGGTTGAACAGTTTTGCAGGTGAGGATTAAGCATGTTTGGCAAACACTTTTAGGGAAGTTTTCTTATTGCTCTCATGGGTGCATGAAAACAACGATGTCTGTCAGGCCTTTGTTTCCATTATTTCACCATATGTGAAGTTTTTTAAAAGAATGCTTTCATTACTTATAATACTGATACAGTAGAATTCTTTTGAAAGAGAACACTGAAACAAAAAGTAAGTAAAAAAGATAACTTAATAGAATAAATGAGCATGTGTCCACAGAAGCAAATTGAACAGAATTAAATGTCAGAGTTAAAGATAGATTGCTCTGTATAGAGTTTTCTTCTTTGTTCATTGACGTTCCTAGGCTTGGTCCATGCCTCTGAGTAACTGTATTTCATCTGGCACACTTTTGTATGTATTTTGGTAACTACACAGCTTGCCTGTGTCCTTACTACAATTCTGTTAGTGATCTCTGTAATAATGGCTGCCGCACAGGAGGCACTCAGTAGAGGCTAATAAATGGATGTGTTGTCCCACACTTTAGGCTTGCTGTCATCTTGTTAATATGCCAATGTGCATTCCTTGATCTCAAGGAGTCGGTCTTCAGTGGATATTACTTTTTGGAAGTTATAAAATGGACTTCACCATCCATTCCACTGATTTTCTCACTACTTATCCTTCCCCACCTCTGTAACGTGGGAGACTTTGGAACTAATTTCTGTGTTCATACATTTGTTACTTCAATAAATAATCAAAGGCATTTTGTCATTTTCCAGTGCTTATATGTAGTCCTTTTTTTTTCACTTTCTGTTCTTTTTTGTGTGTGATACTCTTTCACTCTCTCATTGATGGCATTTATTCAGACATTCATTGAGCATTTACTGTGTGCCAGAACACACTGATAAACTTCCATTTGAGTGCACCCCTTCCATTCTGATTCCCTTCTGCTCTCTGACTAGTGGGGACTATCTTACCAGCTAGGCTTCTTTCTGCTCCCTCTCTTAAGGTGCTCTTGCTACTGCTTTCATCCTCACTGTTGTCTGCAGTTGGCCTTACTTTTTCATCACTATGTTAAAATTCGCTATTCTCTGATAACTTTTTCCTCTTCTATCCCATACTAGTCTCTCATTTTTTATTCTGTTCTTACGTCATTAATGAGTTAACAGTTTTTCCTTTTTAATATTTTATGAAATGTTTGTTCTGAGCACACATAGATAATGACATCCTTGGTAGAGACTTTTTATGTTTTACTGCAGTGATGTCTGTACCCATCCCTACCCTCCAAATGTTGGCATACTTTTTTGGTTTGTAGATAATACTTTGGGCTAGTTTGTTTTTGAATGATGAAGAATGAAAAAGAATTTTTGAGTGAAGTGTGATGAGATGTGCATTGGACAACAGGACTGAAAGACTCTGCTAAGTCATCGTCTTTTGTAAATATGGATTTACAGAGGATCTAATTTAACACACTGCATTTGTACTTGTATGCTGTGGCAAAGAAATTCTGGTATCATGTTTGTGTCCAATATATATTTGTTTAAAAAACAAATCTGAAGGACTATGAACTTAACAGACCTTTGATGTTTAAAGTTTAGAAGGTAAAATGAGAAGATTTTATTTATTTAAATATATTTCAGTATAGATAGTTGGTAGTTAAGGAACATTTGTCTCTCTGAATATTTATGTATCAGTTCAGTTCAGTCACTCAGTCGTGTCCAACTCTTTGCGACCCCATGAATCGCAGCACGCCAGGCCTCCCTGTCCATCACCAACTCCCGGAGTTCACTCAGACTCTTGTCCATCGAGTCCATGATGCCACCCAGCCATCTCATCCTCTGTCGTCCCCTTCTCCTCCTGCCCCCAAATCCCTCCCAGCATCAGAGTCTTTTCCAATGAGTCAACCCTTCACATGAGGTGGCCAAAGTACTGGAGTTTCAGCTTTAGCATCATTCCTTCCAAAGCAATCCCAGGGCTGATCTCCTTCAGAATGGACTGGTTGGATCTCCTTGCAGTCCATGGGACTCTCAAGAGTCTTCTCCAACACCACAATATATATATTCTGTAACGTATATATTGCATGACATTATTACAGAGCCATTTTTGGAAAGACTTCCATTGAGATGTGTTCAGGATGTACTTAGCAACATTTTAGGAAAGAGATCAGGCTGGCAGGAAACTGAAAATGTAGAATTTTTAAAAGCTGGTTGAGTGTGTCCTGAGTGCTGGTTCGGGAAGGCATTACCAGTTTATTTGAGGAAGCACACATGTAAAGCCTTCAGGGGGCTACTCAGAGCTGATGCACTGGGCTTCCCAGGTGGCTCAGTTAGTAAAGAATCTGTGGCCGATGCAGGACATGCAGGAGCTGTGGGTTTGATCCCTGGGTCTGGAGGATCCCTTGGAGGAGGAAATGGCAACCCACCCAAGTATTCTTGCCTGGAAAATCCCATAGATAGAAGACATTTGTGGCCTGCATTCCATGGGGTCACAAATCAGAGAGAAAAAGATGTAGGTGTGCATGTGTAGTGTTTGGGCATCTGGAGAAGAAAATCTCGAGGGAATTGTCATTGCCTCTAGATCTGTTTGCGTTTTCTAACAATAAAATGACATGTAAATCCTCATCCAAAGCAAAATTTTCAGTCAGGTGACAAACGTACCATACAACTAAATATTGACTTATTTAGAGTTTATGGTTGTTTTGGTGGTGGTGTTCAGTCACTCAGTCGTGTCCGACTCTTTCCTACCACATGCACTGCAGCATGCCAGGCTTCCCTGTCCTTCACCATCTCCTGGAGCTTGCTCAAGTTCATGTCCATTGAGTCAGTGATGCCATCCAACCGTCTCATCCTCTGTCTTCCTCTTCTCCTCCTACCTCAATCTTTCCCAGCATCAGGGTCTTTTCTAATGAGTCAGCTCTTTGCATCAGGTGGCCAAAGTATTGGAGCTTCAGCTTCAGCATCAGTCCTTCCAATGAATATTTAGGGTTGATTTCCTTTAGGATTGACTTGTTTGATCTCCTTTCTGTCCACGGGACTCCCAAGAGTCTTCTCCAACACCACAGTTCAAAAGCATCAATTCTTCCATGCTCAGCCTCCTTTATGGTCCAACTCTCACATCCACACATGACTACTGGAAAAACCATGGACCTTTGTTGGCAAAGTGATGTCTCCGCTTTTTAATATGCTGTCTTAAGTTTGTTATAGCTTTTCTTCCAAGGAGCAAGCACCTTTTAATTTCGTGGCTACATTTACCATCTGCAGTGATTTTGGAGCCCAAGAAAATAAAGTCTGTCACTGTTTCCAGTGTTTCCCCATCTATTTGCCTTGAAGTGATGGGACCAGATGCCATGATCTTAGTTTTTTGAATGTTGAGTTTTAAGCCAGCTTTTTCACACTTTTCTTTCACTTTCATCAAGTGGCTCTTTAGTCCCTCTTTGCTTTCTGCCTTTAGGTAGATAGACATTAATTTAAAAGAAAAACAACATAAAAGTGAACATAATATTTAATCAGTTCTTTCAGGTTATTTTGTGTCATAGGCTAAATTATCTATGAAGCTTTAACATTTGTTAATGCTCTCAACTTGAGAATTGTGTTATTTTGTAATGGAGTTATTTGAATTATGCTAGACAAGATCTCAGAACATGATCTGAGTTTGAGGATAGATGGATGTGATTCCCTGCTCTCTCTCTCTATTTCATGAAGGATTTACACAAAGATTTAGTTTTCTCTGTAGTTTAGCTGACTGTAGAAATTAAATGTTATTTACTTGTTTTTTCTGATAACAGAATAAAATGGATTATAGTGATACTGTTAAGTTCTTGTTTTCTTCTTTTTTCCATTCTAGATTAAAGAGTCTATTGTTGGGGAAATCAGACGGGAAATTGTAAGTGGACTTCTGGCAGCAGTATCTTCAAGTAAAGCATCCAATTCTAAGCAAGATAGTCACTAATGGAATTTATAGGTAAATTTTTCTGAATTTCTTTGTTTAGCTAAATGTAACTTAGTACTTAGTTTTTAATGCTTTTTCTTAGTATATAGGTCTGTTTCCCTAGCTAAATTTTTATTTTTAGGAAGTATGTAATATGTTATTTTACAGTGTGAAAACCTTTTATAACCTCATTTGAAGTGTAAGTGATTCAAATCTCATAATCTCAAACCTCCAAGTTATATTGATATTTTATCATTTTATTGAAATTTCATTATAGTAAATAAATTCTGGAATTGGGGAAATTGGGACCTTCAAACCTGAATTTTGATAGCACTGCCCTGATTATAATATTACTTCAAATGGATGAAGAATTCAAGCATGCGTGCATACCAAGATTTCAAGATTTAATCATAAATTTTTAGTGTCTTTTGTTTTTTAAAGAAACATATCCCATAGATCTCATTGTACATAGTACATTAGGTCTCATATCTAATCATGTCATAATAGATAATGGAGAATCTTTATTCTCATCCTTCCTTTTAAAGACTTTTCAGTAATAATTGAAAAATGCTTAATTTTTACTTTTCTTCCTTTTTTTAAGGTTTGCGTGGGTCCTGTTAGCTGCGTGATACTGGAGTTATCAAGGATATACACTGGTGGGGGTGTCATTTGTGCTTCAGAAGATACTTGCTGCTGAGCTGGGCTACTGTATACAATGTTTATTTCTTCTGTGCATATCTTTTCAAAAAACATAGAAACATAGGCACTTTGCTGACTTTATTTCTTTTCTAAACTATCAAAACCATAGCCATTTGAAAAGCCTAATATTTATTTGTATGTCAGTATTTTCCAGTTGATTGCCTAGGTAGAATTAATTTTAAAACTTGAAAACTTCCATAATTAACCAACTTATAAATAACATATTTCTTCAGACTAGCTTCTTAAAACACTGACCTCTATGAGGTATTTACTGTGCAATAACTGATTCATTTTTTGAGAGCTTGAAACAACCAATGATACTCCCTCCACTGCTGTTAATTAGTGTCACTTCCAAGAAGAAAAATTATCCTGTTGTAAAAACTGCTTTTAATTCTTGAGGAGGTTACTAATAGCAGTAGGATAGAATTTATGTTACCTAAAACTACTTAATGTTCTTACACTGTAAGCATTGTTATTTTACCCAAGACAATTGTAATTTTATTGTAGCTTATGTAGTTTGGGGATTTTTGTTTGTTTGTTTTTTTGGAAACATGTCTTATGTTAAACACTATGTACTTTTTGCATTGTCCAGACTTCTTTATTATAAGGACATGTTTCTTCTTTTAGACTAAATAGTAGATTATTGCCAAAATAATGGGGCCTGTGACTTGAATGGATAGAAATGAATAAGCTGGTTTTGTTTTTTCATAATGGAAGTAATTTAGATTTTTGTTTTCTCATAAACAAATTTTAATTCATTCTTAACCAGTGAGAACTGTTTGTTTTATGGGGGGGGGGGGGGGAAAGGAAGGTAGTTTCCTATTTGGTTTTATATATGTTAAATAAATGTGTAAAGTAACAACCAGATGTTATTAGAATTATTCTTTAGCATTTATAATTTTCAACTCCTATTATATTTCTTTGTGTGAAATTTTAATCAAAAGTGGTTGAGAGGTTAACAATATACTTTGAAAGAATATCTAAAAGGTTTTTTAAATGTTTGAATTATCACATCACACAAAGGCTGATTTCTAAAAAAAAATTAATAAAGTATTTATTTTGCCTAACATGTTTTTAGTGATTTATTTTCTTGAACCACAACATGAAGAATTTGGATTAGATTTGATAAGTAACAAGACCCAAAAGAATTGGAGCATATAATCTACTGGGCTAAAATTCTCTTTTCCTGAAAAGGCGTCTACGATGCTTTCAAAAATGTGGTTAATACTAGACCACCATGGAGAAAGAATGCACACTGATGCCTCTTGGTCTCATCTAGTTCTGTCGTCTTAATTATTACCATCTGAGTCAAAAATTTTCTTTAAACTGTACTGTTAAGCTACAAAGAACAGACATTAAAATACTACTTTATTCTCTGGCCAAATTCAAATTCAGCAATTTGACTACCCAATTCTAATAATAGTAATGATACATATAAACCAAGCACTGATATTAATACTAATATTAATACAGATATCAATGATTTTTAACTAATCAGCTTTGTAGCCACTAACAGTTCTTTTCTGACTATATAAGAACCCAGAATTTGATAATCAGTATTAAATAGCTTGATTCAATGGGAAAATCCCTTACAGAGTTGGCATGTAAAATAAAATGAACTCAAGCACTATCAGAGTTTCATGTTGACGCCCATGTAAAGCTTGTGTACTCAAACATTTGAAAGCTACTGTATTCAAGCCACCCTGCTAGCTGCTGAAATGAATGAGAGGGGGTCTAAATGGAAGAACAGGGCACCTTTTTTTCCTGAATGGGTAAGTTTAGAAGTACCAAATAAAAAACATGAAAATCATAAAAAGAATTTGCAGGAGGGAGCCTGGGATGGTTGGAGATGTAAGTCTTTACCAAGAAGACTTAGTTTCAGTAAAGACTTAATGGGAAATAGAAAGGATGGAGTTTAAGTAATTAAGAATATTTTAGTTCTTGTTGTTCAGTTGCTTAGTCATGTCTGACTGTTTGTGACCTTATGGACTACAACAGGCCAGGCTCACCTGTCCTTCACTATCTCCCAGAGTTTGCTCAAATTCATGTCTATTGAGTTGGTGATGCTATCCTAACCATCTCATCCTCTGCTGTCCCCTTCTCCTGCCTTTAGTCTTTCCCAGATCAGGGTCTTTTCTAATGAGTCAGCTCTTCCTATGAGGTAGCCAAAATATTGGAGCTTCAGCTTCAGTATCAGTCCTTCCAATGAAATATTCAGCATTGATTTCTTTTAGGATTGACTGGTTTGATCTTGCTGTCCAAGGGATTCTTCAAGGGTCCCAAAATTCGGAAGCACCAATTTTTTGGTGCTCAGCCTTCTTTATGGTTCAACTCTCACATCTGTACAGGACTACTGGAAAATCCACAACTTTGACTCTATGGACCTTTGTTGCCAAAGTGATGTCTCTGCTTTTTAATACACTATCTAGGTTTGTTACAGCTTTCCTACCAAGGAGCAAGCATCTTCTAATTTCGTGGCTGCAGTCACTGTTCACAGTGATTTTGGACCCCAAGAAAACAAAATCTGTCACTGCTTCTACTTTTCCCCTTCTATTTGCCATAAAGTGTTGGGACAAGATGCCATGATCTTAGTTTTCTGAATGTTGAGTTTTAAACCAGCTTTTTCACTCTCCTCTTTGATCCTCATCAAGAGGCTCTTTAGTTCCTCTTCACTTTCTGCCATTAGAGTGGTGTCATTGGCATAACTAAGGCTGTTATATTTCTTCTGCCAATCTTGACTGCAGCTTTTGATTCATCCAGCCAAGCATTTTGCATGATATACTCTGCATACAAGTTAAACAGTCAGAGTGACAATATACAGCCTTGACATACTCCTTTCCCAATTTTGAACCAGTCCATTGTTCCATGCTTGTTTCTAACTGTTGCTTCTTGACCTGCATACAGGTTTCTTAGGAGACAGTTAAGGTGGTCTGGCGTTCCCATCTCTAAGAATTTAACACAGTTTGTTGTGATCCACACAGTCAAAGCCTTTAGCATAGTCAGTGAAGCAGAAATAGATGTTTTTCTGAAATTCCCTTCCTTTTTCTATGATCCAATGGATGTTGGCAATTTGATCTCTGGTTCCTCTGCCTTTTTCTAAACTGAGCTTGTACATCTGAAAGTTCTTGGTTCTTGTACTGTTCAAGCTTAGCTTGAAGGATTTTGAGCATAACCTTGCTACTAACAGCATGTGAAATAAGCGCAGTCATAAGGTAATTTGAATAGTCTTTGGCATTTGCCCTTCTTTGGGACTGAAATGAAAACAGACCTTTCCCAGTTCTGTGGCCACTGTTGAATTTCCCAATTTTGCTGGCATAATGAGTGCAGCACTTTAACATCATCTTTTAGGATTTAAAATAGCTCAACTGGAATTCCATCACCTCCACTGGCTTTGTTCATAGTAGAGTTTGCAAAGGCCCATTTGACTGTGAAGTCCAAGATGTCTAGCTCTAGGTGACTGACTACACCTCATTGTTATCTGGGTCATTAAGACCATTTTTGTATACTTCTGTGTACTGTTGCCACCTCTTCTTAATCTCTTCTGCTTCTGTTAAGTCATGCTAATGAGTTCTGTCCTTTATCGTGCCCATCCTTATATAAAATGTTCCCTTGGTATCTCCAGTTTTCTTGAAGAGATCTCTGGTCTTTCCCATTCTATTGTTTTTCTCTATTTGCACTATTCACTTAAGAAGGCTTTCTTATCTCTCCTTGCTATTCTTTGAAACTGAATTCAGTTGGTTATATCTTTCACCTTTTTTAAGTGGAAGGTGGACAATACTGAATTTCAATTTTCAATTTTGTTCCTTTGGAACAACAACAAAAAATTCTCATGAAATACCACTTAGAGTAATGCTTCTATATTTCTCCACGCATGGAAATCAAATTACCTGAGATTTTGTGGAAATGAAGATTCTGATTGCGTAGGTCCTGGTCCTACTTTCTTGGCTCCACATTCCTGCATTTCTAGAAGCACTCAGGAGAAACTGATGCTTCTAATCCATTAACTGTACTTTTAGTAGCAAGGATTTATATTAGTAAGTCTTACTACCTATCTGCTAGTTACTTTGGAGAGAGAAAGTTGTGTTAGTAGAATAGGGAAAAGGAGTCCAAAATTGCGGTGGCTAAAAGACAAGGAAGGTCTGAGGACCAGAGTGAAGACTTCAGGCAGAACAAACAGAACAAACAGCACTCCTGGCTAAGCCCAATTTGCATAGGGCAGGCCCAGGTGGAGGAAAAAAACATATAAAAGCAGGAGCCAAAGCGCTCTCTCATGGACTCTCTCTCCCACGTGCATGCGCTCTTTTCTTTCTCTCTCTCTCTCTCACTTTCCTGCTATCTTCTAAATAAAATAGAGCTGTAACACTGATTTGCCTAAGAGCTGTAGCACGGTTTGTCCAAGACCCAAGAGCTGTGATGCGCCGAGGGCTTTAATGTCCGTCGCTCCAAATCTTTGTTGTGACGAGACAAAGAACCGAGGAACATACACTCACGTGACGGTTGGTAAGCAGGAAAAGGAATTTTTATATCCAAAGGTATGTCAACTTAGAGGCCATCTTCAGGGAACTTTTCATTATAGCCCAAAGGTAGTAACTGGAAACAAATGTATACCAAAACAAGATAAGGATACTAAAGAAAATTACAGCCCATATCTTTGATGAATATGGATACAAAAATTCTCAAGAAAATATTAGCAAACCAAATCCAACAACACATCAAAGACCATGACCAGACTAGACTCATCCCAGGGCCACAAGGATGGTTTAAAACAAACAAATATGATACACCATATCAACAAAAGAAAAAACCCATATAATCATCCCAATGGATACAGAAAAAGCATTGGATAAATATCAACACCATTCATGATAAAAACCTCTTACCAAATTGCATACGGAGGGAACACAGCTCAACAGAATGGAAGCTACTTATGACAGACTCTCAGCTGATATGATACTTAATGGTGTGAATAGCTGCTGCTGCTGCTAAGTCGCTTCAGTTGTGTCTGACTCTCTGCAACCCCATAGATGGCAGCCCACCAGGCTCCCCCGTCCCTGGGATTCTCCAGGCAAGAACACTGGAGTGGGTTGCCATTTCCTTCTCCAATGCATGAAAGTGAAAAGTGAAAGTGAAGTCGTTCAGTCATGTCCGACCCTCAGCGACCCCATGGACTGCAGCCTTCCAGGCTCCTCCACCCATGGGATTTTCCAGGCAAGAGTACTGGAGTGGGGTGCCATTGTCTTCTCCAGAAAAGCTGATAGTCTTCCTGATAAAATCTGGAACAAGGCAAAGATCCCCCAGTCTCACCACTGCTATTCAATAGTACAGTATTAGAAGTTCCACAGTAATCAAGCAAGAAAAAGAAAGACAAAGTATCCAAATTGGAAAGGAAGAGATAAAATTCATTATATGCAGACAGTCAAAGCTATGGTTTTTCCAGTAGTCAGGTACAGATGTGAGGGTTGGACCATAAAGAAGGCTGAGCAGCAAAAACCTGATGCTTTCAAACTGTGATGTTGGAAAAGACTCTTAAGAAGTCCATGGACAGCAAGGAGATCAAACCAGTCAATCCTAAAGGAAATCAATGCTGAATACACATTGGAAGGACTGATGCTGAAGCTGAAACTCCAATACTGTGGCCACCTGATGAGAAGAGCTGACTCACTGGAAAAGACCCTGATGCTGAAAAAGACAGAAAGCAGGAGAAGAAGGGAGAGATGGAAGAGGAGATGGTTGGATGGCATCATCGACTCAATGGACATGAATTTGAGCAAACTCCAGGAGATATTGAAGGTCAGGGAAGCCTGGTGTGCAGCAGTTCATGGGATCACAAAAAGTCAGATACGACTGAGCAACTGAACAATGACAACAATATGCAGAAAATATTACATTCTATGTAGAAAACCCTAAAGACTCTACATTCAAAGTACTAGAATGGATAAAAAGATTAATCACAGTAGCACAGGATACAACATTAACATACAGAAATCTGTTGCATTTCTTTATACTAACAATGAAATATCAAAAAGATACAATAAAATAACTGCTTTTGAAATCACATCAAAAAAAAAAACAGCTTAGGAATAAACCTGACCAAAGAGGTGAAAGACAATGCTAGAAATAACCATAAAACATTAATAAAAGAAACTGAAGATGATTCAAAGACATGGAAAGAATTCAAAGCTCTTGGATTGGAAGAATTAATGTTAAAATGGCCTTAATACACAAAATGATCTACATATTTAATATGATCCCTATCAAATTATCCATGACATTTTTCACAGAACTATAATAATCCTAAATTTCATATGGAACCATTTAAAAGACCGAGAATTGCCAAAGCAATCCTAAGGGAAAAGCACAAAGTAGGTCACATACTCCAGACAATCATACAAAGCTACAGTAATCAAAACATCATGATCTGGCACAAAAACACACATATGGATCAATGGAACAGCATAGAACCCATAAATAAACTTACACATTTATGGTCAATTAATCTTTGACAAAGGAAGCAAGAATATACAATGGGAAAAAGAGGCTCTTCATCAAGGGGGGTTGGGAAAGTTGGACAGTTCAGTTCAGTTCAGTCACTAAGTCATGTCTGACTCTTTGAGATCCTATGGACTAGCACTCCAGGCTTCTCTGTCCATCGTCAAATCCTGGAGCCTGCTCAAACTCATGTCCATCGAGTCAATGATGCCATCCAACCATCTCATCCTCTTCCATCCCCTTCTCCTGCCTTCAACGTTTCCCAGCAACAGGGTCTTTTCCAATGAGTCAGTTCTTCACATTAGGTGGCCAAAGTATTGCAGCTTCAGCTTCATTGTCAGTTCTTCCAACGAATATCAGGACTGATTTCTTTTACAATTGACTGTTTTGATCTCCTGGCAGTCTAAGGGACTCTCAAGAGCTTTCTCCAAAACCACAGTTCAAAAGAATCAATTCTTCAGCACTGAGCTTTTTTTATGGTCCAACTTTCACATCCATACATGACCACTGGAAAAACCATAGCTTTGACTATGGTGACATTTGTCAGCAAAGTAATGTCTCTACTTTTTAATATGTTGTCTAGGTTGGTCATAGCTTTTCTTCCAAGGAGTAAGCGTCTTTTAATTTCATGGCTGCATTCACCATCTGCAGTGATTTTTCAGCCCAAGAAAATAAAGTCTGTCACTGTTTCCCCATCTATTTGCCATGAAGCGATGGGCCCAGATACCATGATCTTAGTTTTCTGAATGTTGAGTTTTAAGCCAGCTTTTTCACTCTCTTCTTTCACTTTCATCAAGAGGCTCTTTAGTTCTTTTTCACTTTCTGCCATAAGGGTGGTGTCATCTTCGAATGTGAGATTATTGATATTTCTCCCAGCAAAGTTGTTTCCAGCTTGTGCTTCCTCCAACCCTGCATTTTGCATGATGTACTCTGCATCAAGTACATCAAGACCATCCCCAAGAAAAAGAAATGAAAAAAAGCAAAATGGCTGTATGAGGAGGCCTTACAAATAGCTGTGAAATGAAGAAAAGTGAAAAGCAAAGGAGAAAAGGAAAAATATACCCATCTGAATGCAGAGTGCCAAAGAATAGCAAGGAGAGATAAGAAAGCCTTCCTCAGTGATCAGTGCAAAGAAATAGAAGGAAACAGTAGAATGGGAAAGACTAGACATCTCTTCAAGAAAATCAGAGATACCAAGGGAACATTTCATGCAAAGAGGGGCACAAAAAAGGACAGAAATGTTATGGACCTAACAGAAGCAGAAGATATTAAGAGGTGGCAAGAATGCACAGAACTATCCAAAAAAGATCTTAATGACCCAGGTGACCATGATGGTGTGATCACTCACCTAGAGCCAGACATCCTGGAATGTGAAGTCAAGAGGGCCTTAGGAAGCATCACTACAAACAAAGCTAGTTGAGGTGATGGAATTCCAGTTGAGCTATTTCAAATCCTAAAAGATGATGCTGTGGAAGTGCCGCAATCAATATGCCAGCAAATTTGGAAAACTCAGCAGTGGCCACAGGACTGGAAAAGGTCAGTTTTCATTCCAGTCCCAAAGAAAGGCAGTGCCAAAGAGTGAATGTTCAAACTACTGCACAATTGCACTCATCTCACATGGTAGTAAAGTAATGCTCAAAATTCTCCAAGCCAGGCTCCAACAGTACATTTACCATGAACTTCCAGATGTCCAAGCTGGATTAGAAAAGGCAGAGGAACCAGAAATCAAATTGCCAGCATCCATTGGATCATCAGAACAGCAAGAGAGTTCCAGAAAAACATCTATTTCTGCTTAATGACTATGCCAAAACCTTTGACTGTTGTTTCCACAACAAACTGTGGAAAATTCTGAAAGAGATGGGAGTACCAGATCACCTGACCTGCCTCTTGAGAAATCTGTATGCAGGTCAGGAAGCAACAGTTAGAACTGGACATGGAACAACAGACTGGTTCCAAATTGGGAAAGGAGTACATCAAGGCTGTATATTGTCACCCTGCTTATTTAACTTCTATGCAGAGTACATCATGAGAAACACTGGACTGGATGAATCACAAGCTGGAATCAAGATTACTGGGAGAAATAATCTGTAACCTCAGATATGCAGATTACACCTCCCTTATGGCAGAAAGAGAAGAGGAACTAAAGAACCTCAGGATAAAAGTGAAAGAGGAGAGTGAAAAGTTGGCTTAAAGCTCAACATTCAGAAAACTAAGATCATGGCATCTGGTCCCATCACTTCAAGGCAAATAGATGGGAAACAGTGGAAACAGTGACAGACTTTATTTTGTTGGTCTCCAAAATTAGTGCAAATGGTGACTGCAGCCATGAAATTAAAGATGCTTACTCCTCGTAAGAAAAGTTATGACCAACCTAGACAGCATATATTTTTTAAAATTTATTTTAATTGGAGGCTAATTAGCTTACAATATTGTAGTGGCTTTGCCATACATCAACGTGAATCTGCCATGGATGTACATGTGTTCCCCATCCTGAACCCCTTTCCCACCTCCCTCCCCATCCCATCCCTCTGGGTCATCTCAGTGCACCAGCCCTGAGCACCCTGTCTCATGCATTGAACCCGGACTGGCATTCTGTTTCACCTATGATAATATACATGTTTCAATGCTATTCTCTCAAATCATCCCACCCTCGCCTTCTCCCACAGAGTCCAAAAGACTGTTCTATACATCTGTGTCTCTTTTGTTATCTCCCATATAAGGTTATTGTTACCATCTTTCTAAATTCCATATATATGTGTTAGTATACGGTATTGGTGTTTTTCTTTCTGGCTTACTTCACTCTGTATAATAGGCTCCAGTTTCATCCACCTCATTAGAACTGATTCAAATGTGTTCTTTTTAATGGCTGAGTAATATTCCATTGTGTATATGTACCACAGCTTTCTTATCCATTCATCTGCTGATGGACATCTAGGTTGCTTCCATGTCCTGGCTATTATAAACAGTGCTGCAATGAACATTGGGGTACACGTGTCTCTTTCAATTCTGGTTTCCTCAGTGTGTATGCCCAGCAGTGGGATTGCTGGATCATAAGGCAGTTCTATTTCCAGTTTTTTAAGGAATCTCCACACTGTTCTCCATAGTGGCTGTACTCTGCATTCCCACCAACAATGTAAGAGGGTTCCCTTTTCTCCACACTCTCTCAATCATTCATTGTTTCTAGACTTTTGGATAGCAGCCATTCTGACTGCATGATATGGTACCTCATTGTGGTTTTGATTAGCATTTCTCTAGTAATGAGTGATGTTGAGCATTTTTTCATGTGTTTGTTAGCCATTTGTATGTCTTCTTTGGATAAAAGTCTGTTTAGTTCTTTGGCCCATGTTTTGATTGGGTCGTTTATTTTTCTGGAATTGAGCTGCAGTAATTGCTGTATATTTTTGAGATTAATTGTCAGTTGCTTCATTTGCTATTATTTTCTCCCATTCTGAAGGTTGTCTTTTCACCTTGCTTATAGTTTCCTTCATTGTAAAAATGCTTTTAAATTTAATTAGGTCCCATTTGTTTATTTTTGCTTTTATTTCCATTACTCTGGGAGGTGGATCATAGAGGATCCTGCTGTGATTTATGTCGGAGAGTGTTTTGCCTATGTTTTCCTCTAGGAGTTTTATAGTTTCTGGTCTCCCATTAAGATCTTTAATCCATTTTGAGTTTATTTTTGTGTATGGTGTTAGAAAGTGTTCTAGTTCACTCTTTCACAAGTGGTTAACCAATTTTCCCAGCACCACTTGTTAAAGAGATTGTCTTTTCTCCATTGTATATTCTTGCCTCCTTTGTTGAAAATAAGGTGTCCATAGGTGCGTGGATTTATCTCTGGGATTTCTATTTTGTTCCATTGATCTATATTTCTGTCTTTGTGCCAGTACCATACTGTCCTGATGACTGTGGCTTTATAGTATAGCCCGAAGTCAGGCAGGTTGATTCCTCCAGTTCCATTCTTCTTTCTCGAGATTGCTTTGAGTATTCGAAGTTTTTTGTATTTCCATACAAATTGTGAAATTATCTGTTCTAGTTCTGTGAAAAACACCATTGGTAGCTTGATAGGGATTGCATTGAATCCATAGATTGCTTTGAGTAGTATACTCATTTTCACTATATTGATTTTTCCAATCCATGAACATGGTATATTTCTCCATCTTTTGTGTCCTCTTTGATTTCTTTCATCAGTGTTTTATAGTTTTCTATATATAGGTCTTTTGTTTCTTAGGTAGATATATTCCTAAGTATTTTATTCTTTTTGTTGCAATGGTGAATGAAATTGTTTCCTTAATTTCTCTTTCTGTTTTCTCATGGTTAGTGTATAGGAATGCAAGGGATTTCTGTGTGTTAATTTTATATCTTGCAACTTTACTATATTCACTGATTAGCTCTAGTAATTTTCTAGTGGAATCTTTAGGGTTTTCTATGTAGAGAATCATGTCATCCGCAAACAGTGAGAGTTTTGCTTCTTCTTTTCCAATCTGGATTCTTTTTATTTCTTTTTTTGCTCTGACTGCTGTGGCCAAAACTATGTTGAATAGTAATGGCGAAAGTGGGCACCCTTGTCTTGTTCCTGACTTTAGGGGAAATGCTTTCAATTTTTCACCATTGAGGATAATGACCAAGTGGGCTTTATCCCAGGAATGCAAGGATTCTTCAGTATTTGCAAATCAATCAATGTAATACATCACATTAACAAATTAAAGATAAAAACCATATGATTCGCTCAATAGATGCAGAGAAAGCCTTTGACAAAATTCAACATCCATTTATGATAAAAACCCTCCAGAAAGCAGGAATAGAAGGAACATACCTCAACATAATAAAAGCTATATATGACAAACCCATAGACAGCATATTTTTTAAAGCAGAGACATTACTTTGCCAACAAAGGTCCATCTAGTCAAAGCTATGGTTTTTCCAGTAGTCATGTATGGATGTGAGAGTTGGACTATAAGGAAAGCTGAGCATGGAAGAATTGATGCTTTTGAGCTGTGGTGTTGGAGGAGACTCTTGACAGTCCCTTGGACTGCAAGGAGATCCAACCAGTCCATCCTAAACAAAATCAGTTCTGAATATTAATTGGAAGGACTGATGCTGAAGCTGAAACCAATACTTAGGCCACCTGATGCAAAGCACTGACTCATTTGAAAAGACCCTGATGCTGGGAAAGATTGAAGGCGGGAGAAGGGGACAACAGAGGATGAGATGTTTGGATGGCATCAGCGAGTCAATGGACATGAGTCTGAGTAAACTCTGGGAGTTGGTGATGGACAGGGAGGCCTGGAGTGCTGCAGTCCATGGGGTCACAAAGAGTTGAACACGACAGCAACTGGACTGAACTGAACTGAACTCTGCATATAAGTTAAATAAGAAGGGTGACAATATATAGACTCAATGTACTCCTTTTCCAATTTGTAAGAGTCTGTTGTTCCATGTCCAGTTCTAAATGTTGCTTCTTGACCTGCACACAGATTTCTCAGGAGACAGATAAGGTCGTCTGGTATTTCCATCTCTTTCAGAATTTTCCCCAGTTCGTTGTGATCCACACATCAAAGGCTTTGGTATGGTCAATAAAGAAGAAGTAGATGTTATTCTGGAATTCTTTTGCTTTTTCTATCATCCTATGGATGTTGGCAATTTGATCCAGCTAAACGCAGTTTGAACATCTGGGAGTTCATGGTTCACGAACTGTTGAAGCCTGGCTTGGAGAATTTTGAGCATTACTTTACTAGCATGTGAAAGAAAGTGAAGTTGCTCAGTCGTGTCCGACTCTTTGCGACTCCATGTACTGTAGCCCACCAGGCTCCTCTGTCCATGGAATTTACCAGGCAAGAATACTGGAGTGGGTTGCCATTTCCTTCTCCAGGGGATCTTCTTGACCCAGGGATGGAACCCACATCTCCCACATTTCAGGCAGATGCTTTACCGTCTGAGCCATGGGGAATGACTAGCATGTGAGATGAGTGCAATTGTGCGATAGTTTGAACACTCATTGGTATTGCTTTTCTTTGGGATTGGAATGAAGATCTATTCCAGTCCTGTGGCCACTGCTGAGTTTTCCAAACGTGCTGGCATATTGAGTGCAGCACTTGCACAGCATCATCTTTTAGGATTTGAAATAGCTCAACTGGAATTCCATCACCTCAACTAGCTTTGTTTGTAGTGATGCTTCCTGCAGTCCACTTGACTTCATATTCTAGGATGTCTGGCTCTAGGTGAGTGATCACACCATCATGGTCACCTGGGTCATTAAGATCTTTTCTGGATAGTTCTGTGTATTCTTGCCACCTCTTCTTAATATCTTCTGCTTCTGTTAGGTCCATAACATTTCTGTCCTTTTTTGTGCCCCTCTTTGCATGAAATGTTCCCTTGGTATCTCTGATTTTCTTGAAGAGATGTTTAGTCTTTCCCATTCTACTGTTTTCCTCTATTTCTTTGCATTGATCACTGAGGAAGGCTTTCTTATCTCTCCTTGCTATTCTTTGGCACTTTGCATTCAGATGGGTATATCTTTCCTTTTCTCCTTTGCCTTTCACTTCTCTTCTTTTCTCAGCTATTTGTAAGGCTTCCTCAGGGAGCCATTTTGCCTTTTTGCATCTCCTTTTCTTGGGGATGATCTTGATCACTGCCTCCTGTACAATGTCATGAACCTATATCCATAGTTCGTTAAGCACTCTATCAAATTTTATCCCTTGAATCTGTTTGTCACTTCCATGTATAACTGTAAGAGATTTGATTTAGGTCATATCTGAATGGTCTAGTGGTTTTCTCTACTTTCTTCAATTTAAGTCTGAATTTGGCAATAAGGAGTTCATGATCTGAGCCACAGTCAGTTCCTGGTCTTGTTTTTGTTGACTGTATAGAGCCTCTCCATCTCTAGCTACAAAAATATATCAATCTGATTTCGGTGTTGAGCATCTGGTGATGTCCATGTGTAGAGTATTCTCTTGTGTTGTTGGAAGAGGGTGTTTGCTATGACCAGTGCATTTTCTTGGCAAAACTCTATTAGTCTTTGCCCTGCTTCATTCCGTATTCCAAGGCCAAATTTGCCTGTTACTCCAGGTGCTTCTTGACTTCCTACTTTTGCATTCCAGTCCCCTATAATGAAAAGGACATCTTTTTTGGGTGCTAGTTCTAGAAGATCTTGGAGGTCTTCATAGAACTGTTCAATTTCAGCTTCTTCAGCATTACTGGTTGGGGCATAGGCTTGGATTACTGTGATATTGAGTGGTTTGCCTTGGAAACAAACAGAGATCATTATCTTTGCTGAGATTGCATCCAAGTACTGTATTTCAGACTCTTTTGTTGATCATGATGGCTACTCCATTTCTTCTAAGGGATTCCTGCCCACAGTAGTAGATATAATGGTCATCTGAGTTAAATTCATCCATTCCAGTCCATTTTAGTTCGCTGATTCCTAGAATGTCAACGTTCACTCTTGCTATCTCCTGTTTGACTACTTCCAATTTGCCTTGATTCATGGACCTAACATTCCAGATTCCTATGCAATATTGTGGTTTACAGCATCAGACCTTGCTTCCATCACCAGTCACATCCACAGCTGGGTATTGTTTTTGCTTTGGCTCCATCCCTTCATTCTTTCTGGAGTTATTTCTTCACTGATCTCCAGTAGCATATTGGGCACCTACTGACCTGGGGAGTTCCTCTTTCAGTATCCTATCATTTTGCCTTTTCATACTGTTTATGGGGTTCTCAAGGCAAGAATACTGAAGTGGTTTGCCATTCCCTTCTCCGGTGGACCACATTCTGTCAGACCTCTCCACCATGACCCGCCTGTCTTGAGTGGCCCCACACGGCATGGCTTGGTTTCATTGAGTTAGACAAGGCTGTGGTCCGTGTGATCAGATTGGCTAGTTTCCTGTGAGTATGGTTTCAGTGTGTCTGCCCTCTGATGCCCTCTCGAACACCTACCATCTTACTTGGGTTGCTCTTACTTGGACGTGGGGTATCTCTTCATGGCTGTTCCAGCAAAGCGCAGCCACTACTCCTTACTTTGGGCGAGTCGCCCCTCCTGACCTTGAATGTGGAGTAGCTCCCCTCGGCCCTCTTGCACCCGCACAGCCACCGCTCCTTGGACGTGGGGTTGCTCCACTCTGCCGCCGCCTCTGACTTCGGACGTGGGGTAGCTCCTCTGCCGCTGTCCCTGACCTCGGGTGTAGGGTAGCTCCTCTCCGCCCTGCTTCTGTGCGGTCTGTCACGGCCGGAGCACTTTGGTTTTATTTTCAGTTCAGTTCAGTTCAGTTCAGTTCAGTCGCTCAGTCGTGTTGTCTCTTTGCGACCCCATGAATCGCAGCACGCCCGGCCTCCCTGTCCATCACCAACTCCCGGAGTTCACCTAAACCCATGTCTGAGTCGGTGATACCATCTAGCCATCTCATCCTCTGTCGTCCCCTTCTCCTCCTGCCCCCAATCCTTCCCAGAATCAGGGTCTTTTCCAATGAGTCAACTCTTCGCATGAGGTGGCCAAAGTACTGGAGTTTCAGCCTCAGCATCAGTCCTTCCAGTGAACACCCAGGACTGGTCTCCTTTAGGATGGACTGGTTGGATCACCTTGCAGTCCAAGGGACTTGCAAGAGTCTTCTCCAGCACCACAGTTCAAAAGCATAACTTCTTTGGAGCTCAGCTTTCTTCACAGTCCAACTCTCACATCCACACATTGGCTAAATTACCAAATTTGCCAGCATTTGGATCAACTTTCTCAACAAAAGAGAAATTTTATTTTGGCGCATCTTCTCGTTGTTGTTGTTGTCTTTCAATTGCTGTCCAAGAAGTGAAAACCAGAACACAAATAACATCACAGATTCTGTCAGGTATAATCCTAAACCAGTTTTTGGAGTAAATGTTAATTTCCTAGGAGAGTCTTTTCTTGGTCTATTTTGCCTGTAATGCACATAACCAGAGAAGGCAATGGCATACCACTCCAGTACTCTTGCCTGGAAAATCCCATGGATGGAGGAGCCTGGTAGGCTGCAGTCCATGGGGTCGCAGAGTAGGACACGACTGAGCGGCTTCACTTTCACTTTTCACTTTCATGTGTTGGAGAAGGAAATGGCAACCCACTCCAGTGTTCTTGCCTGGAGAATCTCAGGGACGGGGGCGCATGGTGGGCGACCATCTATGGGGTCGCACAGAGTCAGACACAATTGAAGTGACTTAGCAGCAGCATCAGGAATGCACATAACAGGAAAGGTAAACGAGTGAAACACCCCATCTTTTTTAAGATGTTCTACTTCTTTAGACTTTAGATATATATTTGACAGAAATTATTTATAAAAAGACACAGTTGTTGTTGCTAAGTTGCTTCAGTCATGTCCGACTCTGTGCAATCCCATAGACAGTAGCAGTGAACAAAACTGTATCCATGATCAGAAATTATGTGAGATACAGAATACAGTTGTAATTATCACTTATGGTTTTGGGGACAGTTTCCCAAAACAGGCTTAACCTTCCAAAGATTTTGAATTGTGTCTATTTTATAAATAAACTAATTTTTAGAAATCCAAGTGACAGAATGCTTGGCTTCATCAGTAAAACCTGGAACCCAACATGGACCACCAATGAAACAGATAACCATTCATTTACAACATGTCTTGGTTTATGGATTAAATGAATTGTACCAAAACTGGCAGTAAACCAGGTTCTTCAAAGTGTGCTATACCTTCCAATTAATAACAAAAATAAAAGGAACACAGGAGCCAGTTAGGACAATCAGTAATAGTATGAACTTAAACTGTTAGATAAGGAAATACTTCTATGATTGAAAAACCCAGGTACTCTAGAGCAATGAGTATTTCTTTTATAGTTTGTTCTCAGTTTCAACATTTCCTTTCTCCTCTTCTTTTCTTACTTCTTGCCCTTCAAGGCCTACAAATTATTTCCTCACCAAGAGATTTCTTGAATCCTACTTTTCTGCTCTAAGAACATTGCTTCCTTTTTCAAATCTGTGCATTACCATATCTGATTATAGATTAAAATATCATAAGTGGCTTAGAATATAACATTTTATCAATAAATGTTCCTTTCAATGTCACTCTTCCTTGAACAATGAGCTTGAGACTTTAGGTATGTAAAACAAACTAGTTCTTCCTGTGACCTGGGCTACATGTTTGAATCTGTACTGAGTGTGCTAAAAAAAAACAAGACATCTGTGTTCACATTTATTTTTACAGTATTTACAATATTTTTAGTTAACGAGAAAATATTGTTAACTGAAGGGAGTGGATGAATGTAAGCATTAAGAGTCCCAATCTAGAGGCAGACAAACCTCAGTTCCAGGCTTAGCTCTGCCACTTTTTTACTCAGTCTCCTGAAAATAACAATAGCACCTTCCTCTCCGGTTTACTAGAGGAGATTAATAAGGTATAATAATATAAGGGTATTTAGGATATCATCTAGCATAAGACAAAAGCTCAATTAATATTAGCTATTAGCAAAAGGTAGGAATAATAACAATAGAATAGAAAGCAAAAATAGACAGTACTGTATTAACTCTCAAGATGATGTATTGATTATCTGAGTCAAATATGCATGAAAATACAGTTGATTTTATTCCAACTTTATGTTAAATGAACCATAATCAAAATTCTTCGATTTGTTTTGCTAAAGCTTTATTTAATTCAGGAAAAGCTCAACATTAGATACATTTGTCAGAAGTTTATCTTTCCTATTATTTATAATACACTTAATTGGCACCACAATAAATGATTAATTAGGGTAATTGTCAATGATGAGATGCTTTATCCTGTATCAAATCCTATTCGAAGGCTTTGGGGTTTCAGAAAACTCGAATCCTTAGTTTTGGCTATCTGCAATCATTCATCGTTTTTTTTTTAATAAGAATGTCCTTGACAACATTCTCTTAGCATATGTGTATGTGTTAGTTGCTCAATTGTGTCCAACTCTTTGTAACCCCACAGACTTGTAGCCCACCAGGCTCCTTTGTCCATGGAGTTCTCCAGGCAAGAATACTGGAGTGGGTTGCCATTCCCTTCTCCAGAGGATCCTTCCAACTCAGAGATCGAACCCTTGTCTCCTGCATAGCAGGCAGATTCTTTACCATCTGAGCTACAGGGAAGCTCCTGTTCCTCTTAGCATAATACTCCTGTTTCTTTTCTGTTTCTCAGTTTTAAAAAATGAATTAATGAACCACTGAGTTGAGCTTTTAAAAATCCTCTAAGCAGAGATTCTCAGTTGGCCAAAGGCAGTTATGAGAATATATGCTGTATGTGTGAATGTGCATGCTGTTGTTTAGTCACTAAGTTGTGCCCAACTTTTTGCAACCTCACGGACTGCAGCACACCAAGCTTTTCTGTCTATGTGTTTCAATTTATGCATATATGCATAGGTATGTTGTTTTTATTCAGTTTTATAATTTTATATTTGAAGAAATAATTCTTTGGCATGTAAGTCTTTTAAAACACAACCTTTCAAAATCTTCTGAACTGGTGAGGTGTGGGTTTTAAAAAGTTGAAAAAAACTAATATATCAAGCCAATTTATTATCAACACTGAAATATTAGAAATAAAATATACTATACCTGGACTATTTATTTACTTTTGAGAGGTTCTACTATTAGAATATTAGAGCTCTAATGGATATGTAACAGTCAAATTATTTTCAAGCTAATATAATTCTGAAAGACATACAACCTAAAGTTGAATATTCAACTGGCAGAAATTTCATATAATTTCAACACAAACTTTTAAGTCAGTACAATGGAGCAGTTAGCATCTTGTCTCTAGAAGGGAGAGTTTATAGCTCTGGGTGATAAGGATTGCTAAGGGAGTGATACTTACTTAATCATGACTTGTATATCTCAAAGACTGAAAATAAGGAAGTGTGGACATCAGTGTTTCATGACCTGATATCTAATTAGAAGCAAAAAAGAAGAAGCACTTTTGAGAAGTGATGTTCACTGCCAACTTCCTGGTTTCTTCTTCAAACAAGGAAAAGTTAGACCTCTCTGAAGTTTTCTGGCACAATGCTAAAAAAACATCCCATATGCAGCAGGTGCTTCTGCCCTGTCCATCTATTTTTACAGTTGCTGGTACAAAATGTCATAGTTATTTCTCAAACATTACGGGACTCCTAATTAATAATGACACTAATTCACAAAAATAACTCTAAAAAAAACTTCTAAATATCTAAAATAAGCCCATGGTTTAGTAGTTATATCAGATCAGATCAGTTGCTCAGTTGTATCCGACTTTGCAACCCCATGAATCGCAGCACGCCAGGCCTCCCTGTCCATCACCAACTCCCAGAGTTCACTCAAACCCGGGTCCATCGAGTCAGTGATGCCATCCAGCCATCTCATCCTCTGTTGTCCCCTTCTCCTCCTGCCCCCAATCCCTCCCAGCATCAAAGTCTTTTCCAATGAGTCAAGTCTTCGCATGAGGTGGCCAAAATACTGGAATTTCAGCTTTAGCATCATTCCTTCTGAAGAACATCCAGGGCTGATCTCCTTTAGAAAGGACTGGTTGGATCTCCTTGCAGTCCAAGGGACTCTCAAGAGTCTTCTCCAACACCACAGTTCAAAAGCATCAATTCTTGGCTTCTCTTGGAAGAGTTTGTATAAACAATTTTATATACTTGAGCCCACTTTTATAGATTATAATTATATAAATATACATTTCTAGACTGTGCCATATGTCATGTCTTTCCATTCAAGGGAATATTACATACAAAAATTATGTCATTTGAGGCATTAGCCATTTCACATAATTTTTTACATTTTTCCATTGTTGAAATAGCAGAGTAAATGCCCCAAGTTCTGGTTTTTGCTTAGCAAATATTGCCTTTTTTTTTTTTTTTGCTAGGTATTTTGCTTCTTTACAAGTCCTGAGAGTCTAGCTCCTTCATATCTAATCATCTCCATTGCTAATATCTCAGTTAAGACCTCTTGCCTGAGTTATGGCACTATATCTCACCTAGGCCATTCTGCATTTAGTAATTCATCTACAGTCCATATTATTCCATATTGTTTGAATATTATTCTGAATGCAAATATGATGCCATTACCTTCATACATTTGCTCAAAGCCTTACAATGACTTCCCATTGTTTTGCAGTTAAAAGTCCAAATGCATCCCTTTTTACATCTCCAAGTCTCATTTCTGGAAAGCTCTCAATGTGCAACTGTGCTTCAACCACACTCAACCATGCCACTCCATCGTTCCCTGTATTTGTACATTTCTGTTCTCTCTGCTTGGAAGTCCTTTCCTTTTTTTCCAGTACCACCCACTAGGCATATCTTTCTCCTAGAAGCCCTCTGGAATCCACCAAGTAGAGATAACTACTTTACCTCCACTTTACCTAGTGCATATCTTTATATGAGTATATAAGCTTTGCTGCTAAGTCGCGTCAGTCGTGTCCGACTCTGTGCGACCCCATAGACAGAAGCCCACAAAGCTCCGCCATCCCTGGGATTCTCCAGGCAAGAACACTGGAGTGGGTTGCCATTTCCTTCTCCAATATAAGCTTTATTAAAACATAATTCACATATCATACATTTTACCTATTTAATGTGTACAAAACTACAGTTTTCAGTATATTCATAGAGTTGGGAAACCATCATCACAATTAATTTTAGAATATTTTCATTACCTCCCCAAATATCCAGTTCCCCTTAGCAGTCACTCCATTTTTTCCCATCCCACCTCCTTCCTATACAACTACTAGTCTACTTTCTGTCTCTAAAGATTTGCCTATTCTGGACATTTCAGATAAACAGAATAATACAATATGTTAAGTTGTGTGACTGGCTTCTTTCATTTAACGTAATGTTTTTAAAGTTCATCCATGTATATATTATGTATCAATTCTTCATCCCTTTTTATTGCTGAATAATATTCCATTGTATGGATATACCACATTTTGTTTATCCATCATTTGATGGACATTTGGAGTATTTTCATTTTTTGCCTATTAATAATAACATTGTTAAGAACTTTCATGTGCAAGTTTTTGTATAGATATATATTTTTATTTCTCTTGGATAAATATTGAGAAGTGGATTTTATTGGGAATATGGCAACTCTTTGTTTAACCTTTTAAAGAACTGCCAGACTGTTTTCCAAAGTGACTAGTTAGAGTTGAAAGTGAAAGTCACTCAGTTGTGTCTGACTCTTTGCCAACCCCTGGACTATATAGTCCATGGAATTCTCCAGGCCAGAATACTGGAGTGGGTAGACTTTTCCTTCTCCATGGGATCTTCCCAACCCAGGGACTGAACCCAGGTCTCTTGCATTGCAGGTGGATTCTTTACCAGCTAAGCCACAAGGGAACCCCATAGTTAGAGTTATTAAAGGCTAAATAGAGTTACCATGCAAACCATTTTACAATTCTACTAGGAGTGTATGAAGATTACAGTTTCTCCACATTTTTGACAAAAAATTTTTTTTTTAAATCTCTAGCTATCTTAATAGGTGAGAGGTCATATCTCATTGTGGTTTCTATGGGTATTTCCCAGGTTCAAACCCTGGGTCAGGAAGATCCCTTAGAGGAGGAAATGGCAACTCACTCCAGTATTCTTGCCTGGAGAATTCCATGGACAGAGGAGCCTGGCAGGAGTTGTAGAGAGTCAGACACAACTGAAAGACTAACTTTCCCTGAATGACACCGAGTCTCTTTTCATGTGCTTATCATCCATTTGCCTATCTTCTTTGGAAAAATGTCTCTTCTAATCTATTTACCATTTAAAAAAAATCAAACTATTTCTCTTTTATTTATATATCCTAGATATGAGTTCCTTATCATATGCATGATTTGAAAACCTTTCCTCCTATTCTGTGTGCTGTCTTTTCACTTTCTTGATAGTGTCCTTGAAGCACAAAAGTTTTTAATTTGAATGACATCCAACTGATCTATTTTGTTCTTCCATTGCCTGTGTTCTGGTATCATATCAAAGAAACCACTGCCTAACCCAAAGTCATGAAGATTTACTCTTATGTTGTCTCCCAAGAGTTTTATGGTTTAAGCTATTACATTTAGATCTGTATGGATACTGAAAGTTTTAATATTAATATATAATTTGAGGTAGGGGTCCAACTTCATTGATTTTCATGTAGATACAGTATATACTTTTAATATTTTTTTCAAGAGTATATGCCTTTAGAACTACACAAAAAGAACAGGCCTTATTTACCACAGTATACCTAGCTCAATGCTTGGCATCTAACAGATATTCAAAATATACTTGATGGAACTTGTGTTTAGTCACTCAGTCATGTCTGACTCTTTGCAACCCCATGAACTGTAGCCTGCCAGGCTCCTCTGTTCATGGGGATTCTCCAGGCAAGAACACTGGAGTGGGTTGCCATGCCCTCTTCCAGGGGATCTTCCCAACCCAGGGATTGAACCCAAGTCTCCCACATTGCAAGCAGATTCCTTACAGTCTGAGCCATCAGAAAAGCCCAAGAATACTGGAGTAGGTAGCCTATCCCTTCTCTAGGGGATCTTCCAGACCCAGGAATCAAACTGGGGTCTCCTGCACTACGGGTGGATTCTTTACCAGCTGAGCTACCAAGGAAGCCCAAATGGAACTAAACTGGATGGTAAATATAGACATTTTTTCTTATTAAAAAGCAATAAATTATTTTGATCGAAGCATGCACTATTACTTGATAGCTATATTTTATGAGGATATGCCCATTTTTTAAAAAACTCAGGCCAAATTATTTATTGTATTCTGCAAGCCATGCATTTAATAAAAAAGCGTATGTTATTGGTTGATGAGAAAAGGACATTAAACACTTGATAAACGTTGTGAGTCAGAACAGGATCAAAAGTTGTTCAGGAACTTGCTACAGATGATTCAAAAGGATGCTACTGCATCAGACATGTTAATTTTACAGTCAGAACCATAGTACTTTTTACTGGGGAGGATGAATAGTTTTGGAGGCAAGAGTGATTATTTAGATTAACATTTAGAAACTAACTTGTATTTTATTGTGTGCAAGCATGCGCATGTTCATGACCAACTCTTTGTGACCCCATGGACTGTAGTTTGCCAAGCTCCTCTGTCCATGGAATTTTCCAGGCAAGAATACTGGAGTGGGTTGCCATTTCCTACTCTATGGGATGTTCCTGGCCCAGGGATTGAACTCACATCTCCTGTGACTCCTGAATTGGAAACCAGAATCTTTACTACTGAGCCACCTGGGAAGCCCTCACTATTTGCTAATTGGAAGTATTCACATATTGAAGGAACTTGTAAATATACTGTATTGAACGTTATAAAAACAGCATAACTCTTATTATTACCTAAACAACTCAATGCTCTTAGAAAACAATTGTATACGTGTACTTTATGTGCAAAGATATGTCCATTTTAGATGGGCATAAAAAGATTCCCAAACTGGGTTAGATCTATAATCCATCTAGACAAATTTCATATACTTTCAAAGGAACAAGAGCTATGCTATAAAGTGTTTAATTCTTCTTCATAGTTTTGGTATCAGTGATAAGAAATATACTGCCAAAATATTAACTTTTATATAATTTTTAACTTAATGTAGCAGATTCTATTTTCTAAAGATGGGTCCAAGAATATCTCCTTTCCCATGCACTCTTCTAAAACCTTGCTACCTCCCCATTAAGAGCTGCAATATGTATTATTTCCCCTTGCAATTGGTTGGAACTTTATGACTACTTCAAACACTAGAGTGTAGTAGAAATGTGGATTGTTACTTTCCAGGTTAGAACACAAAAATGTTATGCATGTCATTCTGGTTCTTTCAGGATGTTTGGTTTTGGCACCCAGCCACCACCCTGTAAGGAAGGCCAAAACATCTTGGAAGGAGAGACCTATGAGAAAAACAGAAGCTTCTGGCTGAACTGCCAGCCAATGAACAGCACCAAAGTGCCGAGTATGTGAACAAGTTATCATGAATTTGGATTCTCCAGTTGCCAGGAAAGTCATCCCGGATGATGCCATGTAGAGTTGAGACAGTTGTCCCTGCTAAATCATGCCCAAATTTCAGATTAATGAACAAAATAAATGATGGTTTTTACTTTAAGCCACTAAGTTTGGAGGATAATCTGTATATCAACAGGAAACGACTACTAATTTAGGTATCTAAAACAGGGATGCTGCCATAACAAAACCTTCTACATGTGACACTGGCTTTGGAATTGGACTGTGTGGAGAAGTTGGAATGGTGTTGAGGAGACTGTTAGTGAAACCAAAGGGGTCTTAGGGAAACAGGTTGTGGAAGACCTACAAGGCCCTGAGCAGACTGTCAGCAAAGTCATTAAAAAGGAGAGGAAAATATTATTGGAAGGTGAAGGAATGGAAACTTTTGTGATGTCAGAGTCTGCCAACATAGTTGTCTGTAATAATGTGGCAAAGAGAAGAATATACCTAATAAACTAAATGACCTAGCTAAGGAGAGTTCTAGGAATAATATTCAAAATGCCACCTGGGTTTTTTTTTTTTTTTTCATTGTCTAAGATAAAACGTGAGGACAGAGAAGTTATCTAAAGAATAAACTATTAAATATAAAAGAACCAAAACTTGCTGAGTTTTAAATAAAAGCATTTTTCATACCCCAAATCTGTAAAACAATTACTAAGTTTTAAAAAAATGGTGCTGGGAAAGATTGAATCGAAGATGAGTTTATAAGATCTTTGTTAATACCTCAGAAGAATTTAAGACAGTTGTTCATAAAACATTTCAACAAAGGAAAGGTCCTTAAGAAACCTTAATATCTACCTGGCCACATGCTGCTACTGCTAAGTCACTTCAGTCGTGTCCGACTCTGTGCGACCCCATAGACAGCAGCCCACCAGGCTCCCCTGTCCCTGGGATTCTCCAGGCAAGAACACTGGAGTGGGTTGCCATTTCCTTCTCCAATGCATGAAAGCGAAAAGTGAAAGTGAAGTCGCTCAGTCGTGTCTGACTCTTAGGGACCCCATGGACTGCAGCCTACCAGGCTCCTCCATCCATGGGATTTTCCAGGCAAGAGTACTGGAGTGGGGTGCCTTGCCTTTTCCGCCTGGCCATGTCATTTCTGTTAAATAGTCAGACTTCTAAGATTCTCAAGTGTATTTTCCCACAGGAGTCTCAAAAGAAGCCTTACTATATAAGGGTTTATCTTAAGAGTTTTTTGGATATGAATTTTGTCTAATGGAGCTGGTTATAAACTGATACATAAGAAACTCTCAAGTTTTTTTTAAAAAAAATTGTATCTGCTTAGACTGAAAGAAAGATATAAAATTAAGAGGGCCTTGGATCCCCAAATCCTCCAAAAAGGAGGCAGCCCTTGTCAGTTCCCACTGCCTTTGTGCTGGATCAGATTATTTATTGCCTCACTTGAGCAAAGTATTTTCTTTCATGTGTCTTAAATTTTCATGTTTCTGGTTTTGAAGGGCATTTTCTTGTTTTTAATATTACTGGAATTGTAAAAACCAGAAGTCTCTAATCCATCATTTTGGTAAGTTGTGAAAGTGAAAGTGTTAGTTTCTCAGTCGTGTCCAACTCTTTGTGTCCCCATGGATTGTAACCTGCCAGGCTCCTCTGTCCATGTAATTCTCCAGGCAAAAATACTGGAGTGGGTAGCCATTCTCTTCTCCAGGGATCTTCCCAACCCAAGGATCAAACCCAGGCCTTCTACATTGCAGGCAGATTCTTTACCATCTGAGCCACCAGGGAAGCCTTAATAATAAGTTTTAAAAGGTTTCAAATAAATGATCACACTGACTTTCAGATTGCAAAACACTAGATATTTTTTACTCTCAAAAATGAGATCTCCTCCTACCCACTACCCAGCATCTACTTTGCTTCAATAGTTTATGAGTTCCTTTTTCTATTTTCTGAATTTGCTCTGTCTTTCTTAAAGTCTATTGGCCAGAACTACACTAAATGTTTCAGAGCAGACATATGCAGTCTTTGTCAAAAATCAGGACAAGGTTTTATCTTCTATTTACTGCAATACTTTTCTTGATGATCATGGAGATGATACTTGTCTTACTAGATTTGGTGTGACTGAAAAATTTACTTAAATATCTTTAGCCATAAATCCCAGAGCAAGGAGATTACATTGCTTCTATTAGAAATGTTTCATGGATTGTGGGGAAAAAAGTAGGACAAAAATATCATATCAAATGTTGTCAGTAGAAATAGTAAATACTGGCAGAATCCCATTTGAAAAGCAACAGAGAATTATCCCACGTTTCCTTTTATTCATTCAATAATGTTAAGCTTAAGGGGGTGAACTGAAGTTACATATATGAAAAATACTTTCATTTGCATTTAGTATTTGGCGACTGGAAGTCAGTGTTACAGCATGTACATATTTGGGATTGTCTCGGATCCCGTGTGAAGTATGTCTCTCCCTGTGCAGCATGTACTGCCATTGTCCACAGTAACTAAGTAAGTACCCGTTGGACTGCATTCCTTGTAAAACAGTCCAATTATGGTGAGCCCAAAGACCTTAGCCCTGGTGCTAATTCCCAGAATGAAATGTTCACAAGATGAAATGGAAAAACATCAGCAGCTCATCCTTTTCTCTGTCATCTTTGTTTATGGAAAGCTAAAAATGTGAAGGAGCTTCCCTTGTTTGTGTTTCCCAAGTTTCGTAGAGACGTATACAGAATTTGGCCCCATGAGTTAGCATTTCTAGACAAGTTCTATACAAATGATTTTCTATTATTCGAACAACTAGTCACTTGTTCTGGATTCAAAATCATTTACTTAGAAAGAAACATACCAACTTAGTCAAGTCATTATCTCAAGACCTAATGTTGAGCAAGGGTGGAATTTCACATTTAGTTGTTTATCAGTCTAGTTTTGTATAGTTTAACAGAGTCAGTGTGTGTCAGGCCTTTATTCCTGATTGTTCTGGTCGGATAATTTTTTTATACTAACTTATGATTATTTCCTTAGTATTCTTCTCTCTGCAATTAGAAGATACTAATCAAGGTTTATAATCCCTTATTTCAGGATTGTGAGGCAGGTCTCATTCTCCAACACTAAAAAAGAAGCAGCTACTCTCCTGGACTCCACACTTGAGAGGGCTCCACTATGGCCCTCATCTTTTAAAAAAAAATTATTTATTTTTAATTGAAGCATAATTGCTTTACAATAGTGTGTTGGTTTCTGCCATCCATCAACATGGCCCTCACCTTTTGACTGTATTGTGAGCAAACTCATCACCAGCACAAGCCAGCAACTATGATCTTTCCATGGCAGAGCATCAAGAGAAATGAAAACCAGGGACCCACAGTTCAACTCTGACGACTTACATAGAACATGGGCTAAGAAGAAGGACTTCTGTAGAAAGCAGCCCACATACTCTTTCTTTAGGATTATTTTCAGGAAGAAGAGGGACAAACTTTGTGAACTTCAAAGTTCATGTAAAACAATTTAATAGGATTTCCTATCACTCGGTCAAAAGGAAATTAGGGACTGTACGCAACAGATGATGACTAAAAGAATTTGGAGGGTCTTAAATGTAGTTATCACTTCATGGGAAATAGATGGGGAAACAGTGGAAACAGTATCAGACTTTATTTTTCTGGGCTCCAAAATCACTGCAGATGGTGATTGCAGCCATGACATTAAAAGACGTTTACTCCTTGGAAGGAAAGTTATAACCAACATAGATAGCATATTCAAAAGCAGAGACATTACTTTGCCAACAAGGTCCATCTAGTCAAGGCTATGGTTTTTCCAATGGTCATGTATAGATGTGAGAGTTGGACTGTGAAGAAAGCTGAGCACCAAAGAATTGATGCTACTGAACTGTGGTGTTGGAGAAGACTCTTGAGAGTCCCATGGACTGCAAGGAGATCCAACCAGTCCATTCTGAAGACCAGTCCTGGGTGTTCATTGGAAAGATTGATGCTGAGCCTGAAACTCCAATACTTTGGCCACCTCATGCAAAGAGTTGACTCATTGGAAAAGACCCTGATGCTGGGAGGAATTGGGGGCAGGAGGAGAAGGGGATGACAGAGGATGAGATGGCTGGATGACATCACCGACTCGATGTACAAGAGTTTGTGTGAACTCTGGGAGTTGGTGATGGACAGAGAGGCCTGGCATGCTGCGATTCATGGGGTCACAAAGAGTCAGACACGACTGAGTGACTGACCTGAACTGAACTGAACTGAAATGTAGTTATGCTTGAATAGTATTTTGTAGTTTTCCCAATATTTTTATTATTTTTCATGTCCATTTGTTTTCCAAAAATAAACATTAGTGAAACACAAAAGTACAGATCTGTGTACTTATCTTGAGGGTCAGCTAGTAAGACTCTGTATGCCTAGCGCTTTGACATTTTTTCTTGGGAGATTAGCCTAAGGAATAGTGTGGGAAAAGGCTGATCTCTTTAAAATAAAAATTCCCATGCAGATAGCCAACCCTATGACTCAACTGAAGTGTTTTTAACTCATGCATTGTGAATTAAATGTTTATAAATGTAGGTTTTTATTTTAAAACTGAGCTTGCTCACCATTTGCATTTGATGCTCATCAGAACATAATATTCAAAAAAATTAAACATACAATTCTGACACATACAAAATTAGCAAGTGTCAAAGATTAATTTAGTTAATTGCTAAAGGCGCCAGAAGAATAAACAAAACTAACTTTAAAATGTTCTGATCTGTGTATTTAATGTGATCCCTATCAAGTTACCCATGACATTTTTCATAGAACTTGGGGCTTCCCAGATGGTGCAGGTTGGTAAAGAATCCACCGGACAATGTGGGAGATGCAAGAGTCTCAGTTTTGACCCCTGGGTCAGAGAGATCCCCTGGAGCAGGAAATGGCAACCCACTGCAGTATTTTTGCTTGGAAAATTCCATCAAAAGAGGAGCCTGGTGGGCTACACAGTCTATGGGGTCATAAAGAGTCAGACACAACTGAGCACACATGCACGCACTGAACAAATAACCCTAAAATTCACATGGAGCTGTTAAAGACCCAGAATCGCCAAAACAATCCTGAGGAAAATAACAAAGCAGGGGGCATATTCCAGACACTACCACAAAGCTACAGTAATCAAAACAGCATGGTGCTGGCATAAGAACAGACATCGGATCAATGGAACAGAAGAGAACCCAGAAATAAACTACACAGTTACGGTCAATTAACCTTTGACAAAGGAGGCAAGAATATACCTTGGCTCCTTTGGGCAAGGGAAAAAGACAGTCTGTTTTTTACAGTCTCTGATTTACAGCTGCATGTAAATCAATAAAGTTAGACCCTTTCACTGTACACAAAAATAAGCTCAAAATGGCTTAAAGACTTAAACATAAGACAGCATAAAACTCATAGAGGAAAAAAATGGGCAAAATATTTTCTGACATAAATCATACCAATGTTTCCTTAGGTCAGCCTCCCAAGGCAATAGAAACAAAGACAAACCAAAAAAAACCTGAATTCTAATCAAACGTATAAACTTTTGTACAGTAAAGGAAACCATAAACAAAATGAAAAGACAACCTACAGAATGGGAGAAAATATTTACAAATGAGATCAATGAGGGATTAATTTTTAAAACATAAAAACAGCTCATATAACTTAACACACACACACACACACACACACACACACACACACACACACACACACACCACAATTGAAAACTGGGCAGAAGACCTAAATAAACTTTCTGCAAAGAATACAGATGGCCAACAGGCACATGAAAAGATGCTCAACATCACTAATTATTATAGAAATGCAAATCAAAATTACAACGAGGTGCCCTACCCCCTCACACCAGTCTGAATGGTCATCATTAAAAGTCTACAGAAAACAAATACTGGAGAGGTGTGAGAAAAAGGAATCCTCTGTTGCTGATGGGAATGTAAATTAGTGCAGCCACTAAGGAACACAGTGACTAGAAAACTAGAACACTAGTTTTCTTAGTCCCTCAGAAAACTAAAAGTAGAATTACCATATGATCCAGCAATCCCACTCCTAGGCAAATATCCAGACAAAACTAGAATGCAAAACTTCTTTGTTTATAGCAGCACTATTCACAATAGCCAAGACATTGAGATAATCTAAATATCTTCAACAGATGAATGGATAAAGAAGAGGCAGTATATCTATATCTATCTATATATATACATACACACACACACATATACATATACATACAATGGAATACTACTTAGCCATAAAAACAAATGAAATAATGCCATTTGTATATAGCAACATGGATGGACTCAGGGATTATCATGCTAATTGAATTAAGACAGACAAAGGAAATATCATTTGATATCACTCATATGTGGAATCTATTAAAAAAAAATGATACAAATGAACTTACTCGCAAAACAGAGATTCTCAGATTAGGAAATCAAACTCATGGTTACCAAAGAGGAAAAGGGGGTGAGGAGGGATATATTTAGAGGTTGGGATCAACATAAACACACTGATATATATAAAACAGATAACCACAACAACCTACTATATAGCACTGGGAACTATATACATATTGTATAATAAGGGAAAAGAATCTTAAAAGGAATATAAATATATATATTATTGAATTACTAGGGCTTCCCTAAAGGCTCAGCAGGTAAAGAATCCACCTGCAATGCAGGAGACACAGGTTCGATCCCTGAGTTGGGAAGATCCCCTAGAGAAGGGATTGACAACCCACTCCAGTATTCTTGCCTGAAAAATCCCACAGACAGAGGAGCTTGGTGGGCTACAGTCCAAAAGGGTTCAAAAAGTCAGACACGACTGAGGAATTAAGCACAGACACATAGAATCACTCTGCTATACACCTGAAACTAACATAATAGGCATCGTAAATCAACTATACTTTAAAAAAAAAAAAAAAAAAAAACAGAAAAAAAGCTGATCTGATAAAATTAGCATATTTATAAGGAGACATCCATATCCTCATTCTCTCTCTCTGCCACACAAGGACACAAAGAGAACTGACCACCTGCAAGCCAGGAGGAAAGTCCTCACCAGGAACTAAATGAGCAGGCTTGCTAATTTAGAACTAAATTAACCTTGGACTTCCTAGCTCAGAACTATGAGAAATAAATCCCTGTTGTTTAGCTACCAAGTCTGCGGTATTTTGTTACAGCAACCCAAGCAGTCTAAGATACCACACCTAAGGAGGAGTTTTGTTACTTTTTTGTTTCTGTTTTTTGGACCCCAAAACTCCCTCCTGTCATCTCTTATATGCTTCATATTTAGAAAAATACTTTCCTCAGATTTCTGTGCTTTGTTTCTTAACATATAAAGGAGAGATTATGAAGTTAAAAACAAAGACAAAAACTTACTCTTGCCAGCTCTGGAAATTGAAGGGGGAGGACACTTTTTCTCCAGAAATCACCAGATAACCTCTACTTTGATCTCCTCAGCCTGATCAGTCATCCCGGAACAAATAACTGTGACTAGGGAGAGGGATTATGTTCATTAGTTGGGCTCCAGCCACTTGATCCACTGCTAGTGTGAGATGCCCAGGGGAGGTGAAGATATATCTGAATGAAAACTGGGGCAGTGACTAAGGAAAGGGAGAGTAATTTGGAGAGCTAACCACAATATCTGCTCTATCTAAGTCCTCAGAAGACAATAAATGTCTTGAAAAGGCAGAAGAACATGCTAAGCATCTATTTATGCCAGACCCTGTGGCAGGCAATATGTGTATTTCTGACACTGTTGGGGGTATATCTGCTGCTACCGCTGTTTAGTCAGTTAAGTTGTGTCCTACTCTTTGCAATCTCATGGACTGCAAAATGCCAGGCTCCTCTGTCCATGGGATTTCCCAGGCAAGAATACTAGAGTGAGTTGCCATTTCCATCTCCAGAGGATCTTTCTGAACCAGGGGTCGAACTCGAGTATCCGAGTTGGCAGGTAGATTCTTTACCACTGAGTCATGTAGGCAGCCCTGGAGATTATTGACCTAACCTATTGCCTCCTTTCTTTAAGAATTTCCCTGTCCTTAGGGATGGGGTCAGATAGCCTGTTTGTTGAACAAGGGTCAGTGGATCAGGAATAGATATTTAGTCTGGACCAGGCCAATTGTATTTCCTCTCTAGGAATTTTGAAGTGAGTGAGATTCAAGCTAGTCAGTTTCTATGGCTTCTGGGGGCAAATACATAACATTGGAAGCTGTGGGATAGCTGTTTTTTGTATGTATTGATACAGAGAGAAACAAAGAAAGAAAATTTGGGCAGAAAGAGGAGAATGAAATGGATTATGAGCAGGAAGAAGCAGAGTTACGGTAGCTGTTTCACAACAGAGAGGGAAAGACAGAAAAGTTTCCTTGGCTCTTGACGACTTTCACATTCACGGTTCAATTACCCCTTAAACCCTTTATCTGTTGAACACGTTGTTAAATGGAGCCCAAAGACAAAGATCAGTATAATAGATTCCAAAGAATAATTTCCTTCCCTCACCCAATGGTCCAGATAATGAAGTTGAAACAGGAATCTGAGTTCTTGTTCTCAGAGCTGAAGAATGAACTTAACAAACATGCAAACACTCAAATGGCAAGCAAAGAGCAAGCAAACATGATTTACTTCAAAGCTCTCATCATAGACACTGAGAGGGGGTGACATGCCTGAAAAGGCAGGACTTAGAGCAGTTTAAACAGTTATACTAGTATTGATTTGTACCTTTTTGATTGGTTCTTACTTTTAACATATGTCATTTCTAACCAATCAGCTTAAAGGTCACAATGTTTAACTTGACATCTTTGTGGCTTCTTTTGATCTTCAGATTCTTATTTTTCTTAGACATTAAGTCAGTCATCCTGTGACCTTATCTCATGACCTCTGGCCATTTTACAATAGATCAGATGTAAGGGCTAAAGATTAATGATCACCAGTTGTTTTTCCTTCAGACATATGGAACAATTACTACCCTCTCCTGGATCTGAGTGCTGATAGTTTATCAGACCAAGGACACATTTCTCCGAGAGTCAAGAACTCGGGACAAAGGGATATAGTTTTAGGTTAATGGAGTGGGATGTTTATTGAAACAGGCCGAGGTCTCAGAGTTCCCACACTTTGAGTTCTCAACTGCCTAACAATTTCTATCTCAAAGTGAAGTGCTGTGCATGATGTTAAGGGATAACAGGATTGTTATCAGGTAGGTTGCCAGCTTGATCAGGCACCCCTGGTATAAGGACGAGGTTTGCAGAGTAAAGAGATTTCTTCGTGTGAGCCTTGTATTCTCTTCTCCATTCTCACAGAAATAGAAAGATAATTTATTTTCACCTCATGCCAATGAGCAAAGACAATGGGGAGATTCTGATATTTGTGTCCTGGAGATTGAAGGAGACAGATAATGGTGTTCAAGTTTCAGAAGTCTAAAGTCAAGGGGTGTAAGGAGACACCATTGTGATGGTATGCACTTCCACTCCAATTGGCTTGTGGGAACAAAATGAGACCGCTTCCAAAAGTGAGTTGACATGGGTCATCTTCAAAAGGAATCTCCTCCAAAAAGACAGCCTCGGTGGGTGATGGTACATGAAGAAATGGTGGATTCCTAGATGCTCAAAACAGTTATTCAGAAGAGAGCATGCAGCCATGGCCCCTTCCCTCCAGTCCCTCTTTTCCCAGGCTGACTTGAGAGAGACCAGAACAGTGGCTTAATTAACAGAAAGGAGGCAGAAGATGAGTTTCTTCCAAAGCTAATTTTGAAGGGCACCCCTCCCCTCCTTTCCCAGACCTCCATCAATGGTTAAAGCTTGATACCATATAAAAGTTTAGATCATTTATTTCTTTATTGAACTAGCCTCCATCTTTGCAATTGTTAGACTAGATTAGAAATTTTAATGCCAAAACATGACCTAAGAGCAAGTATAAAAGCTATGGATCTACTAAAATTTGATGTTTAACAGTGAGAAAAAAAAATATTTATTTATTTTTTTACCTTTTATCACTGATGGAAGTGTCAGTCATCATTTAAATGACTCTGCCAAGTAGATGTGATTATCTCAGTCAGAATTCTTTTCTCTACTCTGTGATTGAGAAAACTGAGGTTCAAACAGCCTCATGAGAGGGGAGTGACTCATGAAATGGACTTTGCAGGATGAGCAGGCTTTCAGTAAGCAGAGCAGAAAGGTCAGGCATTGTAAGAGAGAAAAGAGTGAAGACGCTGAGGCTAGATAAGGTGTATTCCAGGAACTGTGGGAATCCAATTTGGGACAATATAAGGTCTGTGTAGGGTTAGTGTAAGGTAAGTTTGGAAACATTTTAGAGTAATAGAGTCGCAGTTCTTTAACACCATTTCCCCCCCGCGCCCCACCCCCGCCCCCTTCCCTTCTTTACAATTGCCTCCCTCTCATTCTCTGAAGAAAAATGGAGATATCCTTTCTATGTGAGAATGTACAATTCTCAAAGTAAAGATTATGTGCTGGAATCTCATAAGATATAGGGGGAAATTGCAAGAGCTTTTGAGATAGCTACACCTAGTTTCGAATTCAATGGCACCCCACTCCAGTACTCTTGCCTGGAAAATCCCATGGATGGAGGAGCCTGGAAGGCTGCAGTTCATGGGATCGTTAGAAGTCAGACATGACTGAGCGACTTCACTTTCAATTTTCACTCTCATGCATTGGAGAAGGAAATGGCAGCCCACTCCAGTGTTCTTGCCTGGAGAATCCCAGGGATGGGGGAGCCAGGTGGGCTGCTATCTCTGGGGTCGACTGAAGTGACTTAGCAGCAGCAACATTTTCAAATTCATTACTATTTTAAGAACACATTTTCTCTGAAACTCTATTTTCTTGTCTGTAGAGCAGGGAAATAACCCTAAAGGACTACTGTGAGAGATAAATACAATGCATTAAGATGATAATGAGGCAGAAATATAAAATAGTTGTGTGACTTTAAGTAAATCACAGGTGTTGCAGGTCTCAGTTCCTCAGTTCGCCCATCCAATTGTGTTATCAATAACATTTCCCTGAAGTACCCACCAGTCAAGACTGTTTTTTAAGGCAAAGTAAGGTATTAATTTCTTGCAAAGGTCAAGTATAACTTTTGTCAAAAATGAAATCTTTTGTTTTAGTTACATAAGAAAGGTCCTTTGGGGGATGGTAATAAGGACATTTAAATGGAAAGTTATATTTATTGGGCCTGAGATTTTTTTTAATGGACTTATGTAAAATGAATAGAAAGGTACTTAAGGAAGGTAGGAGCTGTCGGCTTTCTTTCTTAGGAAATCAATACTCATAAAATTCAAGGTTAGAATTGAGAATTGAAAACCACAGTGAGTTTATTTTAAAACATGTAGCCTGTCATCTTTATTTTCCCTTTGGATAACACAGTGTTTATACCCTGAGGTCTATTTATGTTGCTGTAACTCTTTCCCTGACTTTGAAGTGAACTTCGTTCAGTCCTAGAATCAGAATGTTAGGGCTTAGCGATCATGTATTCCAACCCCCTCATTTAAAAAGAGTAAACTGAAGTCAGAGAGGAACGTGAACTGCCCAGACATCTCCTCTGATTCCTCTGAGTTGTCAAACGGAGCCTCCTGTTGTTCTTAACAACGGGGCCCAACCCTGAAAGGGAAGGACTTGTCCTCACGCTGCTCATCCTTCACTTCAGGCCTTGATATTCCATAAATTCAGACAGTGCCTGGTGCTTAGCAGGTACTCTATCTACATTTCTTAAAAAGAAGAATTGTGTTTAACTGTGAACAGAGCATTTCATTCTCAACAGAGCCTGATTATAAAGTCTCTGTCGTTCTTGGAGTGACAGGAGAATCACCAATTGCTGGCTAAAACAAACAAAAATCCCTGCGTTCTCCCAAATGCATGCTCATGGAGTTTCCTGTGTGACAATCAGTTCCAGAAGCAATCAACACCTGCAGTTGAAAGCCTCCTACTCTTGAAACTTCTCATCTGCAGGTTCACTTAAAATCACCATTTCCTCTGCCCAGAGCACTTTGAAACTTCCAGTTCCTCTCATCCAACTGGTGAGCACACAGATGTGTTTTATCACACTTTATTGTCAGATCCACAAACTGCCTAGTTCTTTGGGCTGCCCCATCAGGGCTCTCCAAAGCAAATTTCATTTATGCTTATATTTTAAATCTGTCTGCCCCAAACAAAGCTCAGTATTTACGAGAAGTCTAGTTCTTTTGGTGTGATTCAGATACAGAGGCCTATTTTATTTAAAATAGTTATCCTTGAGGTTATGTAGATTGTAGAATGAGTCATAGACAATGAAAAGGTGAAATGAATAGAATAGAAACCAATGTAGAGGGCTTGTAATAGTGCAGGTTTTGTCTAAAGAGGAGACTGCGAAATCCGCACTAGATGGGGGCTTCCTATGAGTTGTATATAAGAGACCCGCCGTTCCCCTCTTTCCTAGGGTGAGCATTATACTCATTAGTCTTAAAGGGTAGTAATAGGCACTTTTACCTGGAGTTGTAATGAAAGATCCTCCCTCCATGGAATCCCTTTCACTTGTCTCAGGTTCCTCCAAGACCAGTTCTTCCGCTCACTCCACCTCATGCATAGATGATCTAAAGCTGTTCTTTGCAAGCTGAGCTGAGCTGCCCAAGAGCCCCCTGGCAGTGAACTCATAGAAGCGGCTGAGGGAGAACGTTAATTGTGAGGAAAGCACAACGCTGTCTGTTGGACATCACACCAACATTTTATTAGTTGTTCCGACCAAACTACTTAATAAATGGAACTCTTAGGTATTTCTTTGCCTTAGGGGCATGGTGAAAAATATGCTGAGACATTAGGGAATCACAAACCAAGAAAATTTGAGAACCTCTGAACAAACATTAAGAGACTTCAGAAAGGTTACATCTAACAAAGGAGTCAGGGGGAAAAAATCCTAAGCACTCTACCTTTCTATTTACTGTATACAGACTCCTCCATTTGGTTCTACTGCTATTAATATTTCATTGATTATGAACCCTTTATATGTATATCTTATTGTTGTTCCGTATCTACGTGGTGTCCAACTCTTTGTGACCTCATGGACTGCAGCACATGAGGCTTCTCTGTCCTTCACCATCTCCCAGAGTTTGCTCAAACTCATGTCCATTGAGTCAGTGATAGCATACAATCATCTCATCCTCTGTTGCCCTCTTCTCCTCTTGCCCACAATTTTTCCCATCATCAAGGTCATTTCCAATGAGTCTGATCTTCAAATAGGGTGGCCAAAGTATTGGAACTTCAACATCAGTCCTTCCAATGAATATTCAGGGTTGATTCCTTTAAGATTGATTGGTTTGATCTCCCTGTAGTCCAACAGACTCTCAAGAGTCTGTTGCACGTGTCGCACTTCTCCAGCACCACAATCTGAAAGCATCAATTCTTTGGCGCTCAGCCTTCTCTGCATCCCTGGTGGCTCAGATGGTAAATAATCTGCCTGCAATGAGGGAGATCCAGGTTCGATCCCTGGGTAGGGATGATCCTCTGGAGAAAGAAAAGGTAACCCACTCCAGTATTCTTGCCTGGAGAATTCCATGGACAGAGGCGCCTGTCGGGCTATAGTTCATGGGGTCTCAAAGAGTCAGACACGACTGAGCAACTAACACAGCCTATTTTATGGCCGAACTCTCACATCCATACATGACTACTAGAAAAACCATAGCTTTGACTATATGGACCTTTGTCAGAGAAGTGATGTCTCTGCTTTTAATACGCAGTTTAGGTTTGTCGTAGTTTGCCTTCCAAGAAAGCAAGCATCTTTTAACTTTATGGCTGCAGTCACTGTCTGCAGTGATTTGAGAGCCCAAGAAAATAGTCTGTCACTGTTTCTAATTTTTACCCTTCTATTTGGCATGAAGTGATAGGACCAGATGCCATGATCTTAGTTTTTTGAATGCTGAGTTTTAAGCCAGCTTTTTCATTCTCCTCTCTCACCCTCATCAAGAGGCTCTTTAGTTCCTCTTCACTTTCTGCCATTAGAGCAGTATCATCTGTATATCTGAGGTCATTGACATTTCTTCCAGCAGTCTTGATCCCAACTTGTGATTTATTTAGCTCAGCATTTTGCATAATGTCCTCTGCAAAGAAGTTAAACAAGCTGGGTGATAATATACAGCCTTGACTTATTCCTTTTCTAATTTTGAACCAGTCTGCTCTATCATCCAGTTCTAACTGTTCCTTCTTGACCTGCATACAGGTTTCTCAGAAGACATGTAAGGTGGGCTGGTATTGCCATCTCTTTAAGAAGTTTCCACAGATTTTTGTGATCCACACAGTTAAAGGCTTTAGTGTAGTTGATGAAGCAGAAGTAGATATTTTCTGAAATTCCTTTGCTTTCTCTATGACCCAATGAATGTTGGCAATTTGATTTCTGGTTCCTCTGCCTTTTCTAAACCAAGTTGTACATCTGTAAGTTCTTGGTTCATGTATTGCTGAAGCGTAGCTTGAAGGATTTTGAGCATTACACCTTGCTAGCATGTGAAATGAGCACAATTGTATGGTAGTTTGAACATTTTTTGGCACAGATCGTCTTTGAGATTGAAATGAAAACAGATCTTCTCCAGTCCTGTGGTCACTGCTGAGTTATCCAAAGTTGCTGGCATATTGAGTGCAGCACTTTAACAGCATCATCTTTTAGGATTTGAAATACCTCAGCTGTTATTCCATCACCTCCACTAGCTTTGTTCTTAGTAATGCTTCCTAAGGTTCACTTGACTTCACACTCCTCAATGTCTATCTCTAGGTGAGTGACATCATCGTGGTTATCTGGGTCATTAAGACTTTTCTAGGATAGTTTTTCTGTGTATTTTTGCCACTTCTTAATCTCTCCTTCCTTTGTTAGGTCCTTGCTGTTTCTGATCTTTACCGTCCCCATCCTTGCATGAAATGTTCCCTTGATAGCTCCAGTTTTCTTGAAGAGCTCTATAGTCTTTCCTACTCTGTTGTTTTCCTCTATTTCTTTGTATTGTTCACTTAAGAAGGCTTTTTAATCTATCGTTGCTATTCTCTCGAACTCTGCATTCAGCTGGGTATATCTTTCCCTTTCTCCTGTGCCTTTCATTTGTCTTCTTTTCTCAGCTCTTTGTAAAGCCTCATCAGACAACCACTTTGTCTCCTTGTATTTCTTTTTCTTTGGGATGATTTTGGTCACTGCCTCCTATACAGTTTTACAAACCTCCATCCATAGTTCTTCAGGCACTGTCTACCAAATCTAATCCTTTGAATCTATTCATCACCTCCACTGTATAATCATAAGGAATACATTCTTAGGTAGATTATATTTAACTGTATGTGTTCATGTATAGATATTTTTTTCCTAGAGACATCTCCTTAAAAATTACCTGTAAAAGTTAAAGATATGAGTCTCATGTTGTAGAATGTTCTAGAATTGAAGTTGTGGATTTCTTAAATCCTAATTGAAGGCCATAGGGGAGGGGTGTGTTATGGAATCAATCTCATTCTAGGTGACCTCTGTCGACTTTACAAGTTCTTTGATGACTTATCATAGAACAAAACAACAGTGCAGATATTATAGAGGTTTTGTGTTTAAAAAATATTCTAAGATGCTCAGATAAAAGCATTACTCACAGGAAATGCCAAGTATTAAATAAATGATCCCACGGGTTCACATCTGATCCCATTCAATGTAATGAAAACTTGTTAATTAAAACTTCTTGGTAAGAAGTTTGTTCTCATCAGCTATACCTTTTCTTTGAAATTCATTCCTTTTTAATTTTTTTTTTCTTATTTTTGCCATGCCTTATAATTTACTGGCTTTTATAAACTGCAAGGGAGTCATTGAGCAATTACTAAGGGAGACGTGCACAAATATAATTTATTTCCCATCAGGTAAAGGTTGTGTGTGTGGGGGTGTTTACATGTGCCTATCCACTCCCTTTGAGTATCTGTCCATCAAGGAAATAGATGTTAGGAAAATGGCTGATGGTTTAATCTTACCGCTATCAACAAACCAGTTCCATTTTGGTCTGTAATGCTCCCTTATGTTGGCATATTCTCTAAGCAGTATAGGATAATTCAAAGAAATCAAAGTAAATTTCTCTACACAATTCACACAAGCCTTCATAATTATGTGTTTCACAGCATGCCCATGCCTAGGTGACAGTCACCCACTAAGTCTCTATTTGAGGAAACTGTGAATTGGAGAGAGGCTCTTACACAGCATGTTTTTCATAAACTACCCTTTTCCTGATGAAGAAAATAAAACGATCCTCAATCCTAGCAAACAGAGATAAACACAACTGAAATGTTGGCATGCTTCAGTATAGCCTTTGTTGATGCAGAGTTTCTTTTGTACACTTTTTGTTTTGATCATCTCCTTTTGTCACAGGCTCTTTTGGTAACTTTAATTACCATTCACCCCGGTTCAACCACTTAACACTTTTAGCACAAACTGTTTAAAAGGCCAATTTAAAATAATTTTAGATATAAATAAACTGGAATTGTGAGGTATAGGTTTAAAATATTTTTGAAATTTCCATCTAGTATGTTAGATATTTTTATGATTATTGACTCACTAGGTAATTAACTCTAAAGCTCATACCACTCGCTGTTAATATCAGTAATCTTAACATGGATTTTGGGCCAAAAATTTTTGATCACCTATTTGAGTTGGAATAATTAGTTCTGATCTGCTTTTCTATTGGATAACTGTGCTCTTATCCAACATGCTCTTGAAGTCTTATTCAATCATGAAAGCTTATGGTTTCATCTGGGACAGGTAGTTATTGCAATGTGGAACAAGGAGTTATTACCCCATTCTCAATCACTTAAAAATATTAAGTCCCCTGATGTATTAAATCACAACATGCATTCACACACAGAGTTAATAAATATTAGTTAAAGGCTAGTCCTAGATAAAATTCACGAAGTTAGACTGTCTTCTGCTCAAAATAGTTTCTTTTTTGTGTCTTTTTTCTTTCTTTCCTGTGTCCAGGTGATGAAAATCTAACACTGCTCCTTGCAGCCTGAAGAATGTTTCCCACGCCCCACTCAGGCCTCCTTTCCAGGCAAGGCTCGTGCTTTGGACCTTTTCTGAACATCATTGCTGCTGCTGCTGCTAAGTCGCTTCAGTCGTGTCCGACTCTGTGCGACCCTAGATAGCAGCCCGTCAGCCTCCCCCGTCCCTGGGATTCTCCAGGCAAGAACACTGGAGTGGGTTGCCATTTCCTTCTCCAATGCATGAAAGTGAAAAGTGAAAGTGAAGTCGCTCAGTCGTGTCCGACTCCTAGCGACCCCATGGACTGCAGCCTACCAGGCTCCTCCATCCATGGGATTTTCCAGGCAGGAGTGGGTTGCCATTGCCTTCTCCACTAAACATCATTCCTTGAGCCCAATCATGAGCCAGCAGTGGATGTCTTGCTGGCTGAGGGTCCTGTCAGATGACTGCATTGCTAATCTTTTTGCATTTTGCCAAAATGTAAATCACTGGTAAATGTTTCACAAGATGTTGGCAGGCCAGGACGGCATAGAAAGACCCTGAGCTCACCCCCTCTCACTGACGCACCAAAATCAGTTATATGCAAAACAACCATCAATGGAAAAGACTAGATTTTACCAGAAAATATCTTTTTCAACTAAATACATAAAGAAAAAAATCGGTGAGATGAGTAGATGGGTAAACCCACATATAATCAAATCCCAAATCCCATTACCCCCGACCAGTGCGTAGCCCACAAACTGGAGAATAATTATATCACAGAGTTTCTTCCACCTCACATCAGGTTCCTCAGCCTGGGATCCAGCACTGGGAAGACGAGCCCCCAGAGCATTTGGCCTTGAAGGCCAGCGGGGCTTGACTGCAGGAGCCCCACAAGATTAGGGGAAATAGAGACTTCGCTCTTAAAGGGAGAACACAAAGTCTCACATGCTTGATGACCCAGGGCAAAAGCAGTAATTTGATAGGTGCCTGGACCAGACCTACCTGCTGGTCTTGGAGAGTCTCTTGGAGAAGGGGAGGGGCAAGACTGTGGCTCACCCTGGGGACATAAACACCAGACAGTCAGGTGCTGGAACACTCCTGGTAGCTCTTTAATGCCAAGAGCATTCAAAAGTGCTGAGGTGCCTCAGGCCAAACAACTAACTGGGCTGGGGCACAGCCCCACCATCAGAAGACAGGTTTCCTAAAGACTTCCTCAAGAGCCACAGCTGTCTCTGGACAAGCCCCTAGACATGGCCAAGCCTACCACAGGGTCAAGACCTAGCTCTGCCCACCAGAGGGCAGACAGCAGAAGTAGGACCCTGCAATGTAGGCTAGATCCTTCCCTGAGACCAGCTGGGTCTTGCTCCTGCCTGTAGCAGGCCAATTCAAGCTTCAGGACACCTGGGACCCTGAATCCAACTATACCAGGAAACACACCCCCTACCAAAGATACGAACTGAGCTCTGGGATCCACAGGCCCTGCAGTCAGACTCCAGGAACCATCTAACCATCTCTCTCTGCAAGTGTGTGTGTGTGTGTGTGTGTGTGTGTGCTCAGTCATATCCAACTGTTTTGTGACTCCATGGACTGTAGCCCACTAGGCCACTCTGTCCATGTAATTTCCCAGGCAAGAATACAGGAGTGGGTTGCCATTTCCTCCTCCAGGGGATCTAGGGGATCCCAACCCAAGGATCGAACCCACATCTGTAGCATCCCTTGCATTGGCAGATGGATTCTTTACCACTGTGCCACCAACTCCAGGATCTGCTTCACCTGCCAGTGGAAGCAGGGGTGGGCAACAGCCCCCGAGTCTTCAGGACCCTGACTCCATGCACCAGTGAGCCAGCACTAGCCCTGGGCCCCCTAGGGCTCTGTAGGCCCACCTCCTGACCAGAACTGCTAAACAGCAACCAACAGCATCCTCACAGGCAGGGCCTGGCGATCAACCAGACTAGACAGGAACCAAGCTTATCAGACTGCCCACATAGCCTGCCACAACAGAAGGACCCATACAGCCCCCTTAGGAGGAATCTCTAGAGCACACAGCTTTGTCAATGAGAGAGGAATGCACTGCTGGGACACATGTGATGCCTCTTATTGAAGGCTTACTTCTCCAAGGTCAAGAAACATAACTTACCTACCACATACACAAAAATACAAACAGCATCTAAAACAAAATGAGGCAGCAGAGGAACAGGTTTCAATCAAAGGAACAAGATAAAACCCCAGAAAAAGAACTAAGTTAAGAGGAGATAGGCAATCTACTGAGAAGGAATTTAGAGCAGTGATCGTAAAGATGATCCAAGAACTCAGGATGAGAACGAATGCTTCATGAGTCATGCCTCCTGGATTAGTCTCCGTTTAATTAATAGAAGCCTTTTAGGACCTCGACTCCTGAAACAGACTGTGTGGGTATAATAAGGAAGGCAGTGTTAAGTATTTTGAAGCAGTATGGGGGATAGAAAGCCACATCCATATGATATTGGTTTTCCAATATGTTTGGGATGGCCTTGACATGAGAATCTGTAGGCAAGAGATTTGTTAAGGCTGAACTCACAAAAGAGGCCAGTAGCGGAGTAGGAGAAACTAGATAGGCAGGGGGAAGAAGCTAAGCAGTGGAGCAGTTTTAGTTCAAGTCACAGCTCTAGTCTAATCCTATAGGTAGTTGTGCAGAGAGTTTGTCTTGTCCTGGGGGAAAGGAGATGGGCTTTCACTCTCCCACAGCAGTCAGCCATTAGCCACAGGCTGCCCTGTGCGGGATACAAGCACTTCCAGCTCCATGCAGGTACAGCCGAAGGAGCTCCAGTAACCAAAGGAGAGTCTTCTGAAAATTGCAGCTGTGAGCTGCTAAAGTACAACAGAGAGAACTTGAGGGGGCTCCATAAGAAGACCCAAGGGGATGTGGGTGGAGCACCATCTGTATCCACTGTAATGACATAACCTTGAGAGGGTGCATGGTCTTTGAGGCCAGGTCTTGGCAGGCTTGTAGCCTTCTTCCCAGGGGTAATCACAATACCACATCAAGATATGAAATAACACAAGCACCCCAGAAGTATTCCTTGTACCTCCTCCCAGTCAATAGTCCCTTTAAAAAGATAACTTGTTCTCTGATTATAGTTTTGCTTGCTTTTAGCCTCATTTAAATGAACTGTACAGTATATATTCTTCTGTGTCATGCATTGTTACTGAACTTATTGTGAGATTCATCCACGTCGTATCATCTAAATGTAGTTCATTCTTTTCCATTGCTTTGTTGTTCAGTCACTAAGTCATGTCTGACTCTTTGCAACCCCATGGACTGCAGCACTTCCCTGTCCTTCACTATCTCCCAGAGTTTGCTCAAACTCACGTCCAGTGAGTCAATGATGCCATCCAACCATCTCATCCTCTGTTGTCCCCTTCTCCTGCCCTCAATCTTTCCCAGCATCAGGGTCTTTTCCAATGAGCCAGCTCTTTGCATCAGGTGGCCAAATTATTGGAGCTTTCATTGCTTTGGAGTATTCCATTATACAGCTGTTTCACAATTTATTTTAGCACTGATGGACAACAAATTCTTTCCAGTTTGGGGCTGTTATAAGTAACACTGTTAAAAATTTCTTGTCAGTGTATTTTGTGACCCAAATATTTGCGTTTCTGGGATACATGTTAGACAGACACCTGAGAGTAGAGTTGACTGCACAGACTATGCATACATTTAGACATTGCCATGTTTAGTTTCACAGTGATTATGCCATTTTAGCTCTCATTAGCGTGTAAGGGGCTTCCCAAGTGGTGCAGTGATAAAGTAGCCATCCCTCTGCCAATGGAGGAGACTCAAGAGATGCAACTTAGATCCTTAGGTCAGATAGATCCCCTGGAGAAGGAAATGGCAACATGCTCCCGTATTTCGCTTGGAAAATTCATGGACAGGGGAGCCTGGCAGGTTGCAGTCCATGTGGTCGCAAAGAGTCAGACATGACTGAGCACACACCCAACCGTGTAAGAGAATGTCAGTTGCTCTATATTCTAAAAAATGCTTGGTAGCCTCACTCTAACTTTTAGTGATTCTGGGCATGTAGGTTGTTTTCTAAACTTTCATTACATTGAAAATTCACAATTAAAAATTTTGCAGAAACTCTCCTTGAATCTAGTAACAACATTTTGCGAATTGCTTATATTGCTGAATAACTGCTTTTTTCACACATAAAATAAGTGCTAAATATTATTATTTATTTATTCAACTGATAAACTTGTATTTTTAATTTTTAAGTCATATATATCTGAATCAAGATTTCTCTTATATTGTTCATTTCTATATCTGTTTGAATTCTGCTCTAGATAGAGCAAATTTAATTCTATCAACTACTGAACGCACATCTTTTATAAAAAATATTTTATGTTGGCTGGTATTCAGCCTAGAATTTTCTAGCTCCAATTTAAAATAGATGGACCAAAAAGAAAAAAAGAAAATAAAATAGATGCACCTGGTAGAAGTATGTGGAAATACTTTGACATCTGCGTGAATTTAAAGAATTAGAAATGAGTTATTTTAGTGTCAACGGGAAAAAATATAACGTTTTATCAGTGAAGATGCATAAGACTGTAAAAAAACTTACATTTTCCTGTAAGCTGAAACCTGATAGCAAGCAAGAGGGAGGTGACTGTTTGATCCTAGACTATAATTTGAGAAGGTTTCAAGTAATGTGCCCTTCCTCAAATATCAGTGTCACTATGTATCATTTTACTAGTATGACTTTATCTTTTTAAGTGTTTAGAACTTCTACAGTAGCCAATTAATTGCTCTTAACTTAGGTAATCATGATATAGAATCAGATACCATCATAGGTGGCGTCCCAAACCCCCATGTTGTTCAACCACGTGATCTGTATGCAGTTTTTCTCCTTACAGCTGAAGAAAAGATAGTATTTTTTATTAAATGCTGCCTCAAAAAACTGTATATAATTCTATAAAGCATCTTCCCTCAGTCCTTATCAGCTAACACTTCTCTTATCAGTCAACGCCTTATCAGAAATTAGTAGAATCAGCCACAGAGTATATCATTGAGAACAGGTGGTTGAAAGGGGAAAAACCAAGCATAACAGAGGAGAATTGTGTGAAGGGAAAAGAGTGCTGCTCATAAATCATAGAAAAAAGAATAATGAAAGAAAAATTTCCTCATTATTTTAGGATGAGTGTAAACCATATGGTTTCTATCTGTAGGATGCTATGAGATCAGTGGTCTTGGTAAAGCCTATAGATTCCTGGAACCAAATTCACGGAACCAAACAGTGATTAAACAAGAAAAGTATCTTGGCTATCCTGTAGCCATGTTTCCCAAATGGGAGAACTGGAGCTCAGAAAGGGGTCAAGAGCAACCTCAGTACCACACAAAAAATTTCTCTCTCTATCCCCTCACCAGTTTCTTTCCTTTTTTTTTTCTTCCCAGTAACAGAATAATCAGAATTCTTTCTTTCATAAGCTTTTGTGTTTTTAGATTTCTGTGCCCTTGTTCATCCAGCCTCCCCACTTACAGACAACTGAGCTCACAATGGGGGATTGCCAAGACCTTAGTGCAGCTGGGGGTCACGTTCCAGTGGGGAGACTTATGTAAGCAGAGAATAATTACTGCAGTGTAGAATCAATACATTCACGAAAAGTATGAACCAAAACATGCTCCAGCTCCCCTTCTGTGCCTACTGGAATTGCAGGCACACGTATACATAGAAATGATAGAAAATATTTTAGTAGATAATGAATCCACTTTACCCTCTAGGTAAAGAAGATGAACTCAGAAATCAGCAATTTTGAAGGAAGTTTTGATGGTAAAGAGCAGGTATGATGATCTTGCTGGAGAAATAAGAAAAGAGAAAGTAGTAATGTAAAGGCTGCTGCTGGAGAAGGAAGGCTTTATATTGCCTTAGCATTTCCTGAAAAGGCTGGGAAAACCATTGTGTGCAGACTGAACAAGTCAAAGACAGGGAGCAGCCCCTGGGAGCAGTAAGAGCAATTAATTAAAGACTTCATTTAGATAACCTGGGCCAGCTTTCTTGCTCTTCACCCCCATCCTCCACCTTCTGTACAAAAGCAGTTGGCAACAGCAGTACTTGCTCCAGGATGAAGCCTGAAAGACTGTTTCATATACAAAGTGAATCACCTCCCTAGGAGAGTCCTCTGTATGAAGGATAGGACTAGAGATGAAGGAAAGCAGAACCTGAAATAACTTGGAACTTGCAAATCCACAGCAAAGAGAGAGAAGGAAGGAGAACCACTGATTTCCATCATCTACAGGATAAATTTGGGGCACAGCACTCAAATGGGAGTTCTGACACAGTACTCCCAAGGCGGACAGTGAACCAGGTAACATATTCAGACCCTAAATAAAATTTATTTGTATACCTTTCAAATTTTCCCTGCCCAACCCTCCTGTCGAACATCTAAGGCATCTTCTATTTTCAGAATTTCACTTCAGTTCAGTCACTCAGTCCTGTCCGACTATTTGCAACCCCATGGACCATAGCACTCCAGCCCTCCCTGTCCATCACCAACTTCTGGAGTTTACCCAAACTCATGTCCATTGAATCGGTGATGCCATCCAGCCATCTCATCCTCTGTCTCCCCCTTCTCCTCCCACCTTCAGTCTTTCCCAGCATCAGGGTCTTTTCCAATGGGTCAGCTCTTTACATAAGGTGGCCAATGTATTGGAGTTTCAGCTTTAGCATCAGTCCTTCCAGTGAACACTCAGGACTGATCTCTTTTAGGATGGACTGGTTGGATCTCCTTGCAGTCCAAGGGACTCTCAAGATTCTTCTTCAACACCACAGTCCAAAAGCATCAATTCTTTGGTGCTCAGCTTTCTTTATAGTCCAACTCTCACATCCATACATGACCACTGGAAAAACCACAGCCTTGACTAGATGGACCTTTGTTGAATTTAACACAGAATAATAAACTAGGTTCCTATTTGATCTGAAGAAATACATTCCAACAATCCCATTTGATGAAGATACTCAATTATAAATACAAATAGCAATACCCAAACTATAAGTTAATTGAAGAAACTTAATCATGAAAGTGAGTCATTCAAAATATTGAAACCATCCAAAGTTTCTGAGTAGCATGAATAGAAAAATACTACCAACATTCAGACACACCCTAATGTAATCTCAGAATGTCAAACATAAACATAAAATCTTAAGAGTTTCTCAAGAGAAAAAATTAGATAGCCTATGAAAGAGTTCTCTACCAGTTAAAATCAGTAACACTGGATTCAAGTTGACAATGGAGAAAAATTACCACAGTTATGAAAGAAAAGAAATTAACCTGGGTTTCTTCAGCCAGCCAAACTCATGTGGGACAGCAAAATAAATACTTCATTTTTAGATATGCAAGACTTAGAAAGTTTACTACCTATGACTCATTTCTAAAAAATTTACTGAAGAACATAGTTCAACAATACTGAAGGAATCCAAGATGATGTGAGATATAAGGACAATGGTGGCCAAATAAAGCAGTAAAGTGAAATAACATGTCATAATACAACATAATACAAAGAAAAACCTGAAATAAAATAAAAGATTGTTTTGCTATGTCAAGAGTAAAGTCTGGGGAAAGGGATGTGGTAATTGTCTCATTTGTCTAGAGGCAGATATAGACGATGAACATTATTCACCAACCAATTATTAGTATAATTAGCTTTCAATCAGCTCAGTTCAGTCTCTCAGTCGGATCAGACTCTTTGCGGCTCACTGGACTGCAGCACGCCAGGATTCCCTGTCCATCACCAACCCCCGGAGCCTGCTCAAACTCACGTCCATCGCATCGATGATGCCATCCAACCATCTCATCCTCTGTCATCCCCTTCTCCTCCTGCCCTCAATCTTTCCCAGTATCAGGATCTTTTCCAATGAGTCAGTTCCTCACATCAGGTAGCCAAAGTATTGGAGTTTCAGTTTCAATATCAGTCCTTCCAATGGATATTCAGGGTTGATCTCCTTTAGGATGGACTGGTTGGATCTCCTTGCAGTCCAAGGGACTCTCAAGAGTCTTCTCCAACACCACAGCTCAAAAGCATCAATTCTTCCATGCTCAGCCTCCTTTATGGTCCAACTCTCACATCCACACATGACTACTGGAAAAACCATAGCTTTGACTAGATGGACCTTTGTTGGTAAAGTAATGTCTCTGCTTTTTAATATGCTGTTTCAGTTGGTCATAGCTTTTCTTCCAAGGAGCAAGTATCCTAATTTCATGGCTGCAGTCACAATCTGCAGTGATTTTGGAGCCCCCCAAAATAAAGTCTGTCACTGTTTCCATTGTTTCCCCATCTATTGGCCATGAAGTGATGGACTCAGATGCCATGATCTTGGTTTTCTGAATGTTTTTAGTAGGATAGAAAATAATGTCTGAATAAAACCTCTGAAAGCCCAGTGGATTCTCAGGAGACATTTCAAAGGAGAGGCCATTTGAACTCAGTCCTAAAGGCATAGGTATTTGTCAAGTAACAAAGGTGGGGCAGAAGGACGTTCTGAGCAAGTGTCCTCATGCACAAAGGATGCAGTGCTGGACAAAGGCTGAGTTACTCAATAAAGAAGTTCAGTGGTGGAGGAGGGGCGTGGCCTGAGATGTGCTTAGAAAATAAGGTTTTAAACTTTCTTCTCTAAAGAGAAGAAAGGTGATGGACTATGCTGACTTTCTTATCATGCTTTCTTAATTGCCTACTCCTAATCACCTCCAATTTAGAAAAGGCAGAGGAAACAGAGATCAAATGGCCCACATCTGCTGGATCATCGAAAAAGCAAGAGAGGTCCAGAAAAACATCTACTTTTGCTTTCTTGACTATGCCAAAGCCCTTGACTGTGTGGATCACAACAAACTGGAAAATTCTGAAGGAGATGGGAATACCAGACCATCTGACCTGCCCCCTGAGAAATCTGCATGCAGGTCAAGAAGCAACAGTTAGAACTGGACATGGAACAACAGACTGGTTCCAAATTGGGAAAGGAGTACATCAAGGCTGTATATTGTCACCCTACTTATTTAATTTATATGCACAGTACATCATGCAATATGCCAGGCTGTAAGCACAAGCTGGAATCAAGATTACCAGAAGAAATATCAATAACCTCAGATACTCAGATGACACCACCCATATGGCAAAAAGCAAAGAACTTAAGAATCTCTTGATGAAAATGAAAGAGGAGAGTAAAAAAGTTGGCTTGAAGTTCAACATTCAGAAAACTAAGATCATGGTATCTGGTTCCATCACTTCATGGCAAATAGGTGGGGAAACAATGGAAACAGTGACAGACTTTATTTTTGGGGGCTCCAATATCACTGCAGATGGTGATTGCAGTCATGAAATTAAAAGACGCTTGCTCCTTGGATGAAAAGCTATGACCAACCTAGACAGCATATTAAAAAGCAGAGACATTACTTTGCCAACAAAGGTCTGTCTAGTCCAGGCTATGGTTTTTCCAGTGGTCATGTATGGATGTGAGAGTTGGACTATAAGGAAAGCTGAGCACTGAAGAATTGATGCTTTTAACCTATGGTGTTGGAGAAGACTCTTGAAAGCCCCTTGGACTTCAAAGAGATCCAACCAGTCCATCCTAAAGGAGATCAACCCTGAATATTCACTGGAAGTACTTATGCTAAAGTTGATGTGCCAATACTCTGGCCACGAGATGCAAAGAACTGACTCACTGGAAAAGACCCTGATGCTGGGAAAGACTGAAGGCGGGAGGAGAAGGGGACTGTAGAGGATGAGATGGTAGGATGCATCACCGACGCGATGGACATGAGTTTGAGCAGGCTCCAGGAGTTGGTAATGAACAGGGAATCCTGGCATCCTGCAGTCCATGGGGTCACAAAGGGTTGGACATGACTGAGTGACTAAACTGAACTGAACTGAATCACCTCTGAAATGGGTGCTTCCATTGTGGTACTAGTGGTAAAAAAAACCTGCCTGCTAATGCAAGAGACATAAGAGATAAAGTTTCTATCCCTTGGTTGGGAAGATCCCATAGAAGAGGGCAGAGCAACCCAGTCCAGTTTTCTTGCCTAGAGAATCCCATGGATAGAGGAATTTGGCTGGCTACAGTCCATAGGATCACACAGAGTCGGATGCGACTTAGCGTGCACACAATCATCCATTTTGCTCCATGACTCATCATTTGAACTGGTAAATAGTGGTCAGCACAAGACAACCTGATGAAATTTCATCTTCTTTCTGAATTAAGAATGATTTATTTTATTTCAAAATCATTCTGCCTCTCTTACACAAGCTGATTTTCATGTGACTTACATGTGGTGAGTCACATACTTTTACAACTAGGGGGCCAGGGAATCACAGACCCCAAAAAAAAAAAAAAGAGTGTATAATATTTTAAACTCTCAAGGAAAACAGACTATGGGATAGTACTGATGATCCTCATAACAGATTGATGTGAAATAAATGTGATCAATAGGCAACTCAGACTTACAGACTAGACCAGAGTCATTACAGACCAACATGATCAAGACACCGTGGTATACGCCCTGAGACATTCAATACAGGTTTCATGGTCTTATGAAGAGGTCTGCTTTTACTGGAAGTGACTCATCTTAAGCAGCAAATTATTTTAGTTTTTAATGTTCTGTTATTTACAATTATTTGTGGATATGAATAAGCCTAAGTTGCACACAGAAACTTGGGCAAACACTGTTTCATATACAAAGTGAAACAGTGTATATAGATCATGCTCTTTTTCAGAGTCTATTCAGAACCAGAAGATCGCTAATTGCAACAACATGACACTGAAAGTTGCAATCATCTCATAAAGAATCTATTTTTGCTTAAATGGAAATTGGAACAACAAAAAATACATATAAATTACTAAACATGTAAAAACATTTTACATAGTAAGTATGCTGGTGAGCAGGAGATGAGCAGAGAAAGTGAAGAAGAGTATTTGTTAAGTTCTATAATGATGATAAAAAAGGCAAAATCATGAGTGTTAAAGTGCCAACTTTAAGCATATCTTGTGGTATAAGTCAAGAAGAAAAGGGATTTTTGGCAAAGCAGATCTTTTTCTGACACTGAGAGCACAGAAAATAATTGGCTTCCTTCTGGAGATGTTCTAATCAAATATATTTCTTGAAAAAGTAAAATTACATTCAATATGAATAGAGTATTCATTCATATACTATCATAGCCTCACTGACATCTATATTATAGAAAGTTTACAAATCACATGCACCCCTCACTTAAAATTATATTCTGTTGTTTTTTAAAAAAAAGATTTTGAGAAGCTTGCCAAATCACTGTGAGCACCAGCTTTCTGTTTCTGGGGACTGATATAGACATTTGCCTCCAGTCTTCCCCATATTTTGCCTTTTATGCAATCTCCTAAATATCAGCAGTTTACCAAAGGCAGGAAGATTTAGGGATAAGAGATAAAATTTAAGTCAGTCTATTATGCCACCTTGGAGTATTTCTTATACAAGCGTGCATAGAGAGAGTTTTAAGTAAAAAAAGAAAAAAAATCTCTTTTTATGTAAAAAAACGGGAAAAGATCTTTTTTTTAGGTTAAAAAAATTTTTTTAAAAAGGGAACCAATATCTAGAGTTGATTTATATGGTAATGTATGTCACTCTTTCCCAAGAAATCCAAGAGACAGCTGCCTAATATTAATTAAAGGAAGATACATAATATTTCACTTGATACAACTCAGTGGTACACAGGTTTCCCCCACTACCTGAAAGATCGCTTTGATAACACTTTGCTTTTCTTCAAGACCTACATTAGTATCTGTTTTTGACAACTGAAAGAAATCAAAGAGGATCTTTCACTTTTACAAAAATAGATGAAAAGTAAAAACAGAGTTCAGCCTTCATTTTGCAGGGTAACATCACAGAAACAGCGCACACCCTGAGCAGAAAGAATGATACCAAGGTCCTTCCACGGAACTACACTCAGCATCTCGGCATCAAGCCTCTATAGCTTTGAACTGTGTTTGAGCATCTGTGCTTTATCTTGATTTGTTTTGTGAAACCCTTAGCAAAATATGTCCCAAGATGTCAGAAAAACCTAAGAGAGTTTGTAGGGACGTTACGCTTAGCATAAAACTGGATGTAACAAGCATTTCAATCGTAGTGAATGATATAATGTTTTCATGTGTTTCTTGGTAAGATTTAGTAGGTTAGCTGGGTGGGTCAGGGAATGCTTAAAAACATTCTCATATAAGTTGATGGTAATTGCTTCTTTAGGTCATTTCAGCTTACAAAGTCTTTCATAGGAACACTCTACTTTCCAATGACGGGGGAAGCAAGTATACATTTCAAATTGGATTCCATCAAGAACATTTGCAGGTCCAAGTAAGTTGAGCAGAAGATGCTTTTAAAACATTTCCCAAAACAACCAAACATTAAATGAAAAATCTTATCTGCTTTTTTTTTTTTTACAGTATTACAGAACTTAAAGTTCTATTTTGTCACAAATTGTAATTGGAAAAGACTGGTCATACTCCTTGCTGTTCACTCTAAGATAGGATTCTTCCAGAATTAAGATAAACCTTAAGCATCTCAATCACAACCTTACACAGTGGGGCCCTTCCTGGAACTTTTCTGAGGAACTCACATTTTCTCTTTGTGCCCCCAGGTTGTTTAGATACTATTTAAGACAGACCAAGCATGAAGGCAATGGCACCCCACTCCAGTACTCTTGCCTGGAAAATCCCATGGATGGAGGAGCCTGGTAGGCTGCAGTCCATGGGGTTGCTAGGAATCGGACACGACAGAGTGACTTTACTTTCACTTTTCACTTTCATGCATTGGAGAAGGAAATGGCAACCCTCTCCAGTGTTCTTGCCTGGAGAATCCCAGGGACGGCGGAGCGTGGTGGGCTGCCATCTATGGGGTCGCACAGAGTCGGACACGACTGAAGCAACTTAGCAGCAGCAGCAGCAAGCATGAAGGAGTGAGGGGGAGACAGACCAAAGCACCAGCAGAAGGTCAATGTTAGGTTGGTAGAAGCCCCTAATCTGAGAACCATGAATTAGAGTTCTCACTGTTCCCCAGGGGTCAGAATTAGGGTGAAACTGGCTGGGATTTACCTAATAATCATCCACTAGCCATGCCTGAGTACCCTTTAAAAGGTTATACGTGTTTTAAAGTAAAGTGCTTCATCATTATCACGAGTGTAGCCCTTTCTTGTCTTCTTTAATCATTTAAAACAGTCTCTCCATAAAGATAGTACACAAAATGCTTTCCTTGATATCTGTATTATGGATGGAAGGGTTTAGAAGTCTACTGAAAAAAATTTTTGACTATCACATCGTGTCTGACATCAATTATATGAGGTCACAAGGAACCAGCCTTAGATGATTCACAATACCCTGCTTTGAAAAATTAATCTAAAAAAAAGGAAGTTGATTGCTCTCTATCTAGCATTTAATGATAGATTAAAAAAAAACTAAACTATAGATGGTGTATTAGCTGGAGAGTATTTGTTGCCTATTTTGTTTTCTTCAAAATGTGTTGCCTATTCAAGTTTCTTTTTTGAAAAATGTCTAAAAAAGTAAGACTGGGAGGGACTTGGTAAGAACTTGTTCCTTCAAGTATTATCTAATTGAGAAGTATCACTACAACCTACTTTACACTTCGCCTGATCATATTTTGTAGAACTTAATATCATTTATATTTCAAACCTTTCTTCGGATTAAAAGATTTTGAGATTCCTTAGAGTTTAAGAAGCTTAATTTTCTGCCCTGTTAATTCCCTCTCTTTCTCTCACCTTTCTTTCTTTTGTGCTATTTTAATTATGTAAAAGTAAAGATGTATTCTATTTGTCATCCAAGCTTAGAGAATCGATAAGTCAACCAAAAAAAAAATAGAAATAATAAAAAGATAGAATAAAAAAATAGAAAGAATTCTTTGTTTTTCAAAGAAATTCCAAGAGAACAGATTTTCCTGATTTTTTTCCAATTATTGTTGTAGCATCTATGCATTATATTACATATATCAGCAAATATATTGAAAAAATCTTTGTGTATCTGTAATCTTTCCTGTAATAGGTAAATATGAATGTTACACAGTGGTTTTTTGGCATTTAATTTAGCATTCTTATGAAAATAATGATCTCATTCAAAGAAAACTGTCTTTAATTAAAAGATAAAGCATGTTTTTTTTTTTTAAAAAAAGCTATTTCATTTCAATTTCTCTGACTTAAGGGAGTGAAAACAATATTTTTATGTGTGAAAATTAAGACCATTTAAAAATATTACTTAGAAATTATATTGTTATTCTGGAAGATACATTTTGTTTTAATAAACTGAATACCTGCCTATTGCATAAAATAGAAAAATACAAAGATTGAGGATGTGACATATCTCCCAGAGAATATTCCTAGCAACGTCTCAGGACATATTCTTTCAAACATTTTTCTCACATTACACACAAAAATATAAGTGTCGACCAGAGTGCTTCCATGTACCCTCCCTGTGGCTCTGGTTTCTTCACAGGGTGGTGCCCCATGTCTACTGGAGGCATGCCCAGATGGAGGCGCTAGACAGTACAACCTCTTGTGGTCTAGACTCTGCAGTCACGTATCATCATGTCCTCTGTATTCTATTGGCTACAGACTCTAGACAGTAAGAAATAATGTTTTTTGTTGTAAGACACCCAATCCCTGGTATTTGTTGTAGCAATCTGAATAGACTAAGACAAGTGACAATTTAAAATGTCACTGTTCGTAATCATTAGATAAAAGCATTAAAACAGCTATAAAAACTGTGTATCTATGGAATTTTCAGCCAATTAAGATGGTAAAGAAATATCAATAGCTTCAGATGACATATTTCTAGATCAGAGAGTACAATAATTGTTGTTTACATGAATGCCACAAAGGAAAAAGAACAACTTATGATTAATATATACTCCTTTAAAAAGGCGTAAAAATATGGAATATATTTTTAAGCGTCCATTAAAATACTCAAATAAAAACAAGGTATAGTGCGAAGGAGTAAGTCAAAGCTGTATATCGTCTCCCTGCTTATTTAACTTATATGCAGGGTACATCATGCGAAATGCTAGGCTGGATGAAGCACAAGGTGGAATCAAGATTGCAGGGAAAAATATCAATAACCTCAGATATGCAGATGACATCACCCTTACGGCAGGAAGCGAATAGGAACTAAAGAGCCTCTTGATGAAAGTGAAAGAGGAAAGAGAAAAGGTTGGCTTAAAACTCAACATTCAGAAAACTAAGATCATGACATTTGGTCCCATCATTTCACGGCAAATAGATGGGGAGACAGTGGAAACGGTGGCAGACTTTATTTTCTTGGGCTCCAAAATCACTGCGGATGGTCACTGCAGCCATGAAATTAAAAGATACTTGTTCCTTGGAAGAAAAGCTGTGACCAACTTAGATAGTGTATTAAAAAGCAGTGACAATACTTTGCTGACAAAGATCCACATAGTCAAAGCTATGGTTTTTCCAGTAGTCATGTTATGAACATGAGAGTTGAACCATAAAGAAAGCTGAGCACCGAAGAATTGATGCTTTTGAACAGTGGTGTTAGAGAAGACTCTTGAGAGTCCCTTGGACTGCAAGGAGATCAAACCAGTCAATCCTAAAGGAAATCAGGCCTGAAGCTGAAGCTGAAGCTGAAGCTCCCATACTTTGGTCACCTGATGGGAAGAACTGACTCATTGGAAAGGCCCTGATGCTGGGAAAGACTGAACGCAAGAGGAGAAGAGCCCAATAGAGGATGAGATGGTTGGATGGCATCATCAACTTGATGGACATGAGTTTGAGCGAGCTCCAGGAGTTGGTGATGGACAGGGAAGTCTGGGGTGCTGCAGTCCATGGGGTCACAAAGAGTTGGACATAACTGAGTGACTGAACTGGACTGAATAGTGCTTAAAAGAATGAGCTACAGACTAGGGCAAATTCAAGTATACTGCAACACCTTGTTTCCTGACAACATGGCAGACGAAGCCTAAGTAGAGTTATTTAGAAGCTAGATCCCCAACATCTTGTTGGTGGGGACTTATATTATATTCTGTTTATATTAAGAATATAATAAGACAAGATAGAAAAGGATTAGGTGTTGAGAACGGGAGTCCAAGGAACACAAAGGAAAGTCTTGGAGAGTAACATAAAACTACATATAATTAAATACCACAAGAGGAAAAAAGGGAATGATTTCTCTTGTTTGGAGAATTTGAAGGTGACTTTTTAAGGAAGTAAAATTAGAGGATGAACCAATTTGGATAAGTGGAAAGCTTCCTAGGAAGGAAGAGGAGGCCAGAGAAAGGCTGGCTATGGGGTAAAGTGTAACTAAATGGGGGTCTTGAGGAGCTGTGAAAAATAAAGTCAGACAGATATTACAGAGTAAAATTAGGAAGGCCTAATGGTCTGTTGGCCTGATGTTTTGCCTTCTCTAATCATAGAATCTCTTATCTTGAAGAGAGACTATAGGTATTGCTTATTCTAGAAGCTTTTTAAATCTTTAATGATAGCAGCCATTACTTGAAGGAAAAGAAAAACTAACTGCCTTCTTTCAAGTCAGCTTGGTGACATAATATCAAACTCTAAATTCTCCATAATGCCACCCCACTCCAGTACTCTTGCCTGGAAAATCCCATGGATGGAGGAGCCTGGTAGGCTGCAGTCCATGGGGTCGCTAAGAGTCGGATACAACTGAGAGACTTCACTTTCACTTTTCACTTTCATGCATTGGAGAAGGAAATGGCAACCCTCTCCAGTGTTCTTGCCTGGAGAATCCCAGGGACGGCAGAGCCTGGTGGGCTGCCGTCTATGGGGTCGCACAGAGTTGGACACGACTGAAGCGACTTAGCAGCAGCAGCATGTTGATTTATAATTTGAAATGTAAGATCATGATTACTTGTACCCTTTAATCATACTACTTTCTTTCCTTTTATTCATATGCCATGTCACCTTATGGTCTTTTACCACTGGACTCTTGTGGTTGGAACATCTAACCCCTGTAGCGATTCTGGTGCCTACTCTGGACTTCTCTGCATACATGCTAAGTTGCTTCTTTGCGACTCTATGGACTGTAGCCCACTAGGCTCCTCTGTCCATGAGATTTCCCAGGCAAGAATACTGGAGTAGGTTGCCATTTCCTCCTCCAGGGGATCTTCAGACCCAAGGATCAAACCTTATGTCTCTTATGTCTCCTGCATTGGCAGATGGGTTCTTTATAAGCCCTTATATGAAAGTAGCCATTGTGATTAAAGCCCAGGCTTGATGCAGAATTGTCTGCATTTGAATGCTCTCTCTGCCACATATTAGCTGGATGACACTGGGCAAATTACCTAAACTCTTTGATCCTCGGTTTCTTCATTTCAAATTAGAGATGGCAAAAGTACCTAGCTCAAAGAGTTGTTATGAATAAGTTAATAATATTCAATAAGTTAATACAGATAAAGCACTTAGAATTGTGCCTGGCACATAGTAAGTGTCACTATTACTATTATCTGTAACAGGAAGAAAAAAATGTTCACCTAATATTTACCATAACTATTTAAATTTAAATTAAAAAAGTAGGACTCTTTGTGACCCCATGGAGTGTACAGTCTATGGAATTCTCTAGGCCAGAATACTGGAGTGGGTAGGCTTTCCTTTCTCCAGGGGATCTTCCCAACCCAGGGATTGAACCCAAGTCTCCCGCATTGCAGGCGGATTCCTTACCAGCTGAGCCAGCAGGGAACTATACTCCCCATATAAACATATTAAACTTTTTAGATTATTTCAAATTTAAGTTGCATTTTAAGTGGTTCTTGGAATAATAATTTAGCTTTAAAAGGACTTCAAACACCTTTAACACAATGTCTCCTTTAATGCCACAGCAAAAAGCCTGGCATGGAGTAGGTTGCAGTATCGTCTCAACAAACACTTGCTGTGTGAATGAGCGGCTCTGAAAATACCAAACAGTCAAAAGACAGACCAGCAGTTATTGTACTAAGTAGAGATATTGTGAGTGCTTTGGGAACACAGAAGAGGTGGCTATAAAGGCAATGTGGGTAGGAGGAGGTCTATGAAAGCTACCTAGAAGCAGTAACACTCAGCTGAGGCCTGAAGTATGCACGGGAGTTGGCCTGATGAAGAAGCAGCTTAAAGGGCCTGCTGCTGCTACTGCTGCTAAGTCGCTTCAGTTGTGTCTGACTGTGCGACCCCATAGACGGCAGCCCACCAGGTTCCGCCTTGCCTGGGATTCTCCAGGCAAGAACACTGGAGTGGGTGGCCGTTTCCTTCTCCAATGCATGAAAGTGAAAAGTGAAAGTGAAGTAGCTCAGTCGTGTCCGACTCCTAGCGACCCCATGGACTGCAGCCTACCAGGCTCCTCCATCCATGGGATTTTCCAAGCAAGAGTACTGGAGTGGGGTGCCATTGCCTTCTCCCTAAAGGGTCTAGACAGTCAATACTATTTACGGTATTATTTCTGGCCAAACTATTCAAAACAGAGAATTAGTTATTGAGAATTGTTCAGTGATGTTTATGCTGTAATGCACATGTGGTATTTCACTTGACCACCTATTGTTCTAACTGATATCAAATTATTCTAAATAGGTAGAGATCCATTGTAATCCAGATTAAAATTGTAAAATTTTAAAAATTGTAAAATTTGAAAAATCTAGCTATTTTACTCAGTGGTTATGGTGTGCTGGCCTTGTAATGAGCTTTTGCAAATAACTCATTTTAAATAAACTCATTTAATCCATCTAAACTTCACTAAAAGGAAGTTCTCTTACTGCTCCACCTTGATAAACCAAGTAGTAGAAACAGGATTTGAACTCAAGGCTACCAAGTGCATCCTCTTAATTATTACACTAAATGAAGTTTTGGATTAACTACTCACTAGAAATTGTCCTATTTTCCTTACACGTAATTTGAAGAAATACACAGGAGAAATAACTCCTTTAATGATATCAATTCATATTTTCATTTGTAAACTGTTACACAAAATGTAATTTATAAGTTTCTTCTTGAAACTATAAAGATGAACCCATCACAAGATTTCTTGCTTGTCAGCAGTGTTCTCCACCTGTAAGTGCTTACACATCCACATTTTCGTTTGCTTTTTTCCCCTAGAGGGTATAGAAAACTACTTGAGTAACGTGTATATCACTTTCTATAATCTTTCCACAGAACGCTGCATACTTAAATCATTAAAATGGATTCTGGGTATGGACTCAAATTTTTTTAAAAAAAGAGAAAAAACTTCATTTGTAAATATCTGGAATAATAACAAATGTCTAAATGGTGATGGACAGGGAGCCCTGGCGTGCTGTGATTCATGGGGTCATGAAGAGTCGGACACGACTGAGTGACTGAACTGAACTGAACTGAGATGTGAAAGTGAAACTGAAGTCGCTCAGTCGTGTCCGATTGATTCTTCATGACCCCGTGGACTGTAGCCTATCAGGGTCCTCCGTCCATGGGATTTTCCAGGCAAGAGTGCTGGAGTGGATTGCCATTTCAAGTCCAAAACATATTGAAAAATCTGCGTTAAAAAATCTAGCATTCATCAAACACTATCTTTCAATAAGGAAGTAGAGAACTCAAGTTCTTTCTTCTGTTAAAGCAGCGTCATTTTCAGGCTTCCTTTGCAAAAGGAGTTGAATGCATGAAGACCATCTGGCTATGCTATTGTTTCCCCTTATATATTAACAGATGTGAAGAGCAGGCCATTTGACCCCTCTACCTTCACCACTAGCTAATATGACCGTAATCCTGATCATATGACTGTATCATTCCGAAGACTTCCCCCTTTACACTTTTCTCTCCTAAGACGTTTTGTTTGCATATATCCCCATTATTAACAATGAATCACAGTGTTGGATCCCATCAGGTTTCCACTGATGTCTAGTCACTTCTGTATTCTTCCAAATCAGAGGCTATAACTGGCGCCATCAGGAAATAGAGGTCATTGCAGCAGCAGTGACTTTCAAGCAATTTGCTAAATTTAGCAGTCTAATACTTTTCACTCTAATGAAAATTGTGGACTATAATTATAGAATGCTGGAACAGAACAGGAGCTTAAAGGTCATCAAGTCTAAACCCCTTGTTTTTCTGAGGAAGGTGTAGGGGCCAAGACATTGCCTCTGATTTGCTTGAGGCCACAGAACTTGTTGGTAGTAGAAATGGAACTTGAACTGAGATTTGCTCAGCCAGGAGGGTAATGTTCTCACTACACAACAGATGCTCTGTCTCTCGTGATCAGTCTTACCTAAGGAGATCTCACAGCATAAATACAGCTGATATTATTGGTTGTGGCTTACCCTCCATGGCCATTCATCAGTTTGGTAGCTGGATCTGAAATAACTAAGGTGTCTGACTGATAAGGTACTCCAAGAGAAATGAAGTGACTCTATATCCAAACCCTGCCCCCAACTCTAAAAACTTCCTGCTTTATGTTCATCAATAATGAATGGCCCATCCCTGCAATACTCAGAGGGAGCTTACAATGCACTTTTGAGCAGCCGCTTAGTAATGTACAGTGGATAGAGCCTTTCTTTCAAATCCCAGGGCAGCAGGTCCTTCAAGGCTAGCATTGCATTTTCAATTAGCTGCTGAGTGAATGCTTGGCATGTGTATATTAGTGAAGAGCCACACAATTAGCTTGTTCCTTTCTGTATTGTGCTGAGAGGATCTAAGGGATTGGTGGGGAACAGGCAAGCCATGCATCACTGTGGATGTTGAAGAAGAGAGTTATTCAGACCTTGGCATCTTCACTTGCTCGCTCTGGAATTACAGCTATTTATTACAAAGCACTCTGTGTGGCTGGGTGGAGTGCGCCTGAGGAAACACATCCCAGACACCACCTGGGGTTCGTCTTCCTGAGTCCTTCACATCTCTGACTAATTCTCATCATTATTATGGAGCCAAACAGTCCCAAAAAGATACAGTTTGCTGTGCCTTTATTCCAGAGTCAGATTGCACCTGAAGCAGCTGAGCAGGTAAGTGGAACTGGGTGGGGATCAGTTCCTATACATAAGTAATACAGACATTCATTCTTGTTATTAATTAAAAGCTTCTCTACGTCTTGAATTTGCCTAACTTTGTGACTTTCCAGAATATGTGAATGAGAAATAAGTTTGCTTTCATATGCACTTGTATTTGAGTTTCACTGAAGAAACTATTGGCTAAATGCAGTATTTCATGTGATACAAAATTAGCACCCCTTAAGGAAAAATGATCACGTTACCAATATAGATTTGGATCCAAAAATCTGTTTGCTTTTGCTTATTGAAATAACAGCTTCAATATTTAGAGAAACTTATACTAATTTTCAGAATTAGAAGGCTTTTATTTTTTTATTTATACAAATCAAAATATTCACCTAACAATGAAAGCATTAAATCTCAGTAATTTCAGATCATGGGCTTAATATTTTTTGTTTTCATTGTGTATCAAAAGCAGCAACTATAAATATATGTAATACAGGATCATAGGTATGTGTATAATTTAAAAAACATTTTATTCAGATATTAAAAATAGTATTTTAACACAACCTGGATATTTTTCCAAGTTAAATATATCTATATATTTTTATTTCTATCTCTTTCTGTCTTCATGGGAGGCTGGTGTACTGTATCACCTTTCATATTCAGATTTACTTAGACTCTTGATTCAATGCAACTAGTAAAAAGATCATTTGTAATAAAATTTTTGCCTATATAATTATTAATTTCTTAAAACTTGACTTATTCCTGAGTCCTTTTACAAATATTATATACAAAGTCTTGAAAATAATTATTGAATCTGAGACTTTTATCTTCCTAGGATGTTTTGATAATCTGAAGTAGATTCACCCAAACTCAAGCCAAATAGATGCAACCTTGAATCTGTATCTATGTTAAATGGAGCATTGGTTCTATCCTGGACAAGATATTGTTAGTAAAATTTATCCACTATTCTACTAATTTGGGAATTTACTTACATATGTAAATAATCAAGGATATATTAGAAATTCTAATAATATGTTCCTGTAACTCTTAAAATAAGGGGAAAAAACCACCACAAACCAAATCTATTAGTTTTAAATGAATTACATACTTCTGTAAGAGCCATGTTCATTCTTTGTTAACTTGTTCTAAACAATAATCTAGAAAATAAGAAAAGTTTAAAATATTAATTGAAGTTAAGTATGTATGCTGTTAAATTTAACCCACTGGAAATTTGAGTTTTCTAAGCTGCTCTTGGGAGAAGGCAATGGCAACCCACTTCAGTACTCTTGCCTGGAAAATCCCATGGACAGAGGTGCCTGGTAGTCTGCAGTCCATGGGGTTTCTAAGGGTCGGACATGACTGAGCAACTTCACTTTTACTTTTCACTTTCATGCATTGGAGAGGGAAATGGCAACCCACTCCAGTGTTCTTGCCTGGAAAATCCCAGGGACGGGGGAGCCTGGTGGGTGCCGTCTGTGGGGTCGCACAGAGTTGGACACAACTGCAGCGACTTAGCAGCAGCAAGCTGCCCTTACCCTGTTTAGAAATAAGGGTAATGGATCTTGAAAGCACCATCAATGTGCGAGGCTCCAAGAGAGCCACTGAAATTAGCAAGTCATCCCTGTACCTTCACTGCACTTCAGCCTTAATATTTGGTGGCATCATTTGATTACATACAACTATTTCTGTTCTGTGAACATGTAGTTTTTGATTAAAGAAGGTGATACTAGCATCTGCCAGTTCTACTGTCTAACTTTTTTTTTATTGAAAATAAAATTAGTGAGCAACCTACTGTGTGCCTCCCAGAAATTTACTCTCTATATTGGGGAAAGATGAGGATGGGATAGGCTTGCAAGGTATAGAGCAGCCTGGAGCAGCAACTGACTCTGACCTTAGCTGGTTCTTTATTGTTCCCAGATCAGGAAAAGAAGACCTACACCAGCATCACTTGTGATTCTCAATGAACATAACCCTCCAGGTAAAGACGCATAATATCTTATGTACCAAAGCAATAGAATTGTTTGAAGAACATCAAAGAGCATGCCATTGTCAAAAGATTTCAATTCTGTTTTTCAGTTAGACATAATCTAACAAGCTAATATAAACAAAATCAGAAATAGATACTATGAAAACTGTCTCATCTAACTGCTTTTCCTCTAGAATAACTTATTGGTGGTGATATACTATGAAATGTTTTGTTAGCATTCACAGTCATGTGTTCAGGTGTTTGTATAGAACCTGGTTCAGTGCTTATTAATGAGCCTCGTGGAAAGTTGCTTAATTAGGTTTCATAGCTCAAATTACAACCCTGGAGATGCTTATATCTTTATGGAGTAGGTTTTTTAATTTATCAAAGGTTGTCACGGGGTGGGCAATGAGCCACAATTGGATACAGCTTTGATGCTGATGTCATCTCTGAATAATGCAACTGACAAGTAACCAGATCAATTTTCAGCACTGCCCATTTGAGAGCCATTCTGAAGAGTTGCATCCATTTGTTGAGGTTTTATTCTCCATTTCCCATAAAAAGTAAAGCTGCATTATTATTCCTGATAAAGGACTATGATCTGCAATACACAAACAAGTACTTATTGAATGGGGGTGATTTTAATCTCACATTTAAGTGCTGTTTCTAGAAACAAAAGACAGCAAAGCTCACAGCATTAATTTGTAACCAAGCAGGACTTGTTGTTGGATATTTTGCAAGTATAAACAATAAGGGTAGATTAAATGAGTTTGCATGAATTGTAGTGAATGATTTGTTTTAAATTATTTCACTCAGGTGAAAGTCTTTGATTTTTTTCAGATCCCTTTCTAATTAGAGAAACATATTTAAGATAAGAAAGTAAAATTTTAATAGAATATTAGCCATGGAGCTCAAATACAGAAAGCTGTTCATTTAATGGGAAATAAATTAGCAAATTTATTCCTGCTGAAAACAAAGAATTGTAATTTGATCCTGTATCTTTGAAGTGCTAAGCATTTTAAAATCATTTTTCAGCATGTTATCTCAGTAAATATTAACTTATATTTGGTTGAATAAAAGGTGCAAATGATATGTACCTATAGTTTACAGATAAATGAATAGGTAATTTTAGAGCAATTTTCTGTCACTGCCTTTGCTCTAGTGGCTGACTTCTCCTAGAACCTCTCTATGCTAACCTTGAAAAGATGGCTGACTTCTCTACAGTGTCCTAGAACCTCTCGATCATAACCTTGAAAAGACGTAACAAGAAGAACAGAATCTTCATAATTTCATCTGTACTAAATGTTTCTTCCCTATCGAACAGTTCTTTGTTTCAAATATTATATGAACACTCTATCAAACAAATGATAACAGCAAAAACAAAAAAAAAAGCTAATTGTTAAATGAGCTTTTAAAAGCAGTTGCTGCTTGTTGTCCTCAAAAGCAATGTGTTCTTTGACAATTAAAAATCAGGTGCAGCTTTAAATTCTGGCAAATAAACAAGTCTCTTCAATGTACTGATTGCCCATGACCCATATGAGTATTTTGGAATCACCTATCATTAATGCTGTTTAAAATTCAAATCTCTGAAAATATTTATTGTCAATTACTGAAGCAAAGGAAATTAAATTTTCCATTTTAAAGACATGATTAACAGATCTTTCCAATTCATATGATAAGACTGATATAATCATTATTAAATGAATTAGATATAGCTTACTATAAGGAGTTTGCAGAAATAGTCTGTTATAAAAGAATATTTGAAAGAATGATTTAATTTTAGATTAGAAATACATACGCATTCTGTTTACATTTGATAGAAAGATATTTCAACATGTAAACCAGACTGTTTCCAAGTTCATCTTTGCTTGTGTAAACACATAGATGAGGAGGGCACCTGATTAAAATTCCAGGAGCAACAAAAAGGCACATCAGTCTCTTTCTTACCAATGGCCTAGAATTCTCAGCAGTAGAAGCACCACAGAAACATTTGTATAACCTGTTAAGGATGTATCCCCCTCCAGCAGAGATTAGTTAATTTAATTCAAAGTAATGGGACACAAGACAAAAAATATTAAATTGAAAGCATCATACTTAAAAAATTTAAAAGTGAAGGGTGTGTCTTTATGGTGGAGAGGGTTGGAATGACTCTAAACAGCCAATGGTAACAGAAAGATACTAGAAGCCAGAGATGTGGGTGTAGAGGCACACCATAGACAAATTTCATCTTTTCAAATGTTTTCTAGGGTAATGTTTAAATCTAGAAATTGTGTATTTAAAAAGGTGAGGAGGGAGTTCCATGGTGACCTAGTGGTTAGGATTCTGGGCTTCACTGCTATGAGTTCAAATCCCTGGGGAACTAAGAATCCCACAAGTCACAGAAGCATAGCCAAATAAATAAATAAAATTTTAAATGGTGATTAAATGAATTTCTGTTGATAAGAGTAAATGAAGAGTTATTTTAGAATAAATAATTTTTTTATAAAAAACTATATTAATTCCTAAAATTATTTGGTATTGAAAATTAGAGAGCTTCTAGGAGAAGTCAGCCACTAGAGCAAAGACAGTGACAGAAAAATTGCTCTAAAATTACCTATTCATTTATCTGTAAACTATAGGTACATATCATTTGCACCTTTTATTCAACCAAATATAAGTTAATATTTACTGAGATAACATGCTGAAAAATGATTTTAAAATGCTTAGCACTTCAAAGATACAGGATCAAATTACAATTCTTTGTTTTCAGCAGGAATAAATTTGCTAATTTATTTCCCATTAAATGAACAGCTTTCTGTATTTGAGCTCCATGGCTAATATTCTATTAAAATTTTACTTTCTTATCTTAAATATGTTTCTCTAATTAGAAAGGGATCTGAAAAAAATCAAAGACTTTCACCTGAGTGAAATAATTTAAAACAAATCATTCACTACAATTCATGCAAACTCATTTAATCTACCCTTATTGTTTATACTTGCAAAATATCCAACAACAAGTCCTGCTTGGTTACAAATTAATGCTGTGAGGATTGCTGGAAGAGAAAATCAATCTCCCCCAAATTTGGCTGTGGTAGAGGGAGTTCAATAAACATCCCCCGTTTTACATTACATGTCTAGTTTCACCTATTAGATCTACAACAAACTTCTAAATGATGCCAAAACTACTGGATGCTTCCACACTTTTTGCTCCACATATTCTTAGAAATGAGGAGTAAATACAAAAGTATTTTCTCGTATGCATCATGTTCCTAAAAATTACTTAACATAAGACATATGAATTCAATAGCTTAGTATCTCCTTTCAACCTTGAGAGTAAGTCTATTCGTAAAGACAACTGGGATTTCCAATTGACTGGGCTGTTTGTCTCCACACACTGAAAAAAGAAGCCATAGTTCATTGTGGACGTAGCGTGTGACTTTCTAAATGAAGCTTTCATTTCAGGAATCTGACAGTAAGTTAATTAATAAGATTTTCAAGGCTCTCAATTTAAAATCCTGAGACACAGGAGAATATTGCCGGACTTATTAGACTGAGTTGTTCAAACAGAGAGGCTCCAGGAATTTTTGATGATGGGAGGTTTTGCAGGTCATCAAGTTAGAGTGAAGGTTTATTTGTAGTGTTAGGGCATTCATATGCTCATAATCTCTCTTCATGGAGACCCTCTGTTTTACAAAATGAATGATTTATAGTCCAAAGGCAATAGGTACTTTGAGTGCAAGTTCCAGAAATCACACTGAGGACTTTCCTGGGAATATTAAGGATGAAGAAGACATCTCAGCCCCAGACCTGAAGGGTCTTGTCATTCCCAGGGACCTCCAATCAAATGTATTCAAGTAAAAGTGTGCTGGACCCAGAGTCCATACAGTTTTGTTTCATTCTTTTTTCTCATCTTCTTTGAGAATAAGGTTGTAATACCTTCTGATCCACAATTATTGTTCATTTTCCAGCATTTATTTTGTCTTATGAATATTAATGACAGTACAGAAGAAAGAAAGGGCCAATGTTTGTAGACTATTCAAGGTTTAACTGGTATTAATTTCTAATGACTGTCAGAAAAGCCTGTTTTTTTTTCTCCTCAGCAGTTATTTTTACGAGTTATTGAATGTCAAACCATGCTCAATGATTTAAACATAAGTGATGCATGTGGCTTTCAGAGGTTCATATACTGTACAATTGATTGATTTATTTTCCCATAACTGTTCGGTCTGTGCAGCCTAATGGCCCAATCAATAGGAATAATTGTGAGCCAAAGATGAGGTTCCTAAGTCGCTTCAGTTGTGTCCGACTCTGTGCAACCCCATAGACGGCAGCCCAACAGGCCACGCTGTCCCTGGAGTGGGTTGCCATTTCCTCCTCCAATGCATGAAAGTGAAAAGTGAAAGTGAAGTCGCTCAGTCGTGTCCGACTCTTAGCGACCCCATGGACTGCAGCCTACCAGGCTCCTCCGTCCATGGGATTTTCCAGGCAAGAGTACTGGAGTGGGGTGCCATTGCCTTCTCCGTCGAGTCCTTAGTCATGTCAAAGTCTACTATACTTTGTATTCAAAGGACTGGTATAATCTTTAAACTAAATGAAAGCAAAATGAAAGGGGCAAGTTATAAAACTATGAAGTAGTGCTGCCTTATATCAGCAGGATTACTACTTTTGCCCACTTTGAATAATAGTATGGGCTTCCCTGGTAGCTCACATGGTAAAGAATCCACCTGCAATGCAAGAGACACAGGTTTGATCCCTGGGTTGGGAAGATCTCCTGGAGAAGGGAATAGCTACCCCAATATTCTTGCCTAGAGAATTCCCTGGACAAAGGAGGCTGGCAGGCTACAATCCATGGGGTCACAAAGAGTTGGAGACACCTGAGTGAGTAACACTTCCACTTTCATATACTGCTGACCTTTTATGTTGATTTTGATTAGAAATACCTTAGTGAAATATGACAGAATGATGATAAGTTCAATTCACTTTCTTTTTCTTGGCCTCTGTTTTCCTACCCATGGATAATACAGAAAGTAAAATAACCCTAAGGTACTTTTGCACAATGCAGAAAGGCAGTATTCGTAGTGGGTAAAGCAATGCCTTTGGAGTAAGACTTGGGTTTGAATTCCAGCTTTGCCAGTTCTTGGTAGTGAGACATTACGTGTGCAGCTGACCTCTGTGGGCTCAGTTTCCTCCTTTTAAAAATAGGACATTGAGGTGTAAGAAAATGCAGAGCACAGTGTCTGCAACCAAATAGATAATGAAGACACGCGATCCCCCTGCATCATCATATCCACACTGAGAAAAGCTAAGTTCTCCTAAAACCTTCATTTCTTATCAGAACATGGCCCAGCTCTTTTCCAGTCCTGACTGCATTAGGGAGTATCAGTGTTCCCATGAGGCAGTGATTCTTGATAAGAGAAAAAATGTACCATTAACTCCTAATTCCTCATCAGGATAAGATACACAATTGTGAAATTGTTATGGGTCTTATACTGTGATATTTATTCAACTGACCATGTCTGGTTTACAAATATAATTTACATGAAATAGGAGTCCTTGGGAATTAAAAAAAAAAAAAACAAGAACACTACTGATGTCTATAAAGTTATGGAAATATATACTGCAAGCAAAAGATCTTTGTGAAAGGTTGTATCCAATCAAAAATGCAATTCATGGCAATTTCCTGGTGGTCCAGTGGTTAAGATTCCACACTTACTACCAAGGGTCCAGGTTTAATCTCTGGTCTGGGAGCTGAGATCCTGAAAACCACTTGGCACCACCAAAAAAAAAAGTGCAATTCATATTTCTAATAGTGTGCGGGAAGAAAGAAGATTAAATATGGAGTATAAAAAAACGTTTAGCAATATTAAACTCTCATTTGATTGCTCACATTTGCTTCTACTCCACTTGCTCTCGTCTCCTTCCAAACACTGTCCTTGTGGTGTATTCCGCCCAAGATTTCTTCCTTTGGTTCCTTCTTTCGGTTCCTTTGCCAACTCTTAAGACTTAGTCTAGACTGACTCATTTGTGCAAATCAGTCTCCATATTTTCCAAATACTCTTAATTAAATTGCAGCCCGAGACTCATTTAAATCTCAAAACTTTCCCATCTAATCTGAGTCACTGCTTGGCTTTGTCATTCTAATACACTCCTCTCACCTGCAACTCTTAAAGCTATTTATTGATTTATACATTTGATTCAATTAACTATTCACTGAGTCCTTATTCTAAATCCTTAAGGAACATGTGGACTAGGTAACAGAGAATAATACACCTGGGTGAACCAGGATACAACTGTAATAACAAATTCCAACTGCCCAGACCACAGTACAATTAATTCTGACCAAGACACAGAGGCATTTATCATGCTCAGTTTTCTAGGAAACAACTGTAGATTTTTTTTGATCTTTTGGCTTTAAGCTTTTAAGAACTGGCATTAGAGTAAAAGTCTACTATTTATTCCAAACTAGTAGATATAGCTACTAAAATTAGTAGTGTATCCAGTAGATATTAAATGCTCATGGGCTATTAAATTTAAATGGATAAAAAACAGATTTTCAAATCCAATGGCAACCTATCAAACTTTTGGGGCACCTATTCTGGCTAAGGCACAATGTTAACTGCTTTAGGGGATAAAATAGTAAGTCACCATCCCTTACCTCATCAGAAACCTACTTGAGGCATAATCTGACACATGTATATTGGTGGTAAGATCAACAGTATGTGGCAAAATTTAAGATAGATTTCAATTCAGTACAGAAATGTTTACCATAGGATGTTTGGGGGAATTAGGTTATAGTGTTGTAAAATACAGTACAAATATTAGATGCTTGATAAATGGCAACTATTATTTTGGAGAGGCAAGCATGTGCTACTTAAAAGTAGAGATGCTGGGATCACTCGGGCCTGGATCTGGCTCTCAGTTGGCTACTTACTGCCTGCATTATGCCAAGAAAGTGGCTCGCCCTTTTAAAACTTGTTTTTTTCCCAACGCTACCAAATTTCATTAAATATAAAATATATTCATTAGAAATAAGGCTAATCTACATCCACTGAATAAACAGATGTTCATTTTTGTTTCTACACAATAGTACACATGAAGGACATTGTAATCAGCCATTCCTGGAGCTTAAGGGGACATTTGGTATCAATTTTTAAATAGGAAAAGTTTCTAACAGCTTTCTAATTGCTCTATTTCATAGTCACATTCAAGGAGAACAGTAAATTATCAAACCTCTAACAACAACTGCCGAGGTCCAGCCCTGGCTGATCCAGGGAGTTCGAAGTGGGGACGGCGTCGGCGAGGATCAGGATACAATAGCTTCAATTAGATATTAATTAGAGATGTAAGGAGTAATAGAATGAGGATAGCTCAGTAGGAAAATTCAGTGGAGAAAAGAGGCTGAGTAGCTTGGTTTACGCGGGAGACCAATAAAACTTCAAGACAAGAAGCTTGCACCACTTACGTAGGCCGCAGGTGTCCTTCCGTTCTCCCGAAGGAGAGGAGACACTGAGGCCTCCCCGGTCGGATCTTAGAAGCCCAGGCAAAATTAGTAAACTTGGTGGGTTCCGCGCTCCACATGGAGACTCAGCCAGAGTTTGAGAGAGAGAGCGACATGGGGAGACCAGTATTTCGAGAAACTGATCCCAATTCTTTATTTTCCATGGTCTACTTTTATACACTGAGATGTTATGCAAAAGTCATGCGGGGTCAGCAGTCCTGACTTTTATCAAAGTCAGGTGCTTCATACAAATGTATACAGAGGTCTTAGGGGTGTTACATCATCTTCTGGCCAGGGGGCCTGCTGACAATTTATGACCCTCTCCTTGTGACAGCGGTCAGTCAACCAGGACACTTCTTTCTCCAGGGGTGATTATTCTTAAAAAAGACTCCACCTTCTGAAGGTACCAGATAAAGTTACATACCTATAGGGTGAGGGTGTAGTGGGTTTTAATCAAGGAAAGAATTTACTTAGCCTAAGGTCTAATGTGATTAATATCAAAGGTTAATACTTATTTCTTCTATATATTCATTAATGTGTGTAAGGGCAGGGGATGTGGAGACTTAGCAACAAACATTGGCTCAACAAATGAAAAACCCTTCACCAAAACAATTTCTAATCATCGCACTATACTATACTAATAGTTTTCTAACTTCTCTAAAGAACCTGTTTTTAGAAGGTTTAAAGCATCTCGTGCCTCTCACAGTTGGGAGGCTGTGAGTAATCACATGTGGCCGGACAAGCCTGTCAGGCAGGCTAGAGAACCTTCAGAGGAGTTTGTAGGTTGAAACACTCCTATCACATCCAGGAATTATTATTAACTGGAGCTTTAAGTTAACTCTTTTTCCGAAAGAGGTGGTGGGGGACAGCCCCCCGTAAAGTCAGAGGTGTAGGTGAGAGCACAAAGTAGTAAAGTAGGTAGACTCTGGTTTTGGGGGTAGATGCTCAAGAATTTCCAGGGGGACTCCTGAGGCTCGATCCCGCCTTTGCGTATGTTGAGCCTCCTTCCTCATGACCTTTGCCATGGGCGGAGGTCCTCACGCCGGCTCCCCGCAAACAACAACAAATCTAACTAAGCCATGTAGTTAATGGAGAAAATTATTTCTGTATTTATTTTAGACTTGCTAAGGAGCAAGCTTCAAACTTTGAATATTCTATCCTTTCTCTCACCATTTTCTACTCATGACTTTGACCAAGTAGTGATCTGTTGCTGTTCCAGCAATACAAGACATAATTTGGTAGCAGAATTTACCTGGGGCTTAAGCTGACATACCCACACAGGGTCCAGACAGATGCCTGCCTGGGGTCCATGTAGGATACTGTGGGTACTGTGGTTTACTTGGAGGGCGCAAGCTCCATTCAAGGCTGTCAAACTACACAGATAAAACTACAAAGAAAGAAAAAAAAGTGCTGTAAGGGATGGAAGCACCTATGTGGTTAAGATTTTAGAGATGTTGGAAAATATCTTCCTAAATCAGTTTCCTTACTACCTGAAATTTTACCTTTTGAAGTTGTTACTATACACTGTTACTATAGTCCATCTTCTGAGAAAACACCAGGACTCTGACCAGATGTAAGACTACATTGTCTCGGCACTTGAGAAAATAGTCCACCTGGAGATCAAAAAGCTTGAGGTGGAGAGAAAGGAAGGTCCTGGTGCAAACATCCCAGCTGCCAAGATTAGGGACCTCCAAATTCATCTCTTCCCTCCCAGTCTCTTTGTTCATATTGCCTTCTCCATGCTTGGCCCTTCATATCTTCCTTAGTGTTTCAGAGGCCCTTAGAAAGTGTTGGGAAATGTTAAATCTATGAGTCTTTCCTCTATTATGGACAGAAGTTTATCTACGAATTTAATTCAATGACTTTATCACTTTTAGTAATTCGATATAGTGACAATTTTAGTGCTTATTAAGGCTGTTTATGAAATAAGTTACTAAAACATGCATTATCAAAGAGATATATCTTGACAGTCTGATTAGAATATAATGACAGTTTGACCTTGGCAAGAAAGCTAAGGAAAATGTAATGTGCGAACTAAGAAAAGCTAGGAAATTTGTAACCTTTCTGGGTTTTTGTTGTTTCATTCTCTGGATGGAGCAATTTTCCATCATTTTGGGAAACAATTTTATAATCACACTCTTTACATATAAACAAATATCTACCTGCTCATAAAAACAACTGAATACACAAATGGAAGAGTGAGAACAATAGTTATTTTGGAATTCAAGTTTTAGAATAATTTGCCTCAATGATTTAACATCACTTTATGCTATTTTCCCCTGTTGAAGAATAAACTATTAGGACACACACACACAAATATTCCCATCCACAAACACACATACATATGCACATATAAGCCAAATACCTAACTATGTGTAAAAACATCACAGGCTATTTACTCATATAGTAAACTCTACCTCCACCATAAGTGATCTGACTTTAAATAGGCTAAGAACCAAAGTATCTAGAAAAGCTTTGTGAATTCTGGTTACAAATGGAATAAAGCTAATAGTTATTAAATTTCTAACCCTTTGAAATAAATCAAAAACTAACCACCTTATTTGAAAACTCATGAATAAAAAACATTGAAATTACTAGATTACTAGATTCAAATAGTGAGATTTGTTAATTTTTTTTAATCAGAAGAGTATCTTTAAAAATAAGTTACATTTATTGAATATTAGTTACTCTGACTATTTTCTCATTTTGGAGGTTTCTTGTGCCCATTTTCATAATTCATGAATACAGGGAGAATTATTATAATTATATACAGAAGTGTTATAATTAGATACAGAAACTGAGCTCCTCCTCTACCACCTGAAAATCAATGTCTAGCTGAAATGTGTCCCCCCACATTAACATCAACATTTAAACTGTTGAACTCAACATATCTGTTAATGGTATCTTCATTCTTCCAATTGCTGAACCATACAAACTTGTAATCATCTCCACCTCCTCTCTTTCTCCCTTGCCTCTTGAAGAGCAGTGGCTCTTCTGCTGATTCTTCTGTACAGGTTGAATCTAACTCACTTCCAAAATAATATGGTAACTCCCAAACTGCTTTTCCATGGCTTTAACACTGGGAGGTGGTTCTGTGTAGAGTTAAGAGCCCTAATTTCAGAATCAATGAACATATTATGCTGCTGCTGCTGCTGCTAAATCGCTTCAGTCATATCCAACTCTCTGCGACCCCATAGATGGCAGCCCACCAAGGCTCCTCTGTCCCTGAGATTCTCCAGGCAAGAATACTAGAGTGGGTTGCCATTTCCTTCTCCAATGAATGCATGCATGCTAAGTCGCTTCAGTCATGTCCGACTCTGTGCAACCCCATGGACAGAAGCCCCCCACCAGGCTTCTCTGTCTACAGGATTCTCTAGGCAAGAATACTGGAGAGGGTTGCCATTGCCTTCTCCAGAACATATTATGACTTAGAATCAAATCATGGAATGACTGAATATCTGTGTCTTAGATTCCAACTCTATGAAGCACATCATGGCAACTCCAACACTGGTTGTGTTGCTGGAATTAAGCAAGATGATGCATGATAGCACAATTGACGGGAGATTTATTCTTTCCCCATTCTGGTTTGTGTGAAAGGGTTTTGGCAGACTTAAATACATAATGGGTCACTTTTCAAAAGGAACTCATTATGAACTCTAATATGTACACTATAATTTACCTGTCCTAGCTTTTTATTAGCCATGGCTAACGCACGGGGTGCTTGGTGGGCTGCCGTCTATGGGGTCGCACCGAGTTGGACACAACTGAAGCGACTTAGCAGCAGCAGCAGCAGCAACAATAATAATAATAAGGCATGTGAAGTTGTCTTAAGATTAGCTCATTATGTTTCATCATAATCTGCACATTATTACTATTTCTTGCTTTAAATAAGTCAATCATTTCCACTGTAGTCTATGGAGTCTTTATTACACAAATTGTTGATAATGGTACTAAAGTTGAGATTTAAAGAAATGAACAGAAGAAAGGGAAATAATTGTGTTAGATTATGGCTAGCATCGCTGCTTTATAATTTCTATTTCTTTCTTTGCTTTTGGTGGAGGGCTTCAAGGCTGAACAGAGCCTTTGTTCATTTGCCATGGGTACCTTCCTGTTGAAAATAACTTCTCCAGATGGGCAGGATTTCAGATCAAGCAGGACAGACTCAGACTAGATTTGCTTTTCAAAAAGCACTCTAAGGACTATCTACTCTGCCTGCATGGATCCTAAACACAGCCCACCTGCCTCCAAGGATTAAAACGTTTTCAAGAAAGAATGCCAGAGACCAACTCTCCATCACATTTCAGTGAAGTAAAATGTCACAAATGATTGAGCTAAAATGTCTCATCTCAAATTCTACTACAGGTCACTTTACTTTGTGAACAGCCCAGAATTCCTGGTTTACTTAGTCAATGATGGGCATCTTTTTGCTAAAGGTCTTGGAGACAGCACAAGATAGTTTCATACAATTCTATGGTCCACTGACGGATAAGGCAATGGCACCCCACTCCAGTGCTCTTGCCTGGAAAATCCCATGGTCAGAAGAGCTTGGTAGGCTGCCATCTATGGGGTCGCACAGAATCAGACACAACTGAAGAGACTCAGCAGCAGCAGCAGCAGCATGGTCCACTGACATCATTGGAATCAAAGCAAACACCAGCTGTACTATTTATATGGACAGTTACGGTATAAGGGACATACATAAAATACATTTTGAAGTACATTTAGGACCTAAAAGACAATATTACCTCTAAGCTACAAATAAAACATTTTTTAAAAACCATATAGGCTCAGAGGCAAATTTAAAGAAGTTGATAATAACATATCTTACTTTCGGTTGTTTTATGATTTGCAAACTTATTTCATCTGTAATATATATATCCTTAACAACTTATGAGATGAATATTATCACCTCCATTTTAGAAAGAGGGTGATGGGGAGCTGCTCAGGGTCAAAGGAGCTAGTACATTACTGGGTCTGAAATTTAAACACCGGTTGTCTATCCAAGGTCAGGATGCTTTCCACTACATTAATAACATTTTTCTACTAATAAGCAACATCATACCCTTACTAGTTTATTTCTGTCTTCCTCAAGGAAGTAATTATAAGCAAGTTCTTCACTGTAGCTTGGCCAAGTGAGATTCTGTTTGATATGACACCAGAATTTACTTCTTTCCATTTCAATGCATGTGAGTTTGTTCTGGAGTGATAATTCTATACCTTTTTGCTCTTTTCTTGGATAATTTACTAGATAAGAGGAATTTAGAGTTTTTAACACTAGATCTTCTATTATATTAACAAAAAATCAGATAACCAAACAGAAATATAAATCTTTCCCATTATTCCATTCTTAGAGTTAGACCTTGTCATTTATGCATGTGTTTGTTTGCACACCTATTTATCTGCACTTAGCAAGCACGCATGCATTAGTAACATAACTGTTTCAAAACATTAGTTGGAGGGCCAACAGTTTACATTTGGATCCTAGTTGACCAAGAACACTTCCCTGGTGGCTCAGATGGTAAAGAATCTTCCTGCTATGTAGGAGACCTGGGTTCGATCACTGGGTTGGGAAAATTCCCTGGAGAAGGGAATGGCTACCCACTCCAGTAGTCTTGCCTGGAGAATTCTATGGACAGAGGAATCTAGCAAGCTACAGTCCATGGGGTCGCAAAGAGTCAGACGCAACTTAGTCATGAAACAATAACAGATTATTATGTAATAAGATTCCTTGTTCTTAAAAAGCAGAGGCATCACTCTGCCAACAAAGGTCTGTATAGTCAAAGCTATGATTTTTCCAGTAGTCACGTACTGATGTGAGAGTTGGACCATAAAGAAGGCTGAGTGCTGAAGAAAAATGCTTTTGAACTGTGGTCCTGGAGAAGATTCTCTAGAGTCCCTAGGACAGGAAGGAGATCAAATCAGTCAATCCTAAAGGAAATCAACTCTGGATATTCATTGGAAGGACTGATACTAAAGCTGAAGCTCCAATACTTTGGTCACCTGATGCGAAGAGCTGACTCATTAGGGAAGATCTTGATGCAGGGAAAGACTGAGAGCAAGAGAAGAAGGGGCGACAGAGGATGAGATGGTCGGACGGTATCACTGACAATGGACGTGCGTTTGAGCAAACTCCAGGAGACAGTGAAGGACAGAGAAGCCTGGCATGCTGCAGCCTATGGGGCTGCAAAGAGTCAGACATGACTGAGTGACTGAACAACAGCAACAAGATTCTTAGTTCGTAAAGTAGAACGCTTAGACTTTATTTTTTTTTAATAGTTTTGGATCAATGTTTTGATGAAGGAAAAAAGTTACTAAGCACCAAAAGAAGCACCAAAATGATCTTTCAAAGAACTAAAATATATTAGCTTTTTAAATAGTTTATTAATGTGCCTCATGATCTAGACTGATGTAATGCTTTAAACGCTCCTATCCAAATTACAAATAGAGACAAATTCGTATTAATTGTCACCAAACATTTGGTAGTCAGGAGCACGTATGAAAATAATCTGTTATAAGCTCACTCCAAATATCTGTACATTGTAATTCTCACCTTCTTTTTCTATAACTTGTAGAAATATTCTTTGCAGAGCCATGATATTAAAAAAAAAAATCATCAATCATCTTATCAGACAGGATTGACCTGTTATTTTCACACAGCCAAGCAAAGAGGAACTAAAAAGCCTCTTGATGAAAGTGAAAGAGGAGAGTGAAAAAGTCGGCTTAAAGCTCAACATTCAGAAAACTAAGATCATGGCATCTGATCCCATCACTTCATGGGAAATAGATGGAGAAACAGCGGAAACAGTGTCAGACTTTATTTTTTGGGGCTCCAAAATCACTGCAGATGGTGATTGCAGCCAGGAAGTTAAAAGACGCTTAGGGCATCTGGAAGTTCCCTGGTGGCTCAGATGGTGAAGCATCTGTCTACAATGGGAGACCTGGGTTCAATCCCTGGATTGGGAAGATTCCCTAGAGAAGGAAATGGCAACCCATTCCAGTACTCTTGCCTAGAAAATCCCATAAACGGAGGAGCCTGGTGCAGGCTACTGTCCATGGGGTTGCAGAGAGTTGGATACAATTGAGCGACTTCACTTCACTTCATTTTAGATAGCATATTAAAAAGCAGAGACATTACTTTGCCAACAAAGGTCCATCTAGTCAAGGCTATGGTTTTTCCACTGGTCATGTATGGATGTGAGAGTTGGATTGTGAAGAAAGCTGAGCGCCGAAGAATTGATGCTTTTGAACTGTGGTGCTGGAGAAGACTCTTGAGAGTCCCTTGGACTGCAAGCAGATCCAACCAGTCCATCCTAAAGGAGACCAATCCTGGGTGTTCATTGGAAGGACTGATGCTGAGGCTGAAACTCCAATACCTTGGCCACCTCATGCGAGGAGTTGACTCATTGGAAAAGACCTTGACGCTGGGAGGGATTGGGGGCAAGAGGAGAAGGGGACGACAGAGGATGAGATGGCTGGATGGCATCACCGACTCGATGCACATGAGATTGGGTGAACTCCGGGAGTTGGTGATGGACAGGGAGGCCTGGCATGCTGTGATTCATGGGGTCCCAAAGTTGAACAAGACTGAGCGACTTAACTGAACTGAACTGAAGCAAAGGGTAAGGAGCCTCCTTTGGAGAGGAGAGTGGTGGTTAATAACATTGTAACAACTATCAACACATCAGAATTGTAAGGAAGTATATAAATTGTTAATATTTAAACTACTGTTTTAAAGACCTCTGTAGTTTGTGCTTGTATTTTAGATCTACACCACATATTCTTGCCTCATCTTTTCCAAATAGCACTTTTGTATTTTACTTCATTTGCTCCTCTCTGCTTCTTAGCCTGACATCTAAGATTCTTGACAATATGTGTTGAACTAAATACCCCAACTCCACTTTATTCCCAGGCCTGAACCTGTTTCTCTGACAAGACTGGCTACTTGTCTTCTAACAATTTCCACATTAAATCTTTAAACAGAAATTTTTTTTGACTTAGAATGTCCTCACCAGTACTTTATTTTACTAAATACTTGTATTTTTAAAGATGCTCAGATTTTCTCATTTTATTCATTTCTGGACATGGACATTTACCAAAAATATATCTTCTCATAGCTTAGAGCAGAAAAATATTATTAATACTAAGTTGGGCTCAGATGGTAAAGAATCTGCCTGCAATGCAGGAGATCCGGGTTCAATCCCTGGGTCAGGAAGAGCCCCTGGAGAAGGGAAAGGCTACCCACTCTAGCATTCTTGCCTGAAGAATCCCATGGACAGGGGAGCCTGGTGGGCTACAGTCCATAGAGTTGGAGAGTCAGCCACGACTGAGCGGCTAACACTCATTCACTCACTCATGCTCCATACTAGAGTACAGTTTGGTAGTGGTTTAAATTCACAAGTTTCCTGTATCCTCCTACGGCTGAACATTGATTCAGTCTGTGACATCTCCAACTTAATAAAGTCAAGAGTCATTCTCTATGGTTTTTGTTGAATTGCCACTTTTTTTTTTTTTCTCCTGAAACTAAACCTTACCATTTGGACTGGATAAAAGAGTAATTAATCATTGAAAAAAGGAATACTCAACACCCACCTTAACTTCCACTGAAACTATCCTCATCCATTAATTTTGTTTGAAAGGATTATTTTTTATAAGCAAAGGAAACATGCAGTAAACCTGGTAAAGGCTATGGTACTGGTTCTATTTTGGTCTCAAATCTATGCAGGATTACTTCCTATAAGAATCCCAAATTGATGATTAGTCAGATTCCACTTGACAATTTCCAGTGATAAGTTAGGCTCTTTTTGAAGCATCATGGTTATGACTAGATAGCTCTGTTAGAAAGTTATGCCTTACATCTAGTTGGAGTATCCTTCAATCTTTTAGCTACTGATCTTGCTGTGCTCTTCTAAAGGATTTCAGAAAAAGTATAGTACTTCTTCCAACTGAGAACCCTTCATATTTTTGGGGACAGACTTCTTGTTTACTCTCAGTTCTCTCTTGAATAAAATTTTCAGTTACATTCAGTTCAGTTCAGTTCAGTCGCTCAGTTGTGTCTGGCTCTGGCTCTTTGTGACTCCATGAACTGCAGCACTCCAGGCCTCCCTGTCCATCACCAGCTCCTGGAGTCCACCCAAACCCATGTCCATCGAGTCGGTGATGCCATCCAGCCATCTCATCCTCTGTCATCCCCTTCTCCTCCCGCCTTCAATCTTTCCAAGCATCAGGGTCTTTTCAAATGAGTCAGCTCTTCACATCAGGTGGCCAAAGTATTAGAGTTTCAGCTTCAACATCAGTCCTTCCAATGAACACCCAGGACTAATCTTTAGGATGGACTGGTTGGATCTCCGCAGTCCAAGGGACTCTCAAGAGTCTTCTCCAACACCACAGTTCAAAGGCATCAGTTCTTCAGCGCTCTGCCTTCTTTATAGTCCAACTCTCACATCCATACATGACTACTGGAAAAACCATAGCCTTATATTTCTTCAAATTGAAATATAGTTGATTTACAATATTATGTTAGTTTCAGGTGTATATCAAAGTGATTCAGTTACATATATAGATATTTTCACATTCTTTTCTATTACAGGTTATTACAAGATATTGAATTTTTTGGTGCTATACAGTAAATCCTGTTGCTTATCTATTTCATGTATAGTAGTTTGGATCTGTTAATCTCATACTCTTGTCTTTATGATTATGATATGGTTTTCAGAAATCTCACCATTTTGCTCCCTAGTGATACTCAAATTGTATTTTTCAGCATGGTACCCAAATTTCACTCTTAATTTAGCAGTTAATTATTGAACATCTATTACAGGCCAGCACCAGATATATATATATATATATATATATATATATATATATATATACACATATATATATATACACACACACACATGTATACATATACATATATACATATTATAGTAAATGAGAGTTCACAAATGAAAGGTGATGGGGTTTGTGGTAGCAGAAATATAGGATACTTTAGAAGCACACAGAACACATAGCCCAGTCAGTAATGGCTTAATGGAGGAAGGAGATTTGTGCTGAACTTGGTGGAAAAAGCAGGAGTACTACTATTTAAGACAGAGAGGAAAACAGGGACAAAGTTTCAGAAGTAGAGCAAGGTAATGCAGATTCAAGGAAGTGAGAGGAGTCCAGAATGACACAGCTTGGAGTGGCATCAGGTAAGGGTGGCAATTAGGCAGGCACCATGCGGTGGGGGCATTATAAGCATTTTAAAAGGAGTTATGACTAGGAACCACTAAATGACTTTAAGCAGGAGAGCTCACATGCTCAAATTTTATTCTAAAACGATCCCGGTGGCTGCAGATAAAGAATGGATAAGAGGGAGAAGGTCTCGGGGGAAGTCAGTGGACTTGATTAATTGGATGGCCCAGGGGCGGGGAGGGGAATGGTAATAAAAAAGAAGTCTGAGTTAAGGCTATCAATACTGGCGCCTTTCCTAAAATGGCAGTGCACATTTGGAGAGGAGTGGGGAAAGGTGATGAATTCAGAATGGAATGCATTACTTTGGATACCTTAGATAAAAAGACAGCTCTCATTCAAATTCCAAATGAAATATTCATAACATTCCTGGAAGTAATGCCTGAATAATGGAACCACTGGTATTAAAAACCAATTTTCTAGAGCCTTTTAAGAGTAAGCACAATGTGCTTATAAAAATGAAATATTTACCGAGCAATTATTACCTTAATAATGTTTGCAATATATCTGCTCTAGGTTCAATATAATACTTGAAAAACAGTAATTGCTCTTAATCATTACAGATATCCAATTAAACACATACATCATTAGCCAAGCAATTATGATTAGGCACTCAAGTCTACTTATCTGCTGAGTCAAAACTGCTGCCAATCTGGTGCATGAGTGTTATTCTAGGTCTGACCACTGTTCCATACGCATGCACTCCAAGGAATAGCTAATCCTAAACTGTATGCCCTCAGTTCAACACATCTATTTAAATTCCAAGTCCAGTTGAAGCAAAATTTAAATTCTTATTTGATGAATTGTATGTATTTCTCATTTTCGATGCTTAGCAGAGTGAGCATGTGTGGCTGAATGGGTTACCTAAGTATAAATCTTGGAAGCTTTTAAGATTTATAAAGTTAAAAGCAGCAAATTGTTTCAATATATAACTAAGTGTATTTGTTATTCACCATATAACTACATGTGTTTTCTGCCATTTCTGTTATTTATGTCATTTTTTTCAAGTCTCAAATAAATGCCTGACTACGTTATCTACTTTGTCATTCTCTTATCCTCAGTCTTTTCCACCTCAATCTTAGAAAAACTGTATTCTAGAAGTATGGTATAATCAAAAGATGTAATCTTTAGAACTAGAAAGACCCAGGCCTGAATCCCAACTCTGCCATTTAACAGTTCTGTGACTTTAAGCGGGTCACCCATCATTTATGAGCTTCAGTTTGCTCACATACAAAATGTAATTAATAGTGTCAACCTCATTGAGTTGTTTTTTTTTTGTTGTCATTTTAACATCTCTGATAATTTTTTTAAATTTTATTTTATTTAACTTTACAATACTGTATTGGTTTTGCCATATATCAAAATGAATCTGCCACAGGTATACATGTGTTCCCCATCCTGAACCCTCCTCCCTCCTCCCTCCCCATACCATCCCTCTGGGTCGTCCCAGTGCACCAGCCCCAAGCATCCAGTATCGTGCATCAAACCGGGACTGGCGACTTGTTTCATATATGATATTATACATATTTCAATGCCGTTCTCCCAAATCATCCCACCCTCTCCCTCTCCCACAGAGTCCAAAAGACTGTTCTATACATCAGTGTCTCTTTTGCTGTCTCGTATACAGGGTTATTGTTACCATCTTTCTAAATTCCATATATATGCATTAGTATACTGTATTGGTATTTTTCTTTCTGGCTTACTTCACTCTGTATACTAGGCTCCAGTTTCATCCACCTCATTAGAACTAGCAACCTAGATGTCTGTCAGCAGATGAATGGATAAGAAAGCTGTGGTACATATACACAAAGAAGTATTACTCAGCCATTAAAAAGAATACATTTGAATCAGTTCTAATGAGTTGTTTTAAGGATGAAAATAATGAATGAAAATGCTTGATATTATAGCATCTCAGTATTACAGCCAATAGCAGTAATAGTTTTTCTAATAATCTGCATGTGTGCATGCTAAATCGCTTCAGTCATGTCCACCTCTTTGCGACCCTATGGACCATAGCCTGCCAGGCTCCTCTGTCCATGGAATTCTCCAGGCAAGAATACTGGAGTGGGTAGCCTTTCTCTTCTCCCAGGAATCTTCCCAAACCAGGGATCTAACCAGCATCTCTTATGTCTCCTGCATTGCCACTGGGTTCTTTACCACTAGAACCACTTGGGAAGCTCAATAATCTGCCTCGTATTTATTTATTCCCCTACAGAACACTCTTCACCCCACATATACCCTGAGGGTGTTATTTAGAGTGGGTTACAACATGGGGCCTATAGTCTCAAATCTGAGGTACCCTCTTCTGTCATTTTGTTTCTTAGGTGGGGGCACTGTCCAGGCAGAACTGATGTCTGTCTGGATACTGCAGAAGGCGGACCTAGGCACACCCATAAAGGCAGACATACCCAGGAGCATTGATTGGCAGGCTAGAAGACAAATTCTTATGATAAAGGCACTTTTACCTCAACAGGAGCCTGGGAGTTGACTGGGAGTGTTGTAAGAGTGGGGAGGAGTTATTTCAAGGTTTATTTGCAGGTTGCTGAGAGAAATGAAGACAGTTCACCTATATCCAGCCATCTGCAGGGTCAGTAGGGGCTGCTATATGTCTTTGCAGCAACAAGTGAAAGTGAAAGTTGCTCAGTCCTGTCTGACTCTTTGCAACCCCATGGACTATACAGCCCATGGAATTCTCCAGGCCAGAATACTGGAGTGGGTAGCCTTTCCTTTCTCCAGGGATCTTCCCAACCCAGGTATCAAACCCAGGTCTCCTGCACTGCAGGCAGATTCTTTACCAGCTGAGCCACAAGGGAAGCCCAAGAATACTGGAGTGGGTAGCCTTTCTTTTCTCCAGGGATCTTCCCAACCCAGGTATCAAACCCAGGTCTCCTGCACTGCAGGCAGATTCTTTACCAGCTGAGCCACAAGGGAAGCCCAAGAATACTGGAGTGGGTAGCCTATGCCTTCTCCAGGGGATCTTCCCTACCCAGGAATCGAAGTGGGGTCTCCTGCATTGCAGGCAGATTCTTTACCAACTGAGCTATCAGGGAAGGGGAAGGTAATGTAGGCATCATAATCAAAGAGTTACACAGCGCATAAGGACAATACCCCCGCTGTGATTTTGGAGTTGTTTCCTCTCTTGACAAGCACCACAATCCACAATGGAGGTGATCAGGTAGAGGATGATCACTACAAGGGTTCAGAAGCAATCACTCCAAGGCTGGTTGATGATCTGTATCTTGGTGTGCAGGTCACACATGTAGACAACAAAGATAGTGGCAAAGATCATCTCTGTCACTGAAAAGGAGTACCCTGCTGTCGAGGCACGAAAGCAGATCAGAATCACCAGGCACAATATATTCTCAGCAAACAGGAGAAATCCCTTTCTGGTGAGTGAGAAGTCAGTCAGCAGCCGGGGGCCCAGAGGCACCCAGAATCTGCCATGGTGTGGACCAGAGGCCCAAGAGGCACAGAGGACCTGCTCTCTTGTTTGTGGATTTGAGGACGGTGCATACCCAGCAGTCTTGCCCGCCTGCCATCTAGCCAGGAAGCACATTTTGATTGACAGCATTTTTAAGGAGATACTTCTACATACATAGTTGAAGGAGACATATATATGTAGTTGAAGGAGATACTGATGACTACGTTTATAGCTAAAACATATTAACATCCTAGCTTCTTTAAACCACAGGCATTGAATCAGAGTAAGTATTTAATTTTGTCATTGTCTTTTATAATTAACTGTAAGAATCTGAGTTTCTGATTATATGGTCAATTGCACTTCTTTTATTAACTACTTAAAAGCAGTTAGACAGCCCTTTAACTTTAATGTTGGTTAATAGGCCGGGCCCTAAAATATTAAGTTTGTGTGATTCACAGCCAAATTTCCAATTATAAAACTAAAAAGTTTTAATCTCACTTTCATCCATGATCTAAAAGGAATCTTTCTTTGTCATCACAAAGAATACATGATAATATATATAGTTTACCAATCTTTAAAGAGGTTTAGCATTCATTGAAGTCTTTGCCAAATACTTGATAGGCTAACAGATTTCATATTTTCCACTAAAGATTGATGTTCAAAGTGGACTAATTACATCCTTAGGTTATTTATTTATTTATTCATTTAGTATGAATTTAGCCATTAATTACTTAACTGGTTAAGAAAATTACATTTCTGGGAGCCATTTATATATGAGTAGATATAAACATGGAGAAGGCGATGGCACCCCACTCCAGTACTCTTGCCTGGAAAATCCCATGGACGGAGGAGCCTGGTGGGCTGCAGTCCATGGGGTTGCTAAGAGTCGGACACAACTGAGCGACTTCACTTTCACTTTTCATTTTCCTGCATTGGAGAAGGAAATGGCAACCCACTCCAGTGTTCTTGCCTGGAGAATCCCAGGGATGGGGGAGCCTGGTGGGCTGCCGTCTATGGGGTCACACAGAGTTAGACACAACTGAAGTGACTTAGCAGCAGCAGATATACAAATATATATTTACATATACATATATAAGGGCTTCCCTGGTGGCTCAGATGGTAAAGAATCTGCCTGCAATGTGGGAGACCTGGGTTCGAAACCTGGGTCAGGAAGATCCCCTGGAGGAGGGCATGGCAACCCACTGCAGTATTCTTGCCTGGAGAATCCCCATGGACAGAGGAACCTGGAAGAAGACATGGGGTTGCAAAGAGCTGGACACGACTGAGCAACTAAACATATAGCGCACACATACATATATAAATATATGTAACCAAGATACGTCAATATACTTTAGAGTTAATATTTTATGCTTCCTGAATTAATAGAATTCCAGTCTAGGTTTGTTTCCAACTTGCTGTGGTACTTAACAGATTGATAAACCTTTCCAGGCATTTGGTTTGAAAAAATATAAAATGAAGAAGTGTCATATCAATTCTTGAGGAGATGAGGCCAGTGTGGCTTTCAGAGTCAAAGCTAAGTACAAATCACAGTCTGCCTAGGGGGTAGATGCTAGGTGAGTACAAGGATGACACTGGAAGTTTGTTCAGCAGAGCAGATTTGAGGTATGATCGATGTCAGAAGAGAAAGCAAAACCTTCGTGCATGTTTGGAATCAAGGATAAAACATTCATATCTGTTGTGTGCATGTAGACGTCATCACTCAATTTTAGGGGAAGTGAAGATGGAAGTGAATAAATTTTATTTGTCACTATAATAAAGCTGGGAGGAAAAAGAGAAAACAGGGAGCTTAAAAAAAAAAAAGAAAGAAAGCTGGGGGCCTGGGTGGAGGTTTTCATAAGATTAAGGTAAACCCCTAGAGTGGAAACTGCTCACTGCTTCATTGGAGCACTTCTCAATGTTGTACTTGGCAAAATACATTCATTCATCTCCATGCCTTTAACAGTAGTTTACTAAGAACACACTGTTTTCCTTGAAACTATCATACTGCATACTGCAACCCCCTTTATAGTCTCAAAACAGATATGCGATACTAAAATTCTAAATTTCTGGGATGTCAACAGAGAAAGAAAAAATGTACTCTTTGCTTTTGCAGTGTAAAACAATGGGCAACTTATGTTAATGAATGGTCATTATTTTAAATTAATGTCAGTAAAAGAACATGGCTAGAGTTTGTTTTTTTTTTTTTTGAGAATTTATGTCCATTTGGACTAATCAATTTATTTCTCTCAAATTTTATCTCTGTGATCCTATCTTTTTAAATAAAGAAAAAAATGGTAACAATGTGAAAAAATGACTTAACACTATACCTCTTGGTTATGATGATCTATCCAAAAGCAAAGTAAAAATACTGAGAATGTAATTACTGAGCCCAGTTTTTGTATTAGGTGTCCTAAATAATGAAGACTGCAAGGATTTAATTTGTGAGCTTATAATCTAGTTTTATGAAACAAGACAAGGGAATGAGAACAGTTAAAAGATACAAGAAAAAACAGAAAGGAATTACAGTGAAACAAGATGATTCATTACTGAATGAATGATGTTAACAGTAAATGCTCTAAGAGTTCAGAGGAGTGAGAACTCTCAGAAGACTGATGTTTGTAGAACTGACTTTATAGAGGAGGTGGAGTTTCATTCCAGGCATAACCTGCAGAAAATCACATTTCTCCCTAGAAATGTGAAGATGATAGCTTGGGTCAATCGGACAGGAGCTGATGGTTAACGCGTACAAGACCAGTAAGAATTCAAGTATGTGGAAGCCAGTATGTGGAGGGGCTAGGATGAGTAATTTTGAATTTATTTTGCATAAAGTGGAAATTGCTGGCATTGTATGCTCAAATAAAGTTCATGATCAAATAAAGCTCAGTCCTGCAGCATGTGGGGGTAGAATGAGGATTGGCAGGAAGGTCAGTTGGGAGACCAATTGAAGAGCCCAGAAATGAGTGAGAAGGATATAAACTGCAGGATGGCAAAGTAATGGATTACAAAAGACAAATGTAAGACATTGAGAAAAATGAATCAGTTGACTGCCAAAACTGATTGCCTGGATGGATGTGAGATGATGAAGCTGAGAGAGTCAAGCAGGACTTCAGGTGTGGGTAGTATAAGGACTGGGAAATCCGGAGGAAAGAACTAAATTCTGTGGTCAAAATGAAGTTAGTTATAAATGTAAAAATAATGGTTATGTAGCTAGTTTATAACCTGTTACACAAATTTACATAGTGCATGATGGCTCAGTGGTAAATAATCCACCTGCCAACACAGGAGAGGCAAGAAATGTGGGTTCCATCTTTGGGTCAGGAAGATCCCCTGGAGGAAGAAATGTCAATCTACTCCCATATTCATGCCTGGAAAAATCCCATGGACAGAGGAGCCTGTTGGGCTACAGTCCATGGGGTTGCAAAGAGTTGGACATGACTGAGCAACTGAGCACATGCAATACATACATTCAGTTCAGTTCAGTCACTCAGTTGTGTCTGACTCTTTGCAACCTCATGAATCGCAGCACGCCAGGCCTCTCTGTCCAACACCAACTCCAGGAGCCCACCCAAACTCATGTCCATTGAGTCGGTGATGCCATCCAACCATCTCATCCTCTGTCATCCCCTTCTGCTCCTGCCCTCAATTTTACCCAGCATCAGGATCTTTTCAAGTGAGTCAGCTCTTCTCATTAGGTGGCCACAGCATTGGAGTTTCAGCTTCAACATCAGACCTTCCAATGAACACCCAGGATTGATTTCCTTTAGGATGGACTGGTTAGATCTTTTTGCAGTCCAAGGGACTCTCAAGAGTCTTCTCCAATGGTACACTATTATTATATATTATAACCATAGTTATGCCAGGATGGATGTGAGAGTTGGACCATAAAAAGGCTGAGCAATGAATAATTGATGCTTTCAAACTGTGGTGCTGGAGAAGACTCTTGAGAGTCCCCTGGACAGCAAGGAGATCAAAGCCATCAATCCTAAAGGAAATCAACCCTGAATATTCATTGGAAGGATGGATGCTAAAGCTGAAGCTCCAGTACTTTGGTCACCTGATACGAAGAGACAACTCAATGGAAAAGACCCCAGTGGTGGGAAAGATTGAAGGCAGGATAGGAAGAGGGGGTGACAGAGGATGAGATGGTTGGATGGCATCACCAACTCAATGGGCATGAGTTTGAGCAAACTCTGGGAGATAATGAAGTAAGGGAAGCCTGAAGTGCTGCAGTCCATGGGGTCACAAAGAGTTGTGCATGACTTACCAACTGAACGAGATGCTTATACACAAAAGCCCAACTTCAAAAAAACCACAGGTGATAGACTCTATTTAAAAATGAGGTTCCAGATTTCCCTGGTGGTACAGTGAATAAGAATCTGCCTGCCAGTGCAGGGGACATGGATTTGATCCCAGATCCAGGAAGACTACACATGCCTCTCAGCAACTAAGCCTGTGCGTCACAATTACTGAGCCTGAGTGCCACAAAGAGTTGGACATGACTGAGTGACTTTCATGTCACATTATATCTTCATAGATGCAACTTGAATTTTCCTAGGTATTGTCAGCCTATGGGCTATAGATATGATCTCATTTATAACAATTCTTAAGTTCCCTTGTGTGGTAGCCATTACCTACTAATGTGGGTCCTCGAACCCCAGGCAAAATGCTTTCCCCAATAAAATATTTTCTTGGGTCCCTTGGGTGAAGTATAATGTGTGTAGCACTTCTCATTATTTTTACTGCTCCACTGGGCACAGCTGCTACTACTTTGAGTGTTTTAAACACCAGGTACATCTTGTTGCAGTCCGTAGCCACCCTCAGTCCTGATTCAATGCACCACGCTTTGTTTAGTCAACAATGTCTCTCTCTTTCCTTGATATTAACCTAATAGTGGGCCTCTAAAATACTTGGGCGGAGAAGGCAATGGCACCCCACTCCAGTACTCTTGCCTGGAAAATCCCATGGATGGAGGAGCCTGGAAGGCTGCAGTCTTTGAGGTCACTGAGGGTCGGACACGACTGAGCGACTTCACTTTCACTTTTCACTTTCATGCATTGGAGAAGGAAATGGCAACCCACTCCAGTATTCTTGCTTGGAGAATCCCAGGGACGGGGGAACCTGGTGGGCTGCCATCTATGGGGTCGCACAGAGTCGGACACGACTTAAGTGACTTAGCAGCAAAATACTTGGGAGCAAAGTCATTATAAAGTTTGATAATGTATCTCTTTCAGGTTGTAGGTACAGTTCCTTTCTCCATTTTTGGATGAGGAGATGAGTTCAGTGAGATTAAGCAATGGCAGATACCATATGACAAACTAATGGCAGAACTGGGATTCAAACTCAGATCTGTCTACACACCTTGTACTCCTAATCACAGAGTTTTAAATTACTATATAAGTGTCAGGCAATCTCATGTAAAAGTATTAAAATAAGCTCTGGAGATCAGATACAGAGGTTTATCAACTCAAAACGGAAACAAATTTCTGTACTGAACCAAGTTCTGTAACTCATTTGGTGAAACAGGCAATAATTTCAAAGTAAGTAGGGGCTTTCAGATACATCTGTACAAAAACAGCTTAACAATAGCAGATATATTAAACAATTGAGATGCTTAAGAAATTAGCTTCCTGGAAATACGAACATGCTGAAACTGGTTTAAACAAGTTAGATGCTTGACATGTGATACTGAAGATCCATGAGAAACATAATTAGTTCTCAGACTGGAGCATGAGATTATAGAAAAGGATTAAAAAGACTACAGTACCATCACTTCAGTCGTGTATGAATCTTTGCGAACCCGTGGACTGCAGCATGACAGGCTTCCCTGTCCAACACCAATTCTCGGAGCTTGCTCAAATTCATGTCCATAAAGTTGGTGATGCCATCCAACCATCTCATCCTCTGTTGTCTCCTTCTCCTCCTGCCTTCAATCTTTCCCAGCGTCAGGGTCTTTTCAAATGAGTCAGTTCTTCGCATCAAGTGGCCAAAGTATTGGATTTTCAGCTTCAGCATCAGTCCTTCCAATGAATATTCAGGACTGATTTCCTTTAGGATGGACTGGTTGGATCTCCTTGCAGTCCAAGGGACTCTCAAGAGTCTTCTCTTGAGTCTTGAGTCAATACTCAAGTAAGTCTTGGGCATGACTTGAGTAAGTCATGGCTTGAGTCTTAAGCATGACTTGAGTAAGTCATGCCCAACTCAAGTCTTCTTTTGAGTCTTCTGTGTACACCATAGTTGGAGTACACACCACAACACAACACCATAGTACCATATATGTATTTAAATTTAAAAAGCATTATTCTTATTTTTGATTTGATAAATTGTTTAAATGTACTTATGAATATTCATACTGTGAATCTTGATATGAAAAATCTGAGGTAAGTAGATTATATGTTTTAATTTTCATATTATCACTGCATAGAATGAGACAAAAGAGGAGTAATACCTTAACTAGTAAAAAAGTTATTGAATTCTAGATGGAGGGGTTGACTTAGGTCATATCTAAATGGCCTACTGGTTTCCCTACTTTCTTCAATATAAGTCTGAAATTTTCAATAAAGAATTCATGATCCGGGCCATAGTCAGCTCCCAGTCTTGTTTCTGCTGACTGTATAGAACTTCTCCATCTTTGGCTGCAAAGAACATAACCAATCTGATTTTGGTATTGACTTGGTGATGTCCATGTGTAGAGTCATCTCATGAGTTATTGGAAGAGGGTGTTTGCTAAGACCACTGCATTCTCTTGGCAAAACTCTGTTCACCTTTGCACTGCTTCATTTTGTACTGCAAGGCCACACTTGCCCATTACTCCAGGTATCTCTTGACTTCCTACTTAGCATTCCTATCCCCTGTGATGAAAAGGACATCTTTTATTGATATTAGTCCTAGAAGGTCTTGTAGGTCTGCAAATCCCTTATGATTATACAGTGAAAGTGCCAAATAGATTCAAGAGATTAGATCTGATAGACAGAGTCCTGAAGAACTATGGATGGAGGGATGTAAAATAGTACAGAAGGCAATGATCAAAACCATCCCCAAGAAAAATAAATGCCAAAAGGCAAAATGGTTGTCTGAAAAAGTATTACAAATTGCTGAGAAAAGAATAGAAGTGAAAGGCAATGGAGAAAAGGAAAGATATACCCATCTGAGTGCAGTGTTCCAAAGAATACCAAGGAGAGATAAGAATGGCTTCCTCAATGATAGGTACAAAGAAATAGAGGAAAACAATAGAATGGGAAAGACTAGAGATTTCTTCAAGAAAATTAGAGATACCAATGGAACATTTCAAGCAAAGATAGGCACAATAAAGGACAGAAACCTAACAGAAGCAGAAGCTATTAAGAAGAGGCGGCAAGAATACACAGAACTATACAAAAAAGTTCTTAATGCTCCAGATGCTGTGCTCACTCACGAAGAGCTAGACATCCTGGGGTGTGAAGTCGAGTAGGCCTTAGGAAACATTACTAAGAACAAAGCTAGTGGAGATGATGGAATTCCAGCTGAGCTATTTCAAGTCCTAAAAGAAGATGCTGTGAAAGTGCTGCACTTAATATGCCAGCAAATTTGGGAAACTCAGCAGTGGTCACAGGACTGGAAAGGTCAGTTTTCATTTCAATCCCAAAGAAGGGCAATATCAAAGAATATTCAAACTACTGAACAATTGCATTAATGTCACATGATAACAAGGTAATTCTCAAAATCCTTCAAGCTAGGCTTCAACAGTACCTGCAAGAACCAAGAACTTCCAGATATACAAGCTGGATTTAGAAAAGGCAGAGGAAACAGATATCAAATTGCCAACATTTGTTGGATCACAGAAAAAGTAAGGGAATTCCAGAAAAACATCTACTTCTACTTCACTGACTACGCTAAAGCCTTTGACTGTGTAGATCATAAAAACTGTGGAAACTTAAACAGATGGGAATACCAGACCATCCTACCTGTCTCCTGAGAAAGCTGTAGGCAGGTCAAGAAGCAACATTTAGAACTGCAAATGTAACAATGGACTGGTCCAAAATTGGGAAAGGAGTATGTCGAGGTTGCATACAGTCACCCTGCTTATTTAACTTCTATGAAGAGTACATCATGCGAAATGCCAGGCTGAATGAGTCACAAGCTAGAATCAAGGTTGCTGGGAGAAATATCAATAATCTCAGATGCACAGATGACACTACCCTTATGGCAGAAAGTGAAGAGTAACTAAAGAGACTCTTCATAAAGATGAAAGAGAAGAGTGAAAAAGCTGACTTAAAACTCAGTTCAGTTCAGTTCAGTTCAGTTGTCAGTCGTGTCTGACTCTCTGCGACCCCATGAACCACAGCACGCCAGGCCTCCCTGTCCATCACCAACTCCCGGAGTTCACTCAAACCCATGTTCATTGAGTTGATGATGCCATCCAACCATCTCATCCTCTGTCGTCCCCTTCTTCTCCTGCCCTCAATCTTTCCCAGCATCAGGGTCTTTTTAAATGAGTCAGCTCTTCACATCAGGTGGCCAAAGTATTGGAGTTTGAGCTTCAGGATCAGTCCTTCCAGTGAACACCCAGGACTGATCTTTAGGATGGACTGGTTGGATCTCCTTGCAGTCCAAGGGACTCTCAAGAATCTTCTCCAGCACCACAGTTCAAAAGCATAAATTCTTCAGCGCTCAGCTTTCTTTATAGTCCAACTCTCACATCCATACATGACCACTGGAAAAACCACAGCCTTGACTAGACAGACCTTTGTTGTCAAAGTAATGTCTCTGCTTTTCAATATGCTATCTACATTGGTCATAACTTTTCTTCCAAGGAGTAAGTGTCTTTTAATTTCATGGCTTCAATCACCATCTGCAGTGATTTTGGAGCCCCAAAATATAAAGTCTGACACTGTTTCCACTGTTTCTCCACCTATTTCCCATGAAGTGATGGGACCAGATGCCATGATCTTCGTTTTCTGCAAGTTGAGCTTTAGGCCAACTTTTTCACTCTCCTCTTTCATCAAGAGGCTCTTAATTCTTCTTTGCTTTCTGCCATAACGGTGGTGTCATCTGCATATCTGAGGTTATTGATATTTCTCCCAGCAATCTTGATTCCAGCTGGTGCTTCATCCAGCCCAGCATTTCTCATGATGTACTCTGCATATAAGTTAAATAAACATAGTGACAATATACAGCTTTGACGTACTCCTTTTCCTATTTGGAACCAGTCTGTTGTTCCATGTCCAGTTCTAACTGTTGCTTCCTGACCTGCATACAGGTTTCTCAAGAGGCAGGTCAGGTGGTCTGGTATTCCCATCTCTTTCAGAATTTTCCACAGTTTATTGTGATCCACACAGTCAAAGGTTTTGGCATAGTCAATAAAGCAGAAATAGATGTTTTTTTAACTCTCTTGCTTTTATGAGTATCCAGCGGATGTTGACTTAATACTAAACATTAAAAAAACTAAGATCATGGCATTCAACCCCATCACTTTGTGGCAAATTGATGGGGAAAAAATGGAAACAGTGAGAGACTTTATTTTCTTGGGCTCCAAAATCATTGCAGACAGTGACTGCAGCAATGAAATTAAAAGAAGCTTGCACCTTGGAAGGAAAGTTATGACAAACCTAGACAGTGTATTAAAAAGCAGAGACATCACTTTGCCAACAAAAGTCTGTCTAGTCAAAACTATGGTTTTTCCAGTAGTCATGTATGGATATGAGAACTGGACCATAAAGAATCCTGAGCACCAAAGAATTGATGCTTTGGAACTGTGGTGCTGGGGAAGATACTTGAGAGTCCCTTAGACAGCAAGGAGATCCAACCAGTCAATTCTAAAGGAAATCAGTCCTGAATATTCATTGGAAGGACCGATGCTGAAGCTGAAGCTCCAATATTTTGGCCACCTGATTTGAAGAGATGACTCACTGGAAAAGACCCTGATGCTAGGAGAGATTAAAGGCATAAGGAGAAAAGGCAGCAGAGGATGAGATGGTTCGATAGCATCATTAACTCAATGGACATGAATCTGAGCAAACTCCAGTAGCTAGTGGAGGACAGGGGAGTCTGGCGTGCTGCAGTCCAAGGGTCAGACACGACTTAGGGGCTGAACAACAACAACAATAACAACATGGGTGCTTAACATGTATCTCTTCAAGGATTAAATCATATGATGCTGATGCTGGCCTTTATCACCCCCTGAAGGAGTTCAGGGAGGATAGAAGAAATGAGGAACTTTGTGCTCTGGAAAAAATGGCAGGACAGGTCTTCAGATAGTTATATATTTCAGGAGCTGATTTTACAAGCCCTACTCTTGTATCTCTTCATATCTACTAAAATACTAAAACCCTTCATGGTGAGGACTATTTCTCATGACTAGCAGAAGCTTCACAAGACTAGCAGAAACTTTCTGAAAAAAATATGTGCTTGGTTGCATGTACTCTCCATTCATCAATATCACTTATCCTTCCCATTGTTCTCTTTGGAGCAATTTCTCAGAGCTATCTGAGGTGCTGTCTCCCAGGCTGCAGTACTCATTTTGCCCCTAATAAAACTTAACTTGCAACTCTCACATTGTACATTTTTTAAAGTGGATATAGGTTATCAATAAGACTGCTGCTACTGCTGTCGCTTCAGTCGTGTCTGACTCTGTGCGACCCCAGAGACAGCAGCCCACCAGGCTCCCCTGTCCCTGGGATTCTCCAGGCAAGAACACTGGAGTGGGTTGCCATTTCCTTCTCTAATGCATGAAAGTGAAAAGTGAAAGTGAAGTTGCTCAGTCGTGTCTGACTTCGAGACCCCATGGATTGCAACCTACCAGGCTCCTCCGTCCATGGGATTTTCCAGGCAAGAGTACTGGAGTGGGGTGCCATCGCCTTCTCCCAATAAGACTAAGGTGGCACAAAAAATATATGGCATCATTCACTAGTTACTGTACTGTACATAATATCCCCAGATCTTATTCATCTTACAACCCTGCTTGTATTCTTTGGCAACATCTTCCCTTTTCTCTACCTCTAGACCCTGACAACCTCTCTGTTTCTTTGAGTTTTAATTTTTAAAATTTCATAGATAACTGAGATCATACAGTATTTGTCATTCTCTGATTCATTTCATTTAAACGTAATCCCTAAATTTCCATCTCTGCTGTCACAAATGGCAGAATTTCTTTCTTTTCATGGCTGAATAATAGTCCATTATATCAGATGGTCCCTAGCTTATGATAGTTCAACTTCTATAATTTTTCAACATTATGATGGTGCTACAGCAAAACTCATTTAGTAGAAACAAATTGAATTTTGATCTTTTCCTGGTCTAGTGATATTTGTTACCATACTCTGCTGATGCTGGGTGGCAGCAGCTAGCTGTACCTCCCAGTGAGCTATGCGATCACAATGGTAAATACACTTGCAACCATTCTGGTTTCCACTTTCAGTACAGTATTTAAAAAATTACAGGAGATATTCAATACTTTATTATAAAAGTCTTTGTGTTAGATGATTATGCCCAACTCTAGGCTAATGCAAGTGTTCTGAACATGTTTAAGGCAGGCGAGGCTAAATTTGATGATCAGTAGGTAGGTATATTAAATGCATTTTCAACTTACAATATTTTTAATGTATGATGGAGTTATCAGGACATAATCCCATCATAAGTTAAGGAAGATCTATATGTATACCACATTTTCTTTATTCATTCATCCATTAATGGACAGTTGGTTGTTTCCCTATCTTGGCTGTTGTAAATAATACTTTAATGAATATAGGTGTTTTCTTTTTCTTTGGATAATTACCCAGATGTGGAACTTGTGGCTCACAGGGTAGTTCTCTGGGTCAGGAATATCCTCTGGAGAAGGAAATGGCTGCCCACTCCAATATTCGTACCTGGGAAATCCCATGGACAGAGGAACCTGGCTGGCTGCAGTCCATGGAGTTGCAAGGCCTGGACACAACTTAACAATGAAACCACCAGAGTAGCTCTATTTTTAATTTTCTTGGGAACCTCCACACTATTTTCTGTAGTGACTATTTTTTCCTTCAAACACTTTGAATATATTCTACTCTTTCCTGGACAGCAAGGTTTCTGCTGCAAAACCCAATCATAGTCTCATGGGAGTTCTCCTATATGTGAAGATTTTTCTCTTGCCTTTCTAAAAATTCTCCCTTTGTCCTTAATTTTAGACAGTTTTATTATATTGTGTCTTGGTAGAACATATTTTTGAGTTGAAATTTTTTGGAGAGCTATAAGCTTCATGTCAGAGAAGCCAATGGCACCCCACTCCAGTACTCTTGCCTGGAAAATCCCATGGACGGAGGAGCCTGGTGGGCTGCAGTCCATGGGGTTGCTAAGAGTCAGATACAACTGAGAGACTTCACTTTCACTTTTCACTTTCATGCATTGGAGAAGGAAATGACAACCCACTCCAGGGTTCTTGCCTGAGAATCTCAGGGACAGGGGAGCCTGGTGGGCTGCCGTCTATGGGGTCACACAGAGTCGGCACGACTGAAGCGACTTAGCAGCAAGTTTCATGTACTTGGAGTTGTAAACCTCACCCAAGATTTAAGAAATTCTCATCTTTTAAAATAATAAACTTTCTGCCCCCTTTTCCATCTCTTCTCCTTCTGGGATGCACAGATTACTTCTTTTAATAGTTTCCTATAGTTCACTTAGATTTCTTCACTCTTTTTCATTCTTTTGTTTCTTGTTTGCCTCTGACAGGATAATTTCAAATGACCTGCTTTCTACTTTACCAATTCTTTCTATTCTTTGATCAAGTCTACTCTTGCTCTCTATTGCATTTTTCATTTCATTCATTGCATTCTTCTGCTCCAGAATTTCTATTTGGTACATAATACATGTATACACAGAAAGTTCAACAAATCAGGTGTTCTTGATTCCTGATTTTTTTGAATTGTCTCTTGTTTGTTAAACTGTCTTTTTTTGACTCTTGTAGCTCACTGAGATTTCTTAAAACAACTATTTGTTCCAATATTTTATGTGGCAAACTGCAGATCTCCATTTCTGTGGTGTTAATATCTAGGACGGAGAAGGCAATGGCAACCCACTCCAGTACTCTTGCCTGGAAAATCCCATGGACGGAGGAGCCTGGTAGGTTGCAGTCCATGGGGTCGCTAGGAGTCGGACACGACTGGGCGACTTCACTTTCACTTTTCACTTTCATGCATTGGAGAAGGAAATGGCAACCCACTCCAGTGTTCTTGCCTGGAGAATCCCAGGGACGGGGGAGCCTGGTGGGCTGCCATCTCTGGGGTTGCAGAGTCAGACACGACTGAAGCGACTTAGCAGCAGCAGCAGTATCTAGGACATTATGTGGTGTGCCATGTCTTTGATGACTTGCATCGCTCTCTTCACATATGAAGAAGCATTTGCCTACTTCAATCTCTATTGACTGGCTTCAGGAGAGAGATACCTCTGTCAGCCCTGTTAGGGATCTTGAGGCTAAGATTGTATACCTCCTCTAGATCCGGCAAAACCAGGCTGAATGCTGACAGTCGCCCATTCACTTTCCCTAGGGCAATGCTGAATGCTCAGGTTTGTGTGCCTTCTTTCAGTCCCATGGAGTTGAGCCAGCTTTTGTGCTTGCTCACTAGTCTACTGAAAAAGCTTGCCCCTGCTGCCCTTGAAGGCAAGTGCATGACCTCGCACGAAGTGGGAGTGTGTGTGGGTGATGTGAATGGAGTCTGGGGGCCAGCTGGAAGGACCAATAGGCAGGTTACCCCTAGTAGCTTGTGGTGGGCTTCCTGATGGAGTCTGCAACACAGTTAGTAGGATCCACATCTCTTTAGTGCCCACCAAGAGCCTGACTGCTAGTTTTCCAGCTGCTCCCCACCTCTTAGTTATACAGCACACTTCAGTATTCTGGATAGGTTGAGAAAGAAGTGGGTCTCTTTAGCAGCAACCCACACAACTGGGAAAGCTGGGAACACACTCACAGACTCTCTCTGTTCCCTGTAGGAGAAACTGTGGTCAAAGAAGATCTCTCTTGGCACTGAGTTATGCTGCCTTGGGGGAGGAGTAGTGTGGGTAAAGTGAAACTCTTCCTTTTATGCTTTTCAATGTGTACATTCTCAGATTTTCTTTTTCTGCTCCAACAGTGTTCTGGAACTTCTACACTAGACTTCTGACTTGTGAGATTCTCAATACTAGGGTTCTTTAGGAACAAGATGATGGAAATTTTCTATTTCACCATTTTGATGTTGTAACTTTCTTTGAGTAAGAATTTACAGTAGATATTAAGTTCTTCCAATTCTAAATTTCTAGGTTTTTCATTTGTCTATAATACTGAAAATTTTACTTTTCTACTTATACAAGTATTGATCTACTTTTCTATTCCTATTGAGCAGAATAAATTACTATTAGGACTGGAAACATGAGCCAGTTACTAGCCTACTTTGAAATCCTTTCTTATGTTGGTATCTTACATTATTTCATCATAATTTTTGTAGAAAGTGTTTCAGAAGTGATCATCAAATTGTCCTGCTCAAATAGCCCTCTATTAGAGATTTCTCATTTCTCTTGGATTGGCTACTTCAATCTTTCAGAAAATTAGAAGTCTTTGTCATATTTTGAAAACTTTTAGGCACATGTGCAATATTTAAACAGTAGTATAGCAATACACCACAGATTTTTTAAAAGAAAATAGCTACTCTTTAAAGTTCTCTAAAATTTCTAAAAATAGAATATCAATCATCAACATTAGAAAAAACTTTATACAAAGCTCTTATCTTATTAAAAGATTTTCCAAATGTAGCTACCTGTACTAAATAAAGTGGATGAGCCAAGAAAATGTAATAAAAGTTAAAAAAAAGAAAAAAATTATAAGTAGACCAAATTATTCATATAACATATGTTCATTCGTGTGTTAATATAATTACTTTTCACCCTACAAAGCCTATTTTAATATTTGCTTCTTCCCTTTGATTGAGAACATATGATTATGTTTATTTCCATCTTTGACAGCTTCAAAGTGCTTATCATTGAATTTACAGAATATTTATCTGCATTCATTTGATATGATGTTTAATTATTTCATAGTGTTCATTTTTCCCATAATTTTGTAAACTTCTGGTAGGCAGGATTAGTACCTACATTTTTCTTTTCTATACATATAACTCTCTTCATGTCAGCATACATGGTAGTTAACACAAAATATTATTTATGATCAATTAGACTAAGTAATTATACTCACTGAAAAGGAACTGCTGAACCAGAATAACAAGTTATGACTTACTGTTTTTCCCTTTAAATTTGGTTAGACCTCAATGAGAAATAGAAATGAATGTTTCTTGATCTTTGTTCTATTAAGTCCAAGTACTATTCCACGTCATAGGTAAAATGCCAAATATAAGTGACTTAGTTTAGAGTCTTTGGAATGCAGAATCTGAGAAAAGGGTCAGGATGGAAGTACTTTAACTGGAATGTAGTCTCAGAAAACAAGAATGAGTGAGATAAGGATGAAGGAAAAAGGAAAAGGCTCATAATCAAAGTCATTCCTGTAGAATGGAGGCTCGACTGTGTTGGGGTCTCCTGAGAGGCACCTAGACAGCCTTTCTAGTGCTGCCCACCTGAAGAATAGAAGCTGGAACTCACATATACTGTCTCCATGCCCATACTGTCCCTTGGCAACAATAACTCCACCTGCGGTTAGTTCTCCTAGAGCTAGAGAATGGCTAGGGAGAAAGAGGAAAGATAAATGCGGCATTTCTCTTTTGAGGTGGTGACAAGAATTTCCAGACCCAATTCCAACAGGGGTGTGTTCCTCATACCAACAAGCCAATTCTTCCCCACACCAACAAGTAATTCTCAGGACACCAGCACGGTGTCTGAGAATTCAACTCTATTCTAATTCTAAAAAAGATAGCACCATGTTTCACAGGCTGAGAACTCGATCCTACAAGACCATCCTCCACTTCAGATGTTAGTTGTTAGCCCAGGAAGGTACTTATGCTACTAACAAACTGGAGGTTCCAATGACTTCCTTTTTGGGTTTGATTAAATTGCTAGAATGGCTCACAGAACTCAGGAAAACTCATTTACCCATTAGATTACTGTATTATAAAAGGATATTAGAGGATTTGAATCAACAGCCATGTGAAGAGATATATAGGGCAATGTCCTATTCAACCTCAAGTCGCTCTCCTCTTCCCTGGAAATTAGGAGGTGAGACAAAGCTCCAACCCTCTAATCGCATAGTTGGCAACCAGCCCCTACCTTGAGTGGGATCCAAAGTCACCTTCCTTGAAGAACTGAGGACAAGAGTTTTTTTTAAGAATTGAGGACAAGAGTCCAAGTATTATCTCACTGCTCTTATCTCAGGAAATTCCAAATGTTTGGGAAGCTCTTGTCTAGGAATTGTGGCTGAAGGCCAAATTCAGATAACCAAACATATATATTTTCCCTATAAATTACAATATCGCAGGTGGGATGCAGAAAACAAACAAATTATATTCATTGACTACAATAACACAATTATAATTTCTTGTGCCTTGACCTGGGGTCTTGTCTGGGTTCTGCACACCAGCTTGTAAGAGGGGGCACTCACAGGATGAGAAAAAACAAGATAACACAAGTTATGGAAACTAAGTCGCATGGATAAGCACTGAAGGAACTGAAGGTGTTAGCTTAAAGAAAAGATAGGACAAAAAGATAGGTTTGGTCAGCTGCAGGGGAAGCTGAGCTTTTCTGGAGCTTTTTACTGCAGCTATGACTGAAGTCATGGACGGGCTGATGGGATGAGACACGGGCTATATGAAGCATCCTCTATAAGAAGTAATATTTAAGAAAATTTTAACAAGAATATTTTAAAACTTTCTTCTCAACCTTTGGAAATGCAACTCCAGTGAGGCCCCCCCAAAAAAATCAAAGAAAAACTGACTAGTAAATGGCTAAATATTAGAAGAGCAAGAGAACACACAAATCAGCATTTTTTTTTCAATTCACTATTCAGAGTTATATTTAGATGAGTGCAAAATGCATTTGGTCAACCACTTCACATTCAAATTCATGTGTGTGGAAATAAATTTGATCCATCTGTGTCTGAATTTTTATTTTTTAAACCACCAACATTTTCTTTTACAAGAACTGATTTCCAAGGAGTCTTATGATATCCCCAACTTACTGCCAAACCTCTCAAAAAGTCTGAAATGTGGAAGATGTACTGAACCTCCTCAAATATACTGGTTTTTAAATAAAAATAAGCAATAAAGAAGCAAAATAATATCTGATTTATCTGTTAGAATGGAATCTGTGTTGAAATGAAGCATAAAAGAGGAAACGAGAAAGTTCTATATAGTATCTATTTTTAGTACATATATGCTTCAGTTCAGTTCAGTTCAGTCGCTCAGTCGTGTCCGACTCTTTGCGACCCCATGAATCACAGCACGCCAGGCCTCCCTGTCCATCACCAACTCCCGGAGTTCACTCAGACTCACATCCATTGAGTCAGTGATGCCATCCAGCCATCTCATCCTCTGTCGTCCCCTTCTCCTCCTGCTCTCAAACCCTCCCAGCATCAGGGTCTTTCCAATGAGTCAACTCTTCACTGAGGTAGCCAAAGTACTGGAGTTTCAGCTTCAGCATCATTCCTTTCAATGAACACCCAGGACTGATCTCCCTTAGAATGGACTGGTTGGATCTCCTTGCAGTCCAAGGGACTCTCAAGAGTCTTCTCCAACACCACAGTTCAAAAGCATCAATTCTTCGGCACTCAGCCTTCTTCACAGTCCAACTCTCACATCCATACATGACCACTGGAAAAATGATAGCCTTGACTAGACAGACCTTGGTTGGCAAGGTAATATCTCTGCTTTTCAATATGCTATCTAGGTTGGTCATAACTTTCCTTCCAAGGAGTAAGCGTCTTTTAATTTCATGGCTGCAGTCACCATCTGCAGTGATTTTGGAGCCCAGAAAAATAAAGTCAGCCACTGTTTCCACTGTTTCTCCATCTATTTCCCATGAAGTGATGGGACTGGATGCCATGATCTTCGTTTTCTGAATGTTGAGCTTTAAGCCAACTTTTTCACTCTCCTCTTTCACTTTCATCAAGAGGCTTTTTAGTTCCTCTTCACTTTCTGCCATAAGGGTGGTGTCATCTGCATATCTGAGGTTATTGATATTTCTCCCAGCAATCTTGATTCTAGCTGGTGCTTCTTCCAGCCCAGCGTTTCTAATGATGTACTCTGTATATAAGTTAAAGAAGAGGGGTGACAATATACAGCCTTGACGTACTCCTTTTCCTATTTGGAACCAGTCTGTTGTTCCATGTCCAGTTATAACCATTGCTTCCTGACCTGCATACAGATTTCTCAAGAGGCAGGTCAGTTGGTCTGGAATTCCCATCTCTTTCAGAATTTTCCACAGTTTATTGTGATCCACACAGTCAAAGGCTTTGGCATAGTCAAGAAAGCAGAAATAGATGTTTTTCTGGAACTCTCTTGCTTTTTCCATGATCCAGCAGATGTTGGCAATTTGATCTCTGGTTCCTCTGCCTTTTCTACAACCAGCTTGAACATCTGGAAGTTCACGGTTCATGTACTGCTGAAGCCTGGCTTGGAGAATTTTGAGCGTTACTTTACTAGTGTGTGAGATGAGTGCAATTGTGCGGTAGTTTGAGCATTCTTTGGCATTGCCTTTCTTTGGGATTGGAATGAAAACTGACCTTTTCCAGTCCTGTGGCCACTGCTGAGTTTTCCAAATTTGCTGGTGTATTGAGTGCAGCACTTTCACAGCATCATCTTCCAGGATTTGAAATAGCTCAACTGGAATTCCATCACCTCTACTAGCTTTGTTCGTAGTGATGCTTTCTAAGACCCACTTGACTTCACATTCCAGGATGTCTGGCTCTAGGTGAGTGATCACACCATCGTGACTATTTGGGTGGTGAAGCTCTTTTTTGTACAGTTCTTCTGTGTATTCTTGCCACCTCTTCTTAATATCTTCTGCTTCTGTTAGGTCCATACCATTTCTGTCCTTTATGGAGCCCATCTTTGTGTGAAATGTTCCCTTGGTATCTCTAATTTTCTTGAAGAGATCTCTAGTCTTTCCCATTCTATTGTTTTCCTCTATTTCTTTGCATTGATTGCTGAGGAAGGCTTTCTTATCTCTCCTTGCTATTCTTTGGAACTCTGCATTCAAATTGGTATATCTTTCCTTTTCTCCTTTGCTTTTTGCTTCTCTTCTTTTCACAGCTATTTGTAAGGCCTCCCCAGACAGCCATTTTACTTTTTTGCATTTCTTTTCCATGGGGATGGTCTTGATCCCTGTCTCCTGTACAATGTCATGAACCTCCATCCATAGTTCATCAGGCACTCTATCAGATCTAGTCCCTTAAATCTATTTCTCACTTCCACTGTATAATATAAGGGATTTGATTTAGGTCATACCTGAATGGTCTAGTGGTTTTCCCTACTTTTTTCAATTTAAGTCTGAATTTGGCAATAAGGAGTTCATGTTCTGAGCCACAGTTAGCTCCTGGTCTTGTTTTTGCTGACTGTATTGAGCTTCTCCATCTTTGGCTGCAAAGAATATAATCAATCTGATTTTGGTGTTGACCATCTGGTGATGTCCATGTGTAGAGTCTTCTCTTGTGTTGTTGGAAGAGGGTGTTTGCTATGACCAGTGCGTTCTCTTGGCAAAACTCTATTAGTCTTTGCCCTGCTTCATTTCATACTCCAAGGCCAAATTTGCCTGTTACTCCAGGTGTTTCTTGACTTCCTACTTTTGCATTCCAGTCCCCTATACATACTTAGATATGGTATAATGCAAATAACCTACACAACAAGTCATGTGTAAGCAGTTTGCATACGAACCTCTAGTTTAAATGTGGAATGGATGACCCAGGACAAATTTATGCTTACTTCTGAAGAATGACTTGAGTCATATAGGTTACCAACGAAGTTTCCCCATCTACCTCCTGGCTACTCCCTTGTCTCCTTACAGACTTCTCTGCCTCAGTCTATCCCATAACTATTGCTATTACTCGGCGGGGGGGGGGGGGGGGGGGGGGTGGGGGCGGGGGTTCCACCTAGATCCTTTGTTTCTTTAGTTCACCATGCTCCTGTAGGGTAATTTAATCCTATCGCATGGCATCACTGACCATTTAGATGACAATGACTTTCAGGCCTATATCTTCAGCTTGGCTTTCGCTTTTGAAAAAGACTATTCCCGACTCTTCCACTTAGTCAATAAGTATTTCAGTGTTTCCATAAGTACTCATCTTATGACCCAGAAACTTTTTTTGACTTCTTCTTCCTTCTTTGTCACTCCCTTTCTACTTCCAGTGAGCCCCCAAGTCAAGACCCTTCTTTCTCTTAAGCATCTCTCTAATCTAGTTCAAATCATCATTTTCTACCACCTGAATTACTGCAACACCTCCCTACTCAGGATAGCTTCCTCCAAACCACTCTATGCATAACTGTTAACGGCTCTTTCTACAACAGAAATCTGATCATACCTCTTTCTGGTTAAAACCACTTTTAACCATCACTTTTCATCACTTTTAGAATGAAGTCCAAATTTCTCAATGTAGTTACAAAGCCCTGAATTATCTAGCTTATTAGGTTTTCAAACTCTTCTCTGAATTCACCCCTGGCATTCTACTGTCCAAATATCTGAGTTGTTTTGTGTGTGTGTGTGTGTGTGTGTAATTTCTAAAAAATAGTCATGTTTTCTCACACATCCAGTGATATATACTCCCACACTTTCTTCTGATTAAAATTTATTCTCCTCCCTAGTCCAATCCCATCCAACTTCCTTGTCTCATCAATTTTTCCTGTTCCACTGACAGGACCATGCCAGCTTAAACGTCCTTTCTTCCACACTGGTTCTGCCAAGGCTGTTTGATGCCCCACTCACCTTGCGCTTCCTCTCTTACAGCCCTTATTTATCACAATGTACTATAGCTGTTTCTTTGTCACTCTCTTTTAATACAGTTTAGACTCTCTATGAGGATTAAACCCCACTTCCTAGCAGGAGTCCCAACACATATTACACATGCAATAAATTACTGTTTAATATATTTAAATACTAATATACCATTTTAGATCCATAGTAACAGCATTACATCGGAGAAGGTGATGGCACTCCACTCCAGTACTCTTGCCTGGAAAATCCCATGGACAGAGGAACCTGGTAGGCTGCAGTCCATTGGGTCGCTAAGAATCGGACACAACTGAGTGACTTCACTTTCACTTTTATGCATTGGAGAAGGAAATGGCAACCCACTCCAGTGTTCTTGCCTGGAGAATCCCAGGGACGGGGGAGCCTGGTGGGCTGCCGTCTATGGGGTCACACAGAGTCAGACACGACTGAAGCGACTTAGCAGCAACAGCAGCAGCAGCAGCAATAGCCTTACATACAAAACAGACTATCATAGGTGCTAACTTACAAACTGCGTTTAAGAATGTGTTTTCATTTTCTTCTTGTATCATCATTCATAGGAAAAATGTTTTAAGACTTATACAAATATAATGCTATTTTCCCTTTTGATGTGTAAACACACACATAATTTTTTTTCTGTTTTATCTGAACTTGGTGCTAAATGTATTGAGTATCTAATTACAGTACTTTGTCTTTTAATAGTTCTTTTATATACCTACTATAAATAAAGATGGAGAAGCTCTATACAGTCAGCAAAAACAAGACCAGGAGCTGACTGTGGCTCAGACCATGAACTCCTTATTGCCAAATTCAGACTTAAATGGAAGAAAGTAGGGAAAACCACTAGACCATTCAGGTATGACCTAAATCAAATCCCTTATGATTATACAGTGGAAGTGAGAAATAGATTTAAGGGCCTAGATCTGGTAGATAGAGTGCCTGATGAACTAGGGACGGAGGTTCATGACATTGTACGGGAGACATGGATCAAGACCATCCCCATGGAAAAGAAATGCAAAAAAGCAAAATGGCTGTCTGGGGAGGCCTTACAAATAGCTGTGAAGAGAAGAGAAGCGAAAAGCAAAGGAGAAAAGGAAAGATATAAGCATCTAAATGCAGAGTTCCAAAGAATAGCAAGAAGAGATAAGAAAGCCTTCCTCAGCAATCAATGCAAAGAAATAGAGGAAAACAACAGAATGGGAAAGACTAGAGGTCTCTTCAAGAAAATCAGAGATACCAAAGAAACATTTCATGCAAAGATGGGCTTGATAAAGGACAGAAATTGTATGGACCTAACAGAAGCAGAAGATATTAAGAAGAGATGGCAAGAATACACAGAAGAACTGTACAAAAAAGAGCTTCACCACCCAGATAATCATGATGGTGTGATCACTCACCTAGAGCCAGACATCCTGGAATGTGAAGTCAAGTGGGCCTTAGAAAGCATCACTACAAACAAAGCTAGTGGAGGTGATGGAATTCCAGTTGAGTTATTTCAAATCCTGGAAGATGATGCTGTGAAAGTGCTGCACTCAATATGCCAGCAAATTTGGAAAACTCAGCAATGGAAAACCACAGGACTGGAAAAGGTCAGTTTTCATTCCAATCCCAAAGAAAGGCAATGCCAAAGAATGTTCAAACTACTGCACAATTGCACTCATCTCACATACTAGTAAAGTAACGCTCAAAATTCTCCAAGCCAGGCTTCAGCAGTACATGAACCGTGAACTTCCTGATGTTCAAGCTGGTTGTAGAAAAGGCAGAGGAACCAGAGATCAAATTGCCAACATCTGCTGGATCATGGAAAAAGCAAGAGAGTTCCAGAAAAACATCTATTTCTGCTTTCTTGACTATGCCAAAGCCTTTGACTGTGTGGATCACAATAAACTGTGGAAAATTCTGAAAGAGATGGGAATACCAGACCACCTGACCTGCCTCTTGAGAAATCTGTATGCAGGTCAGGAAGCAACAGTTAGAACTGGACATGGAACAACAGACTGGTTCCAAATAGGAAAAGGAGTACGTCAAGGCTGTATATTGTCACTATGTTTATTTAACTTATATGCAGAGTACATCATGAGAAATGCTGGACTGGAAGAAACACAAGCTGGAATCAAGATTGCTGGGAGAAATATCAATAACCTCAGATATGCAGATGACACCACCCTTATGGCAGAAAGTGAAGAGGAACTCAAAAGCTTCTTGATGAAAGTGAAAGAGGAGAGTGAAAAAGCTGGCTTAAAGCTCAACATTCAGAAATCGAAGATCATGGCATCCAGTCCCATCACTTCATGGGAAATAGATGGAGAAACAGTGGAAACAGTGTCAGACTTTATTTTTCTGGGCTCCAAAATCACTGCAGATGGTGACTACAACCATGAAATTAAAAGACGCTTACTCCTTGGAAGGAAAGTTATGACCAACCTAGACAGCATATTCAAAAGCAGAGACATTACTTTACCAACAAAGGTCCGTCTAGTCAAGGCTATGGTTTTTCCAGTGGTCAGGTATGAGTGTGAGAGTTGGACTGTGAAGAAGGCTGAGCGCCGAAGAATTAATGCTTTTGAACTGTGGTGTTGGAGAAGACTCTTGAGAGTCCCTTGGACTGCAAGGAGATCCAACCAGTCCATTCTGAAGGAGATCAGCCCTGGGATTTCTTTGGAAGGAATGATGTTAAAGCTGAAACTCCAGTACTTTGGCCACCTCATGCAAAGAGTTGACTCATTGGAAAAGACTCTGATGCTGGGAGGGATTAGGGGCCAGAGGAGAAGGGGATGACAGAGGATGAGATGGTTGGTTGGCATCACTGACTCGATGGATGTGAGTCTGAGTGAACTCCGGGGGTTGGTGATGGACAGGGAGGCCTGGCGTGCTGCAGTTCATGGGGCCGCAAAGAGTCGGACACGGCTGAGCGACTGATCTGATCTGATAAATAATCATTGCTTTTTAGAGCATACTGAAAATCCTCAAGTAAATTACATTTGAGACAAGAAAACAGAGAGTGTATGAAGGTTACGATTTTTAGGACAGATAAAATACTAAGAGTTGAATTAGAACTAGATTACAGAGATGTTTAATCTTCCATGCTTTAAAAGTGAATAAAGCATCTTTTTTTGGAGAAATATTGCCTATGACATCAAGAAAATGTTTATAGATGTTCTAAGACAAAAGCTAACTTCTATATTTTTCAAATCTACAAAAGTTATACGAAGTGGGATAGGATTGTAAAGATATACTTCCACTGACCTTCCTTTCTGTTCCTAACAGAAACACATTTACTATTGATGACAGAATGCCTATAGTGGATTAAGCTATTAAAATATTACCACATGTTTATAGGGACATATATTTTTAATATGGAGATACTTTGTGACTTTTAGGAATATATCTTTCATCTATAGCTAAAAAAGAGAATTTTACTTCTTATAGAGAAATCTAGTTAAAAGGAAACTGTTACTTTACGTCATTTTATAATAGTCTGTTCATGATAGATCTACTTAGATAAAATTATTTTGAAATTCACAGTGGTACATCTACACAGTTGAAAATGCAAAAAATTTGGGAAAAAATTAAATTGTTTTTCAGTGGAGGATCTCAAATAGAAAATAAGAATTTGACTTAAACAAGAAATCCTTTAGTTTAGCAGTTTCATTAAGGTACAGAAGCTTCAAAATTATCAAATATCCACTTCTATTGGCTTCTTAATACGTTTAAATCTAATTTTAAATGTAGCGTTGCTTCCCAGTTTTTCTTAATGAATTGTAGCCCCCAAAATTGGTCTTCAAAAATTATGAGCTGACAATTTAAATTAGAAATACACTGATATCATATTTTCAGGTTGAACAATTATGTCAAGTAATTAAATTTATGAGCTATAAAGGAACATTAAGAAATTTACATTTATATTCCATTACCTTTTTTAAAAATGGAAATTATTCCATATTTTTCTGATGGACTGGTACAAGTTACAAATCAGATTTTAAAAGTCCCTGTCAATTTTAACAGCTAGTGGGGAAAAAAAAAAAAAAAAACAAGGCATTCTATGAAGTGGAAAGAGTACTAAATATTCTAAACTTTAGTAAGAAGCTAAATATGTTCTCATATCAATGCCTCTTAGACCTATCTCTAAAGTAGATTTTCTTGAAATTCCCTATCATCACCATTTAAATGATTAACTTCTGAATAATTTTCTTGTGTTCACCTTGTTTCCCTACTCTTAGTTATGGGTCTTGATTTGGGGACTCTGCTATGAATACCTCTGTGGTATTCTGTGTGATAGAATAGTGAGATTTTAGTGTTTTAAATTGGATAAAACCTTCATTAATCATACTCTGTTAAAAGTATTAGGTTTATTAGGTCAAAATGACAGAGCACACTGCTGAGAAGACAATAAGTGCTTGTTAAATAATTACTTGATAGTCCAATTACCTGAAATATCTGATATTTTTTTAAATCTATAAAATTGATATAAAATATGACATAATCAGCTTTCTAGGTAATTCGATGAAAACAAGATAGACTTTTTAAAAATCAGAATTACTGGAATGAGTGTAACTGTTTAAACAGATGTCATCCCCACCGCCCCCAAAAAAAAACCCATGCATTAAGTGAATCAATTTATTTTCTTGGCGCAAATGTGGGAAATCCAAATGCCAAACAAGAAGAAAAACTTTACCAAAGACTAAAAATTACAACTGATAAGATGATGCAACAGTTCTTTGACCCCCACATAAGCTGGTTCTGTGGTAGGATAAAAAATGTTTTATAAGAGAAACCAAGTTTATAAAAATCAAGACTACTAATGAAAAACAGACTTCTGAGGTTTTAAATGATCTGATTTTTCTGTTCTTCTTTTACTGTGTTTGGAAATGACAGCAGAAATCATGAAATATAAGCATTAAAGTAGTTTGGAATATTTCTAACCTCTATCACAAGACAATTACTGGTTGAGAGTTCTTTCTTAATAACCCAACATGATTCATCTTGCGTTTTCCTTGTCATCTCCTTCACTGTTGCCACATAGAATACTTTGTACCTGGTTCTTTTCTGCGGCCACAAAAATGAACCATTTCGTGGGGAGCTCTGAGAGAGAAAAATCTATTTGATAATGAGGCTATATCCCGAATTTTGTCAATTAAAAGTGGAAAGCTATAAATAATATAAGAAGAAAAACACAGCTGTGTGAATCTTGGCACGACAGTGTGAAGCTATCCCTACTGTTTGCTGCTTTTCCCACATCCCCCTTTCCAATGCATTTAAATTCATTGCTCTGGCGGCTTCAGTTTGGGCCCCAGTTTTGACTAAATCTAACAGCCCAAAGAAAAACACAGCTGAAACCACTGCCTGGTGGTTTAACTCACAGCCCCAAATGATAGGCCTCCAACAGAGCCCAGCAGGTTTTCAGCGAGAAGGCTCATGAATAGAGTTCCTTTTGGAAAGTGAAGAGTTTGATAAAAAGTCAAAAACAGAGGCTTTACCATAGCTGTCTTAGGAGAGTTTGCATAGCCCTGCTAGAAAGAAACAAGGCAATATTCTAGTCCCCTACTATAAGAAATATCTGATAGATTTCTCTGGTACTTTAAAACTGACTTTTTCTATGTTAAAATGCTAAAACCACAAGGAAATGACAAATTCACATGCAAAACGAAGAGCTGAACTGTGCACAGCTATTTCATTTGTATTTGATTTATTCTCATTCAGTTCTGAAGACCTGTGGGTCAGTGATCATTCCTGAACTAGCAAACCTAAAGCGTTTATGGAAATTTTGTCCTTGAGTCTGCCCTTCTCTATAGGGTTCAACTACAGATTATCTCCTCATCAGCTGTGATCCAAGGATCTCCAAAAAATACATATATATTCAAAGGTATATAAATAGAAGATAATCAGCTGAAATGTGGTTTTATTTAGAAACACTTCTGTTTTCAGAGATCTGATGGTAAATTCCTTCTGAGACTGTCAAAGATGGCACCAATGTCATGATTAAATCTCTAGGATACCTCAAAAAGAGGACTAAACTGCTTTTCTCTGTTGCTACTCCTCTGTGCAACAGAATTAATTTCTTCCTACAAAGTGGGGCTAGAAAAAATTAAAAAGAATGCTGAGTGAAAATATAAATATACTTAGGATAATATCTCAGTTTTCTGCCAAAGTATATAAGCTCATTTATTAAATGGAGCAGAACGTATAACTGAAACATATGCTGAGCATTCTTAATGGTGTTTATGAATAAAGACACAACAAGCTTTTATCAGAAATATTATTTCAGGAACCATACTGCCATAATTACACTCAAAAGGAAATCAGAAAAATTGTAAATTTTCAATATCTTAAAATTAGAAATTGGACAAGGAGCTTTACTACTTCAGTTTTGACCAAAAGAAAGATATATATTACAAAAAAAAAAAAAAAGCAAAAACTGTCTTAGAGTAGGCAGGATTTAATATCTCATCTTCATTGTGGAAGGGTAATTTCACTACATATAATACTCTGGGTTGATTACTTTAAATGTGTACCATCTGATTCCATCGTTTTATTGTTTTGGTCTACCTTACTGCTTTTTGAAGACTTTTTTCCTCAATTGGCTGCTTTTAAGATTTTCTCTTTTATATTTGGCCATCAGAAGTATTGCTATTGTTAAGTCTAAGCACAATTTTCCTTTTTCTCCTTTTGGTTTTCTTCTTTCTGTCTAGGGGTTTATTCAGTGTCTTATATCAGTGTCATTTGTTTTTTAATCCTTGATCATTGTCTCTTCCATTCTCTCCCTTTTCTACTTTTGGGACTCCAATTATCCTTATTTTACACGTTTGATTGTATCTCAATTGTCGGTTATTCTCTGTTCTGTTTTTTCCATTCTTTTTTTTCCCTTTGTGTACTTTAGTTTGGATAACTACTGAGTTGTCTCCTGTTTCATTAACATATTTGTATCTTCTGCTAGATTCAACATGCCCCTAATCCATTGGATTTTAAATTGAGATCTTATCTGTTGAAATTCTGAAGCTGCTTCTTTTCATGGATTATATTTCTATGTTAAAATGATTTATCTTTAAATCTATTTTGTCCCCTTCTATTTTCATTGAATGTATTAATCATAGTCTTAGATTGTGAACTTCAATACGTGAATCACCTATGAGTTGGCTTCTGCATTTTCATATGCTCTTAGTTATTATTCTTTTTTTATCTAGTAATTTTTATTGAATAATGGACATTTGTATTTAAGAAACTTTAGAGACTCCAAGATGTTTAAAAATATTTTTGAAGTTGCCCTAGATGTGTCATAAGAAATATTTCTGACAAAGTTACTGATTCTTTCCAGGAGCGTATAGAAAAGAGAGGGCTGCCTCTCTTAGAGTCAGGATTGGGCTCAGTGGAAAAGTAGATTTTGTTCTGCTTATAGGTAAACAGGTAAAATTGACATAGGCTACAGTCAATACACTGCAAAATCCATGAGGAGAGGTTATTTGTGCCTTAACACTGTGAAGTTCATGAGCCAACAGCTGGTCTGAAGCATTTCCCTGGTCCTCCTTCTGGATTGCTGGTGGGCAATTTGGGATTTCAGTATAATTTTTTTATTACCCTTTTAAACCTTTGCGAGAGGGTTATCTCAGAAGGCAACTTTTTCTTTCTGTGTCTCGCTTCCCTCTCAGCCACTAGACTAAGTCATGGATATTGTATAAGCATTAGAAAATGATTAATTCATTCTGTTCCATGTTATTGAAATTTTAATGTGAATATTATAAGAAAACGTATCTAAATTGCACCTACTTCTCTTGCAGAAATAGATGACAAGAGGGTGACTAACACACAAGCAGAAGTAAGTTTTCTTCTATTTTGTGTTAAATATATGTCCAATCCAATCAGCTAAAAACACAACCAGCTCAATCTGATTGTGATGCAAAATATGATATCAATACAACTGTGCTGTATAAACTATTTAATGTGCTTTTCCTGACTGGATAAACAGTAAAATGGTGTCATTAAATTGTGACCTCTACCTTTGATTCTCCACCTACGAAATACTAACCCCTGGGAAAAACCTCTAAAATAAACTACTGATTTTAGAGTCAAAATATGGTATTGATAGTTTCAGTTTAGTGGCTGGTGGAGTGTGACCATCACAGGTTGGGGCAGCCAGTGTTGGAATCCTGCAACAAGAAGGTGGAGGACAGACACCTCTTAAAGGTTCTCTGATGTGTGGAACCGAGAGCAGACCCTGAGGCCAGAGGCTTCACACACACATGCAGGACTTCAGGTTGAAAATGTGAACCAGGGGAGGCTGGGGTAGCTGCTAACAAAGGATATACAAAATACAAGAAAATGAGCAAATGTGTCCATAAATGGAATAAGTATTGAATCGGATTCATGCAGACTCAGTAACCAATGGCCACATGAGTAGGCATACAGCAATGTAGAAAGAACAAAATACCAGAACGTGTCTCTCAAAACATTTCTAAAAATTTATTGAAATTATAAACATGAAATGGTTTGAAAACTAAATCCCTACATAAAAATAGTTTTTACTACTTAATAAACTTTACTAAACAAACCAACTTTTATGTAGAATTAGTTTTCTACTTCATCTTTGAATATGTATATATGGGAATAAATATATAATAAAACTGGAAGTGAATGCTTCTTGAAATCAACCAGATGTAACAGATTACAGTAGAGACAGAAGTCTCGGTCATCCACACATTTATACTAATGTAGAGCTGCCCTGCCTGCGTCTGTGCATAATAGACAGATCACAACACTCTATTCTGGGGAAATTTACTTGTACCATTTGCTTTGGTTGATATGGATTCAGGAACTATTTGGTTGAATTTTTTCAGTTTTTAATAGATTGTTTTTGCATTCTCTAAATACCAACATCTTGGTGACTCCTTTGAGGGCAAGTAAGCTTCAGTACGTGTGAGTAAAGATGCCTGAAGCTCTATTTACTGTGAAACAGTTTCTAGTATTTTTCAGCCTCTGTACATTATGTTCTTTCTAATATGGATGGAAAGCCTAGCACAATCCTCAGAAAGTATCTTGCAATTGTTTATACTCGAAGTTTTTGAAGCAAAAATAAATGCTCCAGACATGAAAACTCCAGTCTTTGCCATACTGAAATATTTAATAGATATGCTATTAAAAAGGAGTTTTTGATATAATCTGATTGAGGTATAGAACACATATATATAATTTATTATAATGAATAATGGTTTATACATATATACATACCTTTATCTATCTATATGTCTATCTCCATCTAAACTTTAAAACTTTGGCCCTGAAAAGTGTTCCGATTTATATCATTTTTAGTGCAAAAAATTCTTCCCCAATAAATTAATTCTGATCCAAAGTGCTTAAGTAAGAGTGTTAAGTATCAGTTTTGTTATGAAAGATCTTTTGAACATATGAAGGAAAAGTACCTCAACACTAATTTCAAGTAAATGAAGCTATTAGATTGAACATCTCAATTCCATAGGGTTATAGATTGGTATTACTTAACAAAGACTCTCATTAACCCTCCAGAACCATTAACAATTCTACAAACAGATATAATTATACCTTAGTCATAGTTTCGGAGTGTATTTTGTCCTGGCATTTATGTTTTTCTTTAAAATGCAAAGGATTAGTAGTAGTTTCTTTTCTCTATTTAAACTGTTAATAGGTGTTTATTTCTCTCAAAGGGCTAATGACATTGTACTTTTTATCCAAATATAAGACTTTTCCTTTTTTTCTTTATCCAGGCACAGAATGCAACCCCTAAGCAAAGGAAGCAGAGTGTGTACACAGCACCCGCCATGAAAGGTACTGTTCAGGTACTGTTTCGGGTTCTTGAGAGTGCTAAGTTCATGGCTGACAGGCATTCTGCTCTCAGACACCTTATACCTGCTTAAAAGCTACATCTAGTCTCACCTCTACAACTTGGTAATGTGACTTTCAGTAAGGTAATGTTATTTGAAACCTTGTTTAACCAAGAGTGAAACAGTTGAAGAAGGAATAACTAGATATGTCTCAAAATCATAGTCTGGACGTTCAGATTTTCCAGAATAATGACAAAAGTTTCCTTTTACCCTTTCTCACATGTTTTCCTTGCAGAGATTTTTGTAGAACCCCTAATTACTCTTGCCGATGTTCACAGTTAATTATCTTTTTTTTTTTTTTTTTTCCCCAGGCTTAAGCAAAGTAGTTCTTGAATTTTGGACAGATACACTGTAAAGTGTTGCTTCATTATCCTGTGTCAGAAGCAGCTCTAAGAAACCCAATCAGACAGCTATTAGCTGTACATATAACAGCTGCTGAAATAACAACTAAGAAGGCTAGCTCAGGTTCCAGCATTCTCCCAGAGTTTCTACCCTTCTCCTCCAAATTAGAACTGCTAAAAGTACATCTAAGTGCATCCGAATTTTGACCAACATCAATTTCAGGGAAGGCTTCTTTCATTTCTCACACAAGAGTATCCCTGACATGAGGGAGAGTCCAGCAGCTCATGTTCCAGCCTGGCTCTTGGGCTGCTGGCCCAGGGGCTCATCATGCAGTCGTCCAGCTTTGTTTCAACTGCAAGAGAAGCCAGCTGAGCAGCTTACTCTGGAGTCTAGAGAGATGTCTAAATCGGGAGTGAAATTTTCCACTCTGTATTCTCTCTAGATTTGGGGCCTTTACAGAGAGGTGGGATATAAATGGACACATTAATAGCTACTTTCCATAAACTTCCTTCCTGCGCAGCTATAAAATATCATGCTTGCTTGTTCATGAGACTACAGTAAATAATGCAATCAGCATTGTAGTTCATTTCAGGGTAATTATTGAGGCTATTAGGCTTCCTTCTCTCAAGACCAGTGTAATCATTTTTGAAGATACTTTGCCTATTGTAAGCCATCTTGTACTTTTAAGACACGACAGTTTTGGCATGAATGGGCCTCAACGAAAGATATATGTTCACTCATTTAATGATTTCCTCTGTTCTATTTTGGGTTAGTTTAACTAAATAAAGACTGTTCTCATGTCCTTAGAGAATAATAGCATTAGTTTTAAAGGAAAATCTTAAAATCAAATCCCAAGGGCTCATAGTTTTCATTATATTTAGCTCTCTAATATCATAAGAATGTGGGACCCTAACATTTAAGGACATTAGTCATATTGTACATATTTTACACATATGATAATCTTTTTTTTTCATGAGTTAAAGACTTGAGAAAGCACAGAAATGCCTTCATGAGGCTATTGGGGGATAAGCCACTTAGGTCCTCATTTATTACCTGTAAATACCTAGGAGAGTCTCCTGCTTCTGATAAAAGAGAAATCAGTCCACTTGTCCCTTTAGAGACAGAAATGAATATTTCAGGACAGAATTAAGCAATAGTAACATATGGTGCATTGTGAGCACATTAAGAAACTTCAATCATAAGAAAGATGAATTAGTAAAGGAAATGTTACTGAAATGCAAAATCAATAATACAATTGCTCTGAAATGTATAATTCTTCAAATTGCAGTGGAATATGCAATTATTGAGTGTATAAATATTTGCTGGGAGAGCAAAGTAGTACCAGGAGTGATTTATAGTTCTGAAAAAAATCACTCTGACCAAATGGCCAACTAGGGTTTCGTAAATGACCCAGTGAGTAGCTAGTTAGTAAAACAAAACAAACTAGCCAGATTCCCTTCTTCTCTCATATTAGGTTCTGAGGAGTTACTGGACACAGAGGCCAAAGTGACAGGAGAGAGATGCTACATCTACCAAATGTCATTGCAATTAATGCCCAGATAGACTCATCTCCCAGCTCCTATATTCATTTATTTTTCCCCCTTTCAATTACTATGGTATTTATGGCCCCACCAGATTTCTGGAAATAGAGACATGTCCAGGTTACCTCTTATGATGAAAGTTCTATGTGAAAGTTCAGAGGTGGGCAGAGGGTAAGAAATAGAGCAGAGAAAACCATTTTAAACAGGTACGTTGTCAGGAATGATAGACTAATGACCTCCAAATTTATATCTGTAGGCCTAACGTATCTCCTGAACCTCAGACTTTCTAACTAGCTACCAATTTTTTTCACTTGAATGAATGACACTTATTGAAACGTCTTAAATTTAACACGTCCAAAACCAAACTCATTGGTTCTTTTTTGGGTTTTCCCCATCTCAATAAATCTTATGCAGCCGTCGAAAACAAAAATCTTTGCACAATCCTTGACTACTCCCCATTACCAAAGCATCATCTACTCGTGTTAGTGCTGATTTCAAGAATGACCCCTACTCTGTTTTCTGGATCTTCCATTGCTATTGCCTTGTGTGACCACCATTCTTTCTTGCCTTGGCTGCTGAAGTAGCCTACCTACTACTCTCCTGTTTCTGCTCCTGACCCTCTACAATCTAATCTCTACACACAAACCAGAGTAATTCGTCTAACTCACAGATGTGATCATGCGATCCCCTTGATCAAATCCTCAAAAACTTCCTGTCACATTCAGAATACAATGAAAAATCCAATCATGGCTTACAACTCCCTGAATGAGCTGCACTGGTCTTTCTCTTTGATCTTATCTCCTTTCATACTGCCCCTGTTCACATTAGGGTTCAATGTCATGGACTTTTTCATTATTTATAAACATCTCAAGCACACTTTCATATCAGAGCATTTGTGCTTTCCACATTTTTTGCTTGAGAAACTCTTTACCCAGTAGCCTCACAGTTGGCTCAGCTACTGTTCCCTCCTCAGAAAGGTCTTTCTCTCTTGATAACTGCCCCTCCTACCATTGCTGTCTACATCCTTACAGCGCTACCTCAATTTTTTCCATGGCCCCAATCATTAGGTACCAATAATGAGGTGTCCATGATAACAGTCTTGTTCATTTGATATTCCCAGCATCTAGTACAGTTCCTGGCACAAAACAGGTGGTCAATAAAAACTTGTTGAATAACCATAATGAATTAGGGAATTCAGCCATATTGTCATCTGCTCAGGAGAGGATGTCCCTTAAACCTTGTTCTACTAATTGTCATACTTGTGACTCTGTTTCTGCTTCTCTTTGCTTTCCACTCTCTGGTTGATCCTCTTCATCCCCTTGGTAAGTTCTTCTCCATATGCTTCTGTTTTTCTATTTTTGCTTTTCCCCACTTCCCTTCCCTCTGATCAAAGAGAAAATCTGATTTGGAAAATTAGTTACCATCAAGAATGATGCTTCAATTTTCCTGGATTCTTAACAAAGGTTATCTCATGGACCACTGGAATGATTAAGTGATTGCCTCTGACTAAAACCTGATCCTTCCAATAATTAGCTTGCGGCCAAGATGGCAGCATCATATGAAACAAACTTGGCAATGTAAATAGAAGAATCTGGACATGGTTTTCTTCCTTTAGAGATGTTTCATGATTAGATTGGAATATTGACTCTAAGAAAATAATAGCAGATTTAGCTCTTGGTCTTGCCACCTTTATAGCCACAACATTATAGTCATTCTAACTTGTCAAGCTTAAAGAGTAACTAGTATAATTACCAAATGATGTATAAAATATCACTTCCATTTTTTTCCACTGCATCTAACCTCAGAGTATTAGATTGGCTATGTTCTTTTGAAGGTTCTATTAACAATATATTAGGCTTGGGTTATAGCCAGATAATCAAAAGTTCCAGGTTTTTGCTGTAGCAAATCTAAAAACTGACCAGACTCCAGATATTCAATCACCTACGTAACATGTCTTTCTTATGTCATAGGAAGAAATCTCATGGAGATCAAATATCATGAGATCAAAATTAGCTTGTTAAAAACTACATTTTGATCTCCACAGCAAATCAATTTGTCCTTCAATATTCCCCTTCTCAAGGAGGTGCTTCTTCCTGAGTTCCGGGATTCTCTAGTGACTCTCCCTCTCCTTCACTCTCTTCATTAGTGGAGTACCAGGTCTCGTGAAGTGAACCCCATTAGTATCTCTCCCACCTTCCCCTCCTCTATTTTATCTCCAATGCCACAATAACAATTCAAATCACATTCATTTCTTATATATAAAAGGTTACTCTCCATACAGTCTCTTATCTCTACTTCCCAATTGTTTTCTACACTGTAACCAAAGTAAAAGATGCTTGCTTCTTAGAAGAAAAACAATGACAAACCCAGACAGTTTATTAAGAAGCAGAGATGTTACTTTGCCAACAAAGGTCTGTATAGTCAAAGCTATGGTTTTTCCAGTAGTCATGTGTGGATATGAGAGCTGGATAATAAAAAAGGTTGAGTGCAGAAGAATTGATTCCTTTGAACTGTGGTGCCGGAGTAGACTCTTGAGAATCCCTTGGACTGCAAGGAGATCCAACCAGTTAATCCTAAATGAAATCAACTCTGAATGTTCATTGGAAGGACTGATGCTGAAGCTTAAGCTCCTGGCCACCTGATGCAAAAAGCCAACTCATTGGAAAAGACGCTGATGCTGGGAAAGACCAAAGGCAGGAGAAGGGGATGACAGAGGATGAGATGGTTGGATGACATCACTGACTCAACGGAAATGGATTTGAGCAAATTCTGGGAGATGATGAAGAATAGCTTTTTCTGGCAGCCATACACATTGGTGACAAACAGTGAACTTATCATGAATTCAAAACCTCAAAGCTTTTTTTTCATGTACTGCTTTAAAGCCATATTATTTATAATGTATTTCTCATTTTACATCTTTTCTTAGCCAAAAAGCAACACAGTGCTATCATATCAACTGAATTTCATTTTCTCAGAATCAGTTGTCACAGGAACATGTCATAATTCATATAATGATTCCATCACCTATTCTACTCTATTTTCTATCATCTCAATTGTTCTGTCACCCTCAGATTATATATTTTATTTTTGGTCTTTTTATCTACATCTGTAATAGACATATCAAACAGAACAGGGCAAAGAAAAGTCTGTAGCACACTTATCTCTCTCTAGTTGACACTGATCCCCCTGAAGGCCACCATTCAACAAGTTATCAAATAGACCTCTTATGTCAAGATTACATCCCTTAAAACCAGAGGATATTATGAACACTCTCATTAGACTGATATATTTCAGATATGGTGTGTTGACCATGTAAGTCATAAATTTGTAATGTATATTATGCATAAAATGACAAGCTTAAGTTTGCATAAGAAACAGACTTACTTTTCCATTACCCTGTGTGATATAGTGCTTTATAATTGTGTAAGTAGAAAGTTCTGAAGATTATCAGAAAAATGATAGCTGACTACTGAATACCCACATGACTTCTCTGGTGTTTACATGGTGGTCAGCCCTGTAATTTACAGAACAGTCAATTAAATTATTTTTGGATAGCTTGAATCATGTTTTCAGAAAAGCAAAGTAGGTTTGAATCTTGAGGCAGGAAATGGCTGACACATTTCCACCCCCATTGTTCATGTGTGTGTGTGTGTGTGTGTGTGTGTGTGTGTGTGTGTTTTACTGGAAGGCAAATGCCTTCAAGTAAAGACAGCAAAGCAAGCACCATTGATTTAAAAGGAAATCTGAACATGAAACAAATCGACCGACTGAAAAACTGCTTTGTATAGCAGGTTTATTATATCATGTTCAGTTCAGTCACTCAGTCGTGTCCAACTCTTTGAGACCCCATGGGCTGCAGCATGCCAGGCCTCCCTGTCCGTCACCAACTCTCGGAGTTTACTCAAACTCATCTCCATTCACTCGGTGCTACCATCCAACCATCTCATTCTCTGTCGTCCCCTTCTCTTCCTGCCTTCAGTCTTTCCCAGCATCAGAGTCTTTTCAAATGAGTCAGCTCTTGGCATCAGGTGGCCAAAGTATTGGAGTTTCAGCTTCAGTATCAGTCCTGCCAATGAACACTCAGGACTGATCTCCTTTAGGATGGACTGGTTGAATCTCCTTGCAGTTCAAGGGACTCTCAAGAGTCTTCTCCAACAAACTGTCAATTCTTTGGTGCTCAGCCTTCTTCACAGTCCAACTCTCACATCCATACATGACCACTGGAAAAACCATAGCCTTGACTAGACGGGCCTTTGTTGGCAAAGTGATGTCTCTGCTTTTGAATATGCTGTTTAGGTTGGTTAGGTTGGTCGAGGTTGCCTAGGTTCATGAAGAGTATGAAAAGACCATTAGTAGCCTGGAAAATCCCATGGAAGGAGGAGCCTGGTAGGCTGCAATCCATGGGATTGCTAGGAGTCAGACACGACTGAGCGGCTTCACTTTCACTTTTCACTTTCTTGCGTTGGAGAAGGAAATGCCAACCCACTCCAGTGTTCTTGCCTGGAGAATCCCAGGGATGAGGGAGCCTGGTGGGCTGCCGTCTCTGGGGTCACATAGAGTTGGACATGACTGAAGCAACTTAGCAGCAGCAGCAGCAGCAGCATGAGATTGGTGCAAATGTAATTGTAGTTTTGCATTGTTGCAATTTGCCTTTTGACACTGAACAGTTCAGTGACTGAACTGAACATGATATAATAAACCTGCTATACAAAGCAGTTTTTCAGTCGGTCGATTTGTTTCATGTTCAGATTTCCTTTTAAATCAATGGTGCTTGCTTTGCTGTCTTTAGTTGAAGGCATTTGCCTTTCAGTAAAACACACACACACACACATGAACAATGGGGGTGGAAATGTGTCAGCCATTTTATGTATAACATAAAATTATGTTATACATAATTTTAATGTGTATTTCTTAATTATGTTTTTTTGCTAGTGACTTGTATTACTTGCTGTTTATTTTATATTTATTTTAGACTATGGAAATGATGTTAGACAAAAAGCAAATTTGAAAGATTTTCTTATTTGAGTTCAAAATGGGTTGTAAAGCACCAGAGACAACTCACAACATCAATAACACATTTGGCCCAGAAACTGCTAACAAGTGTACAGTGGTGGTTCAAGAAGTTTTCCAAAGGAGACGACAGCCTTGAAGATGAGTGTAGTGGCTGGCCATTCAGAAGGTGACAACGATCAAATGAGAGCAATCATCAAAGCTAATCCTCTTAAAAACTGTATGAGAAATTGCTGAAAAACAGAATGTCAGTCATTCTATGGTCATTCCGCATTTGAAGCAAATTGGAAACGTGAAAAAGTTTGTAAGTGTGTGCCTCATGAGCTGACCGCAAACCAAAAAATTTGTCACTTTGAAGTGTCTTCTCTTATTCTACGCAACAACAAGCCATTTCTCAACTGGATTGTGATGTGCAATGAAAAGTGAATTTTATACAACAACCAGCAACAACCAGCTTCAGTGGTTGGACCGAGTAAAAGCCCCAAGGCACTTCCCAAAGACACACTTGCACAAAAATAGGTCATGGTAACGGTGTGGTGGTCTGCTGCTGGTCTGACCCACTACAGCTTTCTGAATCCAGTGAAACCATTACATCTGAGAAGACGTATGCTCAGTAAATTGATGAGATTCACTAAAAACTGCAATGCCTGAAACTGGCATTGGTCAACAGAAAGGGCCCACTTCTTTTCCACAACAACCTCTGACCACAAGTCACACAACCATAGCTTCAAAAGTTGGATGAATTGGGCTACGAAGGCTTGCCACATATTCACCTGATCTCTCACCTACCTACTGCCACTTCTTCAAGCATCTTGACAACTTTTTGCAGGGAAAGCACTTCCACAACCAGCAGGAGGAAGAAAATGCTTTTGAAGAATTTGTCAAATCCTAAAGCATGGATTTTTATGCTACAGGAATAATCAAACTTATGTCTTGTTGGCAAAAATGTGTTGAGTGTAATGATTCCTATTTTGAATGATAAAGATGTGTTATGAGCCTAGTTATAATAATTTAAAATCATGATCCAAAATTGCAATTACTTTTGCACCAACCTAACACATTACCATTTTTAACACTTAAAGGCTGTATATTGTTACCCTGTTTATTTAACTTCTATGCAGAGTACATCATGACAAACGCTGGACTGGAAGAAACACAAGCTGGAATCAAGATTGCCGGGAGAAATATCAATAACCTCAGATATACAGATGACACCACCCTGATGGCAGAAGGTGAAGAGGAACTAAAAAGCCTTTTGATGAAAGTGAAAGAGGAGAGTGAAAAGTTGGCTTAAAGCTCAACATTCAGAAAACAAAGATCATCGCATGCGGTCCCATCACTTCATGGGAAATAGATGGGGAAACAGTGGAAACAGTGGCTGACTTTATTTTTCTGGGCTCCAAAATCACTGCAGATGGTGACTGCAGCCATGAAATTAAAAGACGCTTACTCCTTGGAAGGAAAGTTATGACCAACCTAGACAGCATATTGAAAAGCAGAGACATTACTTTGCCAACAAAGGTTCGTCTAGTCAAGGCTATGGTTTTTCCTATGGTCACGTATAGATGTGAGAGTTGGACTGTGAAGAAGGCTGAGCGCCGAAGAATTGATGCTTTTGAACTGTGGTGTTGGAGAAGACTCTTGAGAGTCCCTTGGACTGCAAGGAGATCCAACCAGTCCATTCTGAAGGAGAGCAGCCCTGGGATTTCTTTGGAAGGAATGATGCTGAAGCTGAAACTCCAGTGCTTTGGCCACCTCATGCGAAGAGTTGACTCATTGGAAAAGACTCTGATGCTGGGATGGATTGGGGGCAGGAGGAGAAGGGAACGACAGAGGACGAGATGGCTGGATGGCATCATTGACTCGATGGACGTGAGTCTGAGTGAACTCCGGGAGTTGGTGATGGACGGGGAGGCCTGGCGTGCTGCGATTCATGGGGTCGCAAAGAGTCGGACACGACTGAGCGACTGATCTGAAGATTTTTCATGAACTTCTGAAAACATCTGCTTCCTCTCATTCTTCATAATTTCTTTAAGGGAAAAGTTTAGCTACTTCAGTGTCCAGAGATTGTTCTTCTAATATGTCCAGTAGATCTTCTCTGAATGTTTATGGCATTGAAACTCCTACTTTTTTTTCTCCAAGGATGGCTATGATCTTGATACTTTATCTCAATTTGATCACTGTCTTTCACAATAGAGCAATAGATGCAAATAAGGAATACCCCATAGAAGGAAATAGATCATACTGGCTGAAGAAAAAGGCTAACACAGTTTTGGAGGATGACAGTGACAATGATTTTGGAGGATGTTATGTACAGTGGCAAAGATGTGCCATGTAATATTCAGTTCAGTTCTAGTTCAGTTCCTCAGTCATGTCTGACACTCTGCAACCCCATGGACTGCAGCACATCAGGCTTCCCTGTCCATCACCAACTCCCAGAGCTTGCTCAAATTCATGTCCATAGAGTCAGTGATGCCATCCAACCATTTCATCCTCTGTCATTCCCTTCTCTTCCTGCCTTCAATCTTTCCCAGAATCAGGGTCTTTTCAAATGAGTTAGTTCTTCCCATCAGATGGCCAATGTATTACAGTTTCAGCTTCGGCATCAGTCCTTCCAGTGACTACTGAGGACTGATTTCCTCTAGGATTGACTGGTCGGATCTCCTTTAAGTCTAAGGTACTCTCAAAAGTCTTCTCCAACACCACAGTTTAAAAACATCAATTCTTTGCTGTTCAGCTTTCTTTATAGTCCAACTCTCACATCCATACATGACTACTGGAAAAACCATAGCTTTGACTAGATGGACCTTTGTTGGCAAAGTAATGTTTCTGCTTTTTAATATGCTCTCTAGTTTGGCCATAGCTTTTCTTCCAAGGAATAAGCGTCTTTTAATTTCATGGCTACAGTCACCATCTGCAGTGATTTTGGAGACCAAGAAAATAAAATCTGTCACTGTTTCCATTGTTTCCCCATCTATTTCCCATGAAGTGATGGGACCAGAGGCCATGATCTTAGTTTTCTGAATGTTGAGTTTTAAGACAACTTTTTCACTCTCCTCTTTCATTTTCATCAAGATGTTCTTTAGTTCTTTGCTTTCTGCCACAAGGGTAGTGTTATTCATATCTGAAGTTACTGATATTTCTTCTGGCATTCTTGACCCAGCTTGGGCTTCATCCATTCGGCATTTTGTACTATGTACTCAGCATATAAGTTAAATAAGCAGGGTGACAATATACAGACTGATATACTCCTTTCGCAATTTGGAACCAGTCTGTTGTTCCATGTCCGGTTCTAACTGTTGCTTCTTGACCTGCATACAGATTTCTCAGGAGGCAGGTCAGATGATCTGGTATTCCCATCTCTTGAAGAATTTTCCACAGTTTGTTGTGATCCACACAGACAAAGGCTTTGGAGTAGTCAATAAAGCAGAAGTAGATTTTTGAGGAGAACTCTCTTGTTTTTTCTATGATCCAACAGATGTTGGCAATTTGATATCTGGTCCCTCTGCCTTTTCTAAATCTAGCTTGAACATCTGGAAGTTTACAGTTCAAGTACTGTTGAAGCCTTGAAGAATTCTGAGCATTATTTTGCTAGTATGTGAGATGAGTGTAATTGTGCAGTAGTTTGAGCATTCTTTGGCATTGACTTTCTTTAAGATTGGAATGAAAACGGACCATTTCCAGTCCTGTGGCCACTGCTCAGTATTCTAAATTTGCTGGCATATTGAGTGCAGCACTTTCACAGCATCATCTTTGAGAATTTGAAGTAGCTCAGTTGGAATTCTATCACCTCCACTAGCTTTTTTCATAGTGATGCTTCCTAAGGCCCACTTGACTTTGCATTCCAGGATGTCTGGGTCTAGGTGAATGATCTTACCATCGTGGTTAGCTGGGTCATGAAGATCTTTTTTGTATAGTTCTTCTGTGTGTTATCTTGCCACCTCTTCTTAGTATCTTCTGCTTCTGTTAGGTCCATACCATTTCTATCCTTTATTGTGCCCATCTTTGCATGAAGTGTTCCCTTGGTATCTCTAATTTTATTGAAGAAATCTCTAATCTTTCCCATTCTATTGTTTTCCTCTATTTCTTTGAATTGTTCATTGAGGAAGGCTTTCTTATCTCTCCTTGCTATTCTTTGGAACTCTGAATTCAAATGGGTATATCTTTCCTTTTCTCCTTTGCCTTTAGCTTCTCTTCTCAGCTGTTTGTAAGGCCTCCTCAGACAACCATTTTGCCTTTCTGCGTTTCTTTTTCTTGGGAATGGTCTTGATCCCCGCCTCCTGTACAATGTCATGAACCTCTGTCCATAGTTCTTCAGGCACTCTATCAGATCTAATCCCTTCAATCTATTTGTCATTTCCACTGTATTATTGTAAGAGATTTGATTTAGGTCATACCTGAATGATCTACTGGTTTTCCTTATTTTCTTCAATTTAAGTCTGAATTTTGCAATAAGGAGTTCATGATTGAAGCCACAGTCAGCTCCTTGTCTTATTTTTGCTGACTGTATAGAGCCATGTAATTAAGTGCCAGTTAACTTTCAAATTGGGGCTTCCTGGGTGGTTCAGTGGTAAAGGATCTGCCTGTCAATGCAAAAGATGCTAGTTTGATCCCTTGGTCAGGAAGACCCTTGGGGAAGAAAATGGCAACCCACTCCTGTATTCTTGCTTGGGAAAGCCCCATGGACTAGGGGGCCTAGGGGGCTACAGTTCCTGGAGTCACAAAGGTGTTGGTCATGACTTGGTGACTAAATAACAACAGTGTTAAGATCTATTTTGAGTAATTATTTGAGTGTTGAATTTAGAGTCAGGCGCACCCCTCCTTGTTTCCCCTGATTCTGCAGAATGGCAGAATAAAGCCCAGTGGTGAGACGAAGGAGGGACGAAAGGTCTTGGAGATGAATAAAACATTGCCAGAGCTGTGCTCTCTTCCCAGTAGGAACTGAAGAGTCAGAGTTAGGGGTGCCTGATCCTCCTAAGCATGTGGACAACCAAACCTTGCAACATTCACTCCACTTATATTTGTACCAGTCTCAGGTAGACTTGTGGAGCTGGTCTTAGACCTTTTACTTACTTTGTAACAAAATTCTCCTTTGCTTCTTTTCACCAGCCTCCTCTTCTCAGACATCACATCCCTCTTTTTCCCAGCTAACTTAACAGTCCTCTCAGAGGTACTAATGTTTAAATTAAATAAATACTATATTTCAAAAAAGCATAAGAACAAAGTGATGGTTAATGGTCAATTTGGAGTGCTAAACACAATCATGCAATAAACATTTCTAGCCAGATAGATGAGCAGAAAATCATATAAATGCAGCCTATAATTTGGCAATGTAGGTAGGCTAACAATGATTATATAGAATTATGATCAATTCACTCTTCCTGAATTGACATCCTCTTCTAAGTGTGCTGAAAAACAAAAATTCTCAAGAGGAATAGACCAGCCATAATATCCTATTTTCATCAGCCCCTGCATGTTGAAAAGTCAGGGAGAGAAGATAACAAGATCTTTTAGCTTCTCATTAGAGTATCTTCACCACATTGCATTCCTTTTTTTAAACATTTCTTTTCCTCTGTGGTTGTTCTCCAGATATTCCTCACATCTGCCTTTCTGAATCTTGGCTTTTTTGTCCACGCTGGCTCAGTTTATTTACTGCATAGGGTGGGGTTTATTTATGCAACTCAAGAAACATTTTAACAGATTTCCAGATAACACAGAACATTCTAAATATATACAATTTTTTTTTAAACCAAATCTGCTTCTATTTCTAGATCTACTTCCTTCACTTCTCTTCAGTTTATTTCACTAAGTTCTATGTTAATCTTTTCCTCATTTCTTTGAATTCAGAAGGTTGGGTCAGATTGGAGAACTGATCTGAGAATGTATCTTTCTTGAAAGTCACTAAGATGTCTTCTTTTCTGACATCAGCACTGAGAGAGAGTGATACAAGAGGAAAATATCAGCAAGTATGAGTGCATTTAATATTTTATAGCATTGTCATAGATTATTAGGTTGAAAGACTGAAAGATTCTTGAGATAAATTAAACTGCCAGTTCGAAATTTGAGACAGGAAACTTAATCTCATGTGGTGCCAATTAAACTTTGATGAGGAAACCACTATTCATCAATATGGTTTCATTTGTGTGTCCGTATATATTTACACCTATTTTAATCTTAATCTTTTACATTTATATTCTTCTATTTAAATAACGTGCAACTTTTAAAATGGCTTCCTATCTTAGAAGTAGGGGAAGAGATGAACTTTTGTATTTAGTTGGAACAGATAAACCAAGACCCAGTATCTCTACATGTTCCCCAAGTCTGAAAATGGTAAAATTCAGTTGTATAAGCAGTAGAAATGTACTGCCACACATCACATATGAGCCTCCAGGCATGGCCTTAAAGCTATGTGGCTGCAGAGATTCAAGGCAAAATCCACACCTCTGAGAGACCAGTCTGGAAAAGCAACACACAAATGGACAGGTAGAGCACACCATGGTAAATCCTTGTACAGGGATTTGAGCAGTTAGCAGTGGATGTGAGGAGAGTCACACTAGGTCTGGGGGAACCAGAGGGTGAGGCCCTTTAGATTATAGAAGGAAGAGTCATGTTTACAAATGTCTGTGAGTTAAATGGACTGTGTCATGGAAATGTAGAACACACTGCTCCCTATTTTCATTCCTTCTGTTCACATAAACTCACAAAACATTTAAGATGATACCATGATGTAGACAGTTAAATCCTATATGGATTATCACAAATTACTTTGCTGTCATGCAAAGTCTGAAAAGGCTCCACTAATGGACTAAATAGACATCACTTTTCAATGCATTTGGAAATCCTTGTGCATTTGATTCCATCTTTAAAAGTCTGGTTCATATCTTTCCTCTCAATAACATTACTTTTAAAACACAGTAAATTCCAACTCAAATTATACTATTTAAAAAATAAACTCTGTATTTTAGAACAGTGTTATATTTACAGGAAAACTGATAATACAGAGAGCTCCCATATATGCTGTATCCAGTTTTTCCTATGATGTACATATCATATTAATATGGTACGTTTTTTACAATTACCAAACCAATATTGATTCATTATTATTAACTAAGGTCCATATTGTATTTACATTTGTTTAGCTTTTGCCTAATGTCCTTTTTCTGATATAGGAACCCATCCAGGATGCCACCTTAATTCATTATCATGTTTCCTTAGGCTTTTCTTGGTTGTGACAGTGTCTCAGAATTTCCTTGTTTCTAATGACCTTGACAGTTTTGAGGAGTACTGGTTAGGTATGTTCTGGAATATCCCTCTAAAGGGATTTGTCTGATGTTTTTCTCATAACCAGACTGGGGTTGTGGGTTTTGAGGAGAAAGACTGTAGATATAAAGTGACCATGTCATCATAGGATATCAAGGGTACATGCTATGAACCAGACTTATCACTGTTGATGCTGACCTTGATCCACTTGGCGGAGGTGGTTGCCTGGTGTCTCCCCACTACGCAGTACTGTTTTGGTTTTGTTTTCTAATCTCTTTTCCATATTTTTTACTTTGAAAGGAAGTCACTGTGTAGTTCACACTCAAGGAGTGGGAAGTTTTATGCCACCTCCTTGGAAAAAAGTATCTACATAAAATTATTTTGTAAATATAATTTTTAGACTAAATTACAAATAAATAACGATTTGGAATCCATTTTGCATGGAACATTGGTCACATCCTCCATTTATTTACTTATTCAATCATTTATTTTCATCAGCATGAACTCACGGATATTTATTTAATACTCTGGGTTACAACTCAGTACTACTTTATTTTGTTGCTCACACCATTATTACAGGGCTTCTTGTTTGCTTGTTTGTTTTAGCATATTCTTACTTTCTGACACTACAAAACACTCTAGGCTCATTTGTATATTTTCTGCCCCACTCTTAGAGGATCAGCTATTTCTTCAAGGAGCCCTCAATTTACAATTTTTATTTTTATTTGAATTACTATACTGTAAAATATATGTTTGTATCAGTACATAGTTACTAAAAATAGAGAAATCTATCTCCTGCTCTGCTGAAGTGTATGTGCATTATATCCAGTAGTGTTTTGGAGGGTTAATGCCACACTATCAGCATGCTAAGATATACACACGCCACTGTTATCAACCCTAGTGGGGGTTCCAGGAAGAAAAAAAAAAAAGCCTATTAGTAGTGCAGGCAGATGTTGTCTGTAGGGCTTGTCTTCCTTCATTTAATACCTAATACAGTGTTGTCCCCTGATGTTTTCAGGGATGAGATTTGTACTGCTTCTTCATAGATGCAGAATTGGTAACAGGTTTGCAGCCTTCTTGGAGACTAGCTGTTTGCTTTACTTAAAGATCTTAAAGAGCAATGTATAAATACCCTATATTTTTGCAGTGCTTCAGTATACACAATGTATTTTTGTATAGTTTATTTTTTATAGGAAACCAAGTAGGATCTTTTATTTCCGAGGAAAGAGAGGCTCACAGAAGAGCAGGGTTCCCATGTTTAATGTCACTCTCCTTTACAAGGTCAATTAGTGACTGGAGCACTTTTTGCTTTTCTGTTGGGTCAGTATTTTTCCCATTGACCAATAGATCCTATTTGCCCTAATTAAAATCCAAAGATCCTTCAGCCTTATAACTCAATGAAGTTTTTACAGAATCTTTTATACAAAAGTTCCTACATAATTTTTATATTTCAGCTCACATTATAGACCTATATGTAATAACAATGTACTCAAACTAAATTTGCCTTAATATTCTCTCTCTCCAATCTGCCTATCCCCACCCCTGAGAGCTGACCACACAAATCTGACCCTGTGAATTTTTGTTTATAACCCTTCAAATGCACACCCATCCCTTTAGGACAAGGCACTGGAAATAATTTGCAGGGCTGTTTGTGATCTGGCCGTTCCCTGTGTAGGCCCACCTCCCACCACATCTTCTTTAATCTCAAAATGCAGCAATACTGAGCTACATTTAATTTCCTAGAAAACAACAGTGGTTTCTGGCCTCCACATTTGTTCTGTAGGTTCATTTGCATTAACGTTCTCTCTCTCAGCCCCCTACTTCTAAATCTTTTAATTTTTAACTTTGAGATTCAGAATGCACTATACGTAATTTTTTTGTGCATGGTACAGTAATACATTCTAGCTAGACTGAATTCCTTGGAAACAGGGCCAATGTCTTTTTGTCTTTAAGAAGTATTCTTATGTTTTCCATTTGTATTTCTGAGGACTCTACGGTTTAGTTCAGTCGCTCAGTCCTGTCCGACTCTTTGCAACCCCCTGAATTGTAGCACGCCAGGCCTCCCTGTCATCACCAATTCCCAGAGTTCACTCAAACTCACGTCCATCGAGTCAGTGATGCCATCCAGCCATCTCATCTTCTGTTGTCCCCTTCTCCTCCTGCCCCCAATCCCTCCAAGCATCAGAGTCTTTTCCAATGAGTCAACTCTTTGCATGAGGTGGCCAAAGTACTGGAGTTTCAGCTTTAGCATCAGTCCTTCCAATGAACACCCAGGACTGATCTCCCTTAGAATGGAGTGGTTGGATCTCCTTGCAGTCCAAGGGACTCAAGAGTCTTCTCCAACACCACAGTTAAAAAGCATCAATTCTTCAGTGCTCAGCTTTCTTCACAGTCCAACTCTCACATCCATACATGACCACTGGAAAAACCATAGCCTTGACTAGACAGACCTTTGTTGGCAAGATAATATCTCGGCTTTTCAATACGCTATCTAGGTTGGTCATAACTTTCCTTCCAAGGAGTAAGCGTCTTTTAATTTCATGGCTGCAATCACCATCTGCAGTGATTTTGGAGCCCCCCAAAATAAAGTCAGCCACTGTGCACTATACGTAATTTTTTTGTGCATGGTACAGTAATACATTCTAGCTAGACTGAATTCCTTGGAAACAGGGCCAATGTCTTTTTGTCTTTAAGAAGTATTCTTATGTTTTCCATTTGTATTTCTGAGGACTCTACGGTTTAGTTCAGTCGCTCAGTCCTGTCCGACTCTTTGCAACCCCCTGAATTGTAGCACGCCAGGCCTCCCTGTCATCACCAATTCCCAGAGTTCACTCAAACTCACGTCCATCGAGTCAGTGATGCCATCCAGCCATCTCATCTTCTGTTGTCCCCTTCTCCTCCTGCCCCCAATCCCTCCAAGCATCAGAGTCTTTTCCAATGAGTCAACTCTTTGCATGAGGTGGCCAAAGTACTGGAGTTTCAGCTTTAGCATCAGTCCTTCCAATGAACACCCAGGACTGATCTCCCTTAGAATGGAGTGGTTGGATCTCCTTGCAGTCCAAGGGACTCAAGAGTCTTCTCCAACACCACAGTTAAAAAGCATCAATTCTTCAGTGCTCAGCTTTCTTCACAGTCCAACTCTCACATCCATACATGACCACTGGAAAAACCATAGCCTTGACTAGACAGACCTTTGTTGGCAAGATAATATCTCGGCTTTTCAATACGCTATCTAGGTTGGTCATAACTTTCCTTCCAAGGAGTAAGCGTCTTTTAATTTCATGGCTGCAATCACCATCTGCAGTGATTTTGGAGCCCCCCAAAATAAAGTCAGCCACTGTTTCCCCATCTATTTGCCATGAAGTGATAGGACCAGATGCCATGATCTTCGTTTTCTGAATGTTGAGCTTTAAGCCAACTTTTTCACTCTCCTCTTTCACTTTTATCAAGAGGCTTTTTAGTTCCTCTTCACTTTCTGCCATAAGGGTGGTGTCATCTGCATATCTGAGGTTATTGATATTTCTCCCAGCAATCTTGATTCCAGCTTGTGCTTCTTCTAGCCCAGTGTTTCTTACAACGTACTCTGCATATAAGTTAATTAGCAAATGCTGAATCAGTGACTGAATAATCTTTCTGGTTTAAAAATGTCTGTTTAACAGTTTCATTTTACCTGTATTTAACAAAATTATACATTTCTGATTTGTGTTTCAGTCACTCATTTATTTACTCACTCACTCACCCTCACTCATTCTACAAACATTTATAAGATGCTTAGTATTGGTCAGGCAGGTAATGCATTGAAGTTCTTTTGGTTGAGTCTGAGCTAAATACAGTCCTTGCCACAGAAAAAACATCATCAACTGGAAAAGAAAGCTATGTAAAAACAGCAATGATAATTTCTGTAAGATTGATGTGGACAATGCTATTTGAGTATGGAAGAGGAAACCACTAGGAAACCCTGTCACAGCAAAGACTTTGCAGGAGAAATGTACCTTCTCTGTCAGTTGAGGGATGAGTAAGATTTTCACAGAGAAGAGAAGCCCTCGGGGTGGATTCCAGGCAAAGGGTTGAGCAGTTTCAGAGGCACAGAACTTGAGAGGGCAGATGAGCCTGGAACACTGTGACCTTGGGGATGAAACCTGTGGAGGAGGGAACATGGAGAGATTCTGGGGACTTGGTCAAAGGTCCTGTGTGCCAGGTGTTTAGGAGCTGGGATTTTATCCTGAGAAAACAGAGTGCTTTTGGACAATTTTTAAGAGTACCTAATATGTTATCTTGTAGAGTGCTTTGAAAATATCAGGAAAAGGGAAAAGGATTAAGAAGCTGATTCACACAGTTAACTTTTAAAAATCAGTCTACACCAGATTTTATTTGCCTGAGTTCATCTGCCTGTTTCCACTGCTCTTATTTATGTAAGATGGCTAATCACTAGCACCAATCTCTTTTTCTCTTGCTTTAATGCATTTTGACTTTCTAAATAATATTTGAGCTGTGAGAAATTGAAATACTCATCAGAGTATCTTCCAAAATAAATTAATGGAAATCCAAATAGAAATGTGTTATACAATAAAAATGTCAAAATAAATTGAAGAATTGGTTCTTAGTGGGATGAATTTAAGATAGGGTCACATTCTTACAACTTGTGCTGGGCTATGAAACTTTTCTAAACAATCTCCCTTTTAAAACCACATATTCTTATCTGAACCTCAAAAAAAAAATCTGATCACAAGATAACTTTAAGAATAGTTTCATTAATTCCTTTCTCAGTGGGTCCTCATGAGAAAGTACCCCACATTTCAGTTGTCAAAATAGGTTGCATTCTTTCTATGGAGTGTGTATTATGGGACAGGAAAGATATCAGCATTGCTGCCAATCAATATACAAATAATTATTAAACTTGAAGTCTATACAAAACTCTGAGTGGTGTGTTAAACAAATGAACTATCAAATTCTAAAACATTCTAGGTCAAATTCTGAAGAATGTTAGTTTTTTTCATTAAGAGATAAAAACACCAAACAGAAGTACGAGTGTCTAAAGATTAGTTTCAGGAAATCAGTAAGCCCACACATAAAATTACAAGATAAGCACTGCATTTATGATCTGTGTTGTTCTACATCTCTTTATTTCTGGTATAATTGCCAATAGGGGCCAACATGTTATCCTTGATAGGTAAGCCGAAGCTATCTTTTTTTTTCCTTGACAGAAACTTTATTCACTGCATTCTTGCATAACTTTGTAAGATTTATTCTCAAAACCAACCTTAAGGTGATCTTAATGACTTCCAACAGGCTATCTTATAGCAAAGTTCTCATATATATATATATATATATATCTTAATATATATACCTTAATATATATATTATATATATATATATATATATATATATATATCTCATATACCTTAATATAACTAGACAATCTCAGATTTAAGTACAAATAGACTACAATTGATAAAGGACTCTGGGGGCTGGAATCGGCATCATTTTTTTTCCCTCTGACTCCAAGGCTACTGCTTAGTCTATTATTAAATATTTAATTTTTAAAAGGATATTGGTCCTCCTAGACCCCAGCAGTCTAGAAGCAAATTAAAAAAAAAAAAAAAGAACAAGTAAGCTATAGAAGTAATAATTAAAATGACTGCAAGAGACATGAGCACCCGCTGTCTAAGGAGGGAAGAAGCAGAAACACTACAAATTTACAGTTACATCACTGTGCAGGAAAAGATGACCAAAACAATGACCTGGAATCACTCAGAAAAAAATGCTGTACTATTTTTAATGTAATATGCACTTTAAAAGACAGGAAAGTGAACGTATGTGATGCAAAATTTTAAGTCTCACTTTTTTTTTTTTAAGAGCTCCTACTCCATGTGGTATGTACATACTCCACAGTGCACAAAAATACACGTGTGAATGAATGCTCTCTCATTCTCTTTCTGAAGCCTTGATGCTCACTCTTAAAATATTGTACAGTGTCTGCAGAGTTAGGGAGGGTGTGAATGACAGGTAATGGGTGTCAAGCTCAGTGGCTCATAAACTGGTACTCTAGTCATTCAAGAACACTAGGAAGGATGTGCAAACAAACTTGGCCTATTTAACAATTTTGCCTCAGTCAACACCTTACCTTCTAACACGTAGTGGAGATTTCTTTAAAAATCTTTCTCGAGGGCTTCCCTGGTGACTCAGTGGTAAGGAATCTGCCTGCCAATGCACAAGACACGGGTTCGACCTCTGGTCTGGAAAGATCCCACATGCTGCAGAGCTACAACTTGTGCCACACTTGCGCCACATCTTTTGAGCCTGTGCCTTAGAATGCAGAAGCTGCAACTATTGAGCTGAAACTGCTGAAGCCTGTGCGTGCTCCACAACAAGAGAAGCCGCTGCAGTAAGTCCACACACTGCAACTGGAGAGTAGCCCTCTGTCAACTAAAAAGAGGCACAACCTGAGAGCTGTGAGTTAAGTTTTATTTGGGGCAAAATGAGGACTGCAGCCAGGGAGACAGCACCTTAGACAGCCCTGAGAGAATGCTCCAAAGAGGCGTGGGGCAAGGTCAATATATAAGATTTTGGTGAAGGGGGGAGTCCAGTGCAATCAAGCACTTACGTTACAAAGTTTCTGTTAGTCAGGAGGAGCTGATGTCACCGTAAAGGGATTTTAGTGATTTTCTAGATATGAAGAGATGCAAGGATTGGGATCATGAAACCAGTTCCTGAAAATATCTAGTATCTAAAGACCTGTTCGACCAGATTGCCTGGAGCACAGAGTGCCTCACTCCACTCTGAAATCCCTCAGAGGGTGTTGAACATCAACAGCTGCAGCAGAACAGGGTTCAATCTCTACAGAGGCAGATGGCAAATGCCATTGTTGTTGTTCAGTCGCTGGCAAATGCTCTTGAAAAGAAAGTTGAAAGTGTTAGCCGCTCAGTTGTGTCCTACTCTTTGCGACCTCACGGACTATAACCCACCAGGCTCCTCTGTCCATGGAATTCTCCAGGCAAGAATACTGGAGTGGATTGACATTTCCTTCTCCAGGGGATCTTCCTGACTCAGGGATCGAATCTGGGTGTCCTGCATTGCAAGTGGACTCTCTACCATCTAAGCCAATTTGTAGTTGACACTCTGCTCACTGCAACTAGAGAAAAGCAGTGAAGACCCAGAACAGCCAAAAATAAAATTTAAAAATTATTTTTAAAAATCTTTCTCAGAAATCTAAAGGTAAAGACTGGCTTCTGATTTCTTCCTGTCCCTACAAAGCATTTTGTTTGGAAAATTGAAAGTATTATGCTAAAACATGAAAAAATATTGTGATTTTTCATTTTGGAGCAGTGAACTCCTGAGCCAAATTGCCAAGGCCATATACTGTCACAAACAACCACTGTTGACTAAAAAATTTAGTTACCACCTGAAAGTGGGGAGTTAGTTATTTTACTTGGTGGAAATGTTAGGACTTCAACCCTGGGAGACTACTCTGAGGAGGTGGGGGAAGGAGTCAGGATGTATAGAAGTTTGCACCAAAGATGGCAGGCAATCTGAATATCAAAGACTACTGCTAGTTAAGGAAAACCAGATATCTCAAGGAATTTAACATTCTTCTATGCATGGGTAGATGTAAGAGTCTGGGATTATTGAAGTCATTCCTTGTACATGCATCTCAGCTATCTGGGGCCAGCAAATTGTTTTTTTTTTTGTTTTTTTTTTTCTCTCACATCCCCCACCCTGAACTCCTCAGCAATCACCATGGAGGGTGGTGGCACTGGCTGGACCTCAGGCATTGTTATCCTTTTGGGAGCCTTCACTCACATTTGGGAGGCCTGAAATCGCTGATGGCTGTTACATCCTGTTTATTGATGTGACAGATGTTCCATTTTACACCACATTAAAATGCTTTGTTGATTATTCAGAAAATAATGAATAATTAGAGTAATAATAAATTATTCTCCAATACTATGATACTTGGAGAAATATTTCAATTAACTTAAAATTTTTGTTGACTCTTCACCCTATGTAGGACACTATGTTCAATTTGTTAGGTAGTTAGAATAGGAAAAAGGAGTCCAAAATAGCGGTGGCTAAAAGACAAAGAAAGAAAAAGTCTGCAAAAATAAAACAAAGGAAGGTCCGAGGACCTGAGTGAGAACCTCAGGTGAAACAAACAGCCCTCTTGGCTAGCCCAGTTAACACAGGGCAGGCTCAGGGGGAGAAGAAAATACATATGAAAAGGAGTCAAAATTGAGCCTCTCTCTTCTCTTCGCTTCTTTTGGGTTGGCCTGCCTTCATGCCTCAAGGGTGTATTTTCTGTTGCTTGCCAAATAAAACTGAGCTGTAACACTGGTCGGCAGTTTAAACTGAGCTGTAACTGAGCTGTAACACTGGTCCATCTGTCGCTTCAAATTTTTGCTGCAGCCAGACAGAACCGAGCAAATTACACATTCCCCCAACAATTTCATGTGAGACTATGAAGTCTAATGATCCTAGTTCAAATTCTGAAGAGAGCTTCCATTTGGGGCTCATTTGATGATCTCTAGATTATCAGTTCTGCCTCAATCTATAGTAGTTCAGTGAAAAATAAATATACTTCATGTGCTGAAAATTACCTGTGAATGACTGCTATTGAACAAGGGCTCATGTCCTGTGGAGCACAAAACCAAATTTAGATAGTTGGTATTTGCGAAGAAAGAGGTTTTTGCACAGAGTCTAACAAGGAGATCAAACAGTTCATGCTTAAAAATCTCCAACTCCTCAATGGCTTTCAGTCAAGGGTTTTTAAAGACAGTATTAGAGGAGAGGACAGTAGGATGCATGATCAGTTTGTGGACTTTTTGATTAGTTGGTGATAAGGCAACACAGTGATGTTTTGGGAATCTCAGCATTCTTGTTCCAACCATTCTGAAAGCTATGTGCTTGTCATCAGCCTATAGCCATCATCCTCCACCAGGTTGGGAATTAGTCTGGATCTTCTGGGACAGCTCTTAATGTCTCTAAAGGATTCTGAACTTCTAGAAGAATGGCGCAAGAAGGGAAGTCCTCCCCCTCCATTCATTGAAGTAAAAGGTAACTGTCCTTACTTTTGATGTTATAGAAGAAATAATATATTTAAAAATCAGATCTTGAGAATGGAAGGAAGGAGTACTGGATCAGAGATTTCCTACACTTCTCCCCTTCCATGCTTTAAGCCCTGATGGTTAATGTAGTTTATCAGAGCTCTCCTAAGTCATCTAACCCTACTATTGCTTACTCCTTGATGTAATTCCCTCTAAAAAATAAATTCATTAGCCCTTGTGCAATAATTACTTCCAAAATATTCTTCTATTAATCTTTCCCAATTATATATGCCTGTGATATCTTATTTGTGCTATTTTCTTTGACATCACAATTTTTCTACTATTAAGCAACTCAACTAGATTTTATATAACACATCTGTAAATCCTAGCATGAAGATATATGGGACGGAGATTTGTTTGCCAAAGATTCTTAGGCTATTCGATAATGTTGATCTCTACATACTACTTTGTACTAATCTTGGAGTTTTTGTGGGATTAAGGCACACGTTAATTGATGCTTTTGAACTGTGGTGTTGGAAAAGACTCTTGAGAGTCCCTTGGACTGCAAGGAGATCCAATCAGTCCATCCTAAAGGAGATCAGTCCTGGGTGTTCATTGGAAGGACTGATGCTGAAGCTTGGAACTCCAATACTTTGGCCACCTGATATAAAGAGCTGATTCATTTGAAAAGACCCTGATGCTGGGAAAGATTGAGGGCAGGAGGAGAAGGGGACGACAGAGGATAAGGTTGTTGGATGGCATCATCAACTCAATGGACATGAGTTTGGATGGACTCTAGGAGTTGGTGATGCACGGGGAGGCCTGGGTTGCTGAGGTTTATGGGGTCGCAGAGAGTCGTACACGACTGAGTGACTGAACTGAACTGAAGGCACTCTGTGTGTCTGTGGGTGCACTCAGTTGCTCAGTCATGTCCCACTCTTTGCAACCCCATGGACTATAGCCCACCAAGCTCCTCTGTCCATTGAATTTTCCAGGCAAGCATCCTGGAGTCGGTTGCTAAGGGATCCTCCCAACCCAGGGATCAAATCCAAGTCTCTTGATCCTGCTGCACTGACAGGCAGATTCTTTACCACTGTGCCACCTGGGAAGCCTGTACTAAATCTTACCCATCTTGAAAATGAAAGTGTTAGTTGCTCAGTCGTGACCGACTCTTTGCGACCCCGGGAACTGTAGCCCATCAGGCTCCTCTGTCCATGGGATTCTCCAGGCCAGAATACTGGAGTGGGTTGCCATCCCCTTCTCCAGATCTTCCCCACCCAGGGATTCAACTCAGATCTCCTGGGTTGCAGGCAGATTCTTTACTGTCTGAGCCACAGGGGAAGGTCATCTTCAACACTGTGAAAAACAATAATATAATTAATTTTACTTTGGGCTTTCTTAGACAATAGTAGGCAAAGTGTCATTTGATTATTTAATTAACTTTCTATAATTACTTGGACATGCAGATGCATTCTAGAATTAATGAAAACACACAAATAAATCTAGTCTACTTTCAAAGATTCAAAGACATAAAATATGAATACATGCTTAATAAAACAAAACTAAAACTCTCCTTATATCAAAGAACCCCACAGCATGACAAAATACACTTTAAGTTTCATATAACTTAAACACTGCTATAATAAACTATTTGTTTATTAACACTTTAAAAGTCATAAACAAACTTAAATGATTTTTTGAGGGGGTTAAGATACATTTTCTAAGAGCTGAACTAAGATAAACTGGAGAAACACCTGCATAATTGTAATGTTAATGCAAATTAATTTTAATTAACATAGGAACTCACTGAAATTACTGATGAAAAATACTCTGAAAGTAAATACCACAGGTTCCAGCTGTCAATGCCAAAGCTTTCTTTCATCTTATTGTGTTTAATTGTTGAATCACCACAGGTCCCCTGTTTTACCTATAAGGTCAAATCAAAGAATTTTTTGCATTTATATTAGCATCCTTCATTTTCCAGACAGGCATTTTAATCCCTTCTGATCTCTAAGACAAATATATTTTTTCATGTAATTATATAATTACTTGGCAGACCAGAGCAGATCCCACGGAGCCACTCCAGTGTGTGCCTTGTGTGTGCCGTGTAAATACTGCTCTGTTCTATCCATGGTAATTGGCCAATAGATCCCCCTAGGACGTTTTGATTCCTTAAATAAACACTATGTGGGCGAAGGGGGTTGTATTTTCTCATTGGCAGTGAAGCCAGAAAGAAGAGCTTCACATTAGGTGCTTATTACATCATTTTAAAAAGAACGAAGTGCTTATGACAGTAGGGCTCCCTCTGCTGGTTTATGGAGTTAAAAAAGCACAAGTAGTAATGGTTTTCCTGAACTAGACGGCAACCCACTCCAATACTCTTGCCTGGAAAATCCCACGGATGGAGGAGCCTGGTGGGCTGCAGTCCATGGGGTCGCTAAGAGTAGGACACGACTGGGCGACTTCACTTTCACTTTTCACCTTCATGCACTGGAGAAGGAAATGGCAACCCACTCCAGTGTTCTTGCCTGGAGAATCCCAGGGACGGGGGAGCCTGGTGGGCTGCCATCTACGGGGTCGCACAGGGTCGGACACGACTGAAGCAACTTAGCAGCAGCAGCAGCAGACCCTCTTAGGAGAAAGAAGTGTAATTTTAGATACCCAATGGTGTTAAACTAAAGAAATAAGCAAGAGAGAGACTTCTAATTTTTATTTTTCTTAAATTGTAAGCCACCTTCCTCACTATCTGTCTTTAATTATTTTACCATTATGTGCATCTATACTGTTATTTTTTGCAATAAAAAACAAGCTTTAGAACAATGGTAATTTTTCTTAACTACAATCAAAGAAAGCTTTACGAGTCTATCAGCTCCACTTAAGTAGTTCCATCTATCCATTAGGCAGGGGGTTATTCATAACAGCCTTAAGTTACCTTTACTCCGTCTATGGGAGTATAAAATAAAAGATGTAAAGAAATGAACACCTTTTTCAAACTGACCAATTAAACCCCTGTGCATCTCATCTTTACGGGATTGGTGACCATCTCTATATGGTCTAGGCAAAAAGTAGCTGAAATAGAGGATGATAATCAAAGAAATATAGGCTTAAATCCCAGATCTGATGATTAAAAATCTGTGTGGCATTCTTCAAGTTATTTGTCCTCTCTGTTCTCTCTTGTTCACATCAGTAATTTGGTGATAAAATTCTCAGAGTCTTTGTGAGGGTTAAATAAAGAAATGTATGTATGTATAGTGTCTGGCATGTAGCAGATGCATGTTAATCATAGTTAATATATTCCTGAGAAATTAGGTTTTCTGCCCCTGTGACTGAATGAATATGGAAGAAAAGTAACTTCCCTTCTAAAAATTCTGAAACTGTGCCCACAAAACATATGTTCAGTCATATAAAACATAATTTTTATTGAAAGAAATCAATACTTATAGAATCTATGATACAAACCTACTCATTTTTAATATGAAGATAAGAAATGTAGTTGACTCTACAGAATTGTGGTTCCCAGAAACCTATTACATTGGCTATAAAAGAAGCTAGGTAAACAGTATATTCTGCTGAAGAGGATTTAGATAATGAGTTATAGATGCTGTCACAGATTATTACAAATAAATGCATGTCTTTGATAGGTCTCTTTTACTCTATATACAGTAAATGTGTTTATTTTAGTATATTAGGTTTTGACAAGACAGTAAACAATGGTTTTATAATCAAATAGCTAGATAGGAAAAAGTGGTTTAAGCCTAACATTTATGTATTCTGAGCGACTGTCTGCCTCCAGGGAATACTGTGCTATCTCTAGTTCTATGTACATAGGCTAGGTTACTCTTTATTATCAGGTAATAAAAAATAATAAAGGAGTACAGGTGGTGGTTGAGTGCAAATATCTAAAGCCAGAACATCTGCATTTGAATTCTAGCTCTACTTAGCTGTCTGACCTTGAGAGAGTACATGGGACCCCTCATCTGTGCTTCACTTTCTTCACTTATAAGACTGTGGTATAAAAGTGTACCCTTAGTATGTTTTGTTCAGGTCATTTCAGTTGAGTCGCTCAGTCGTGTCTGACTCTTTGCAACCCTATGGACTACAGCACGTCAGGCTTCCCTGTCCATCACCAACTCCCGGACTTGGCTCACTCATGTCCCTTAGGTTGGTGATGCCATCCAACCATCTCATCATCCTCTGTCGTCCCCTTCTCCTCCTGCCTTCAATCTTTCCCAGCATCAGGGTCTTTTCAGATGAGTCAGTTCTTTGCATCAGGTGCCCAAAATACTGGAGTTTCAGCTTCAGCATCAGTCCTTCCAGTGAATATTCAGAACTGATTTCCTCTAGGATTGACTAGTTTGATCTCCTTGCTGTCCAAGGGACTCTCAAGAGTCTTCTCCAACACCACAGTTCAAAAGCATCAATTCTTCGGCGCTCAGCTTTTTTATAGTCCAACTCTCACATCCATACATGACTATTGGAAAAACCATAGCTTTGAATAGACAGAACTTCTTTGGCAAAGGTCTTTAATATGCTTTTTAATATGCTGTCTAGGTTTGTCATAGCTTTCCTTGCAAACAGCAAATGTCTTTTAATTTCATGGCTACAGTCACCATCTGCAATGATTTTGGAGCCCAAGAAAATAACTGTTTCCATTGTTTCCCTATCTACTTGCCATGAAGTGATGGGACCAGATGCCATAATGTTAGTTTTTTGAATCTTGAGTTTTAAGCCACCTTTTTCACTCTCTTCTTTCACTTTCATCAAGAAGCTCTTTAGATTCTCTTTGCTTTCTGCCATAAGGGTGGTGTCATCTGCATATCTGAGGTTATTGATATTTCTCCCTGCAACCTTGATTCCAGCTTCTGCTCCATCCAGTCTGGCATTTTGCATGATGTACTCTGCATATAAGTTAAATAAGCAGGGTGACAGTAAACAGCCTTGACATCTTCCTTTTCCAATTTGGAACCAGTCTGTTGTTCCATGCCTGGTTCTAACTGATGCTTTTTGACCTGCATACAGGTTTATCAGGAGGTAGGTCAGATGGTCTGGTATTCCCGTCTCTTTCAGAATTTTCCACATTTTGTTGTGATCCACACAGTCAAAGGCTTTAGAAAAGTCAATGAAGCAGAAGCAGATGTTTTTCTGGAACTCTCTTGCTCTTTCTATGATTCAATGGATGTTGGCAATTTGATCTCTAGTTCCTCTGGCTTTTCTAAATACAGCTTGAAGATCTGGAATTTCTCAGTTCACATACTGTTGAAGCCTAGCTTGGAGGATTTTAAGCATTACTTTGCTAGCCTGTGAGATAAATGCAATTGTGCAGTAGTTTGAGCATTCTTTGGCATTGCCTTTCTTTAGGATTGGAATGAAAACGGACCTTTTCCAGTCCTGTGGCCACTGTTCAGTTTTCCAAATTTGCTGGCATATTGAGTGCAGCTCTTTCACAGCATCATCTCTGAGAATTTGAAGTAGCTCAGTTGGAATTCCATCACCTCCACTAGCTTTGTTCATAGTGACGCTTCCTAAGGCCCACTTGACTTCACATTTCAGGATGTCTGGCTCTAGGTAAGTGATCACACCATCGTGGTTATCTGGGTCACAAAGATTGTTTTTGTATAGTTCTTCTGTGTGTATTCTTGCCACTTCTTAATATCTTCTGCTTCTGTTAAGTCCATACCATTTCTGCCCTTTATTGTGCCCATCTTTGCATGAAATGTTCCCTTGGTATCTCTAATTTTCTTGAAGAGATCTCTAGTCTTTCCCATTCTATTGTTTTCCTCTATTTCTTTTCATTGATCCCTTAGGAAGGCTTTCTTATCTCTCCTTGCTATTCTTTGGAACTCTGCATTCAGATGGATATATTTTTCCTTTTCTCCTTTGCCTTTTGCTTCTCTTCTTTTCTCAGCCATTTGTAAGGCCTCCTCAGATAACCATTTGGCCTTTTTGCATTTCTTTTTCTTGGAGGTGGTTTTGATCACCACCTCCTGTACAATGTTATGAACCTCCATCCAAATTTCTTCACGTACAACTATTAGATCTAATCCCTTGAATCCTTTTGTCACTTTCACTGTATAATCATAAGGGATGTGAGCTGTAGGGCTGCCTTAACAAATTACCACATACTTGGAGGCTTAAAAGAGCAGAAATTTATTTTCTCATAGTTCAAGAGGCTAGAAGTCTGAAATCAAATTATCAGCAAGGTCATGTTCCCACCAAGAGCCGTAGGGAAGAATCCCTCCTTTTTCTTCCTGCTTCTGGCAGCCCCAGCTGTCCCTTGGCATATGGCAGCACAACTCCAATCCCTGCCTTTGTCTTCACATGGCCTCCCTTCTGTGGCTCTGAATGTCCTTTCCTCCTCTTATGAGGACATCAGTCACTGAACTGAGAATACCTGATACCTAATCAAGTATGATCTCATCTTAAATACATCTACAAAGACCCTGTTTTCAAATAAAGTCACATTCTGAGGTTCTAAGAGTACATGAATTTCAGGGCAACACTATTCAACCCACCGCATATCATATGGGGATCATTTTGAGGGTTAAACAAGTAACTGTAATTAAACCACTAGAATAATGCCTCTCAAGGATGTTTTAACTAAGATGTCTTCTAAAATCTTATCTGTAGTTTAGGTAGTTTCACCCAAGTTGCAAATACCCAATTGTATATGCTAGATGGCTTTCCTCAATGGCCCACCATGTAAACTCAAGCTATCTAAAACTGCCTTCATTTTCACTCTCAGATGAGAATCAATGGATTCCCCAATTCTTGTAAGTGGTTTCATCAACCCATTTGCCCATCTCTCATTTCCCAAGAATTATAGCTTCAGCAACATTTATCAGTTCAGTTCAGTTCAGTTTAGTCGCTCAGTCATGTCTGACTTCTTGCAACCTCATGAATCACAGCACGCCAGGCCTCCCTGTGCATCACCAACTCCCGGAGTTCACTCAGATTCACATCCATCGAGTCAGTGATGCCATCCCGCCATCTCATCCTCTGTCGTCCCCTTCTCCTCCTGCCCCCAATCCCTCCCAGCATCAGTCTTTTCCAATGAGTCAACTCTTCCTCCTTTTTTGTTATCTATCTAATCAACCACTTGGTCTTGTAGAGCTTACCCTGAGAGCAACCTGCTTGTTATATTCTCCCTTCTCCTTTTCCAGAGTTGGCCTTTTTTAACATTTACCCAGATGAGAAATAGCATAACATGGTCACACAGAAAATCACAGTGAACATGTACACACACACCTGCACATATATGAAGGCATGCATACATTTCAGAGAGGCAAAAAACTTACATTTTCTTTAATTCAGACAATAGGTTCAAATCATTTAATGAAAAGGAGGGAGTATGGTATACAATAAGGGCTTCCCAGGGTGGCACAGTAGTAAAGGATCCACCTATCAATTAAAGAGACACAGGTTCGATGCCTGGGTCTGGGAAGATCCCCTGGAGAAGGGAATGGCAACCTGCTCCAGTATTCTTGCCAGGAAAATTCCATGGACAGAGGAGCCTGGTGGGCTATGGTCGATGAAGTCACCAAGAGTCAGGCACAACTGAGCACAAATAATGAGAAACGATGAAAGTAACCTTATTTAGTAACTCTGCATATAAACTGACTATTATAGAGAAAAGAGAAGCTTTGGGGGACAAGAGATTTTTACTATGCTTCTAATCTAGAAAATGTAAACAAAGACGTGGAGATACATCATGGATTCTGTCAGAGTTCACAACTCCAGCATTGGTTGCCTTATTAGTAAAATACGACTTTAAGAATGTTATTTAAATTCTTGAATCCTCCTGATGATGCGTTATCATCTGTAAATTGAGGTTATACCTACCCATAAGGTGGTCGTAAAAATTAAATAAGGAAACAATATATAAGATGCCAGTATAGCACTACATGTTCAATAAATATTAGCTATCAGATATAATTTTAGGATCATATAAACATAAATTCTCTGCAATTCTTGCATCTATTTGTTTGAAGCCTAATTGGATAGCTTGTTTCATTTTAAAGGTATGTTCCATTCTGTTGCATTTAGCAAGGCTGTGCAGTTTGGGCAGCTGCTTGGAAGAGCACGGCTTCTGAGTCCTGAGCTGCCGTCCTTAGGGAAGGGTGTGGTCTTTCAGAGTTTAGTGCCCTCGTGTCATCTGTAAGAGCTGCCCAGGTGGTGCTAGCCGTAAAGAACTGTCTGCCAATGAAGGAGACACAAGAGACACAGGTTTGATCCCTGATTTGGGAAGATCCCCCGGAAGAGGAAACTGCAACCCAGTCCAGTAATCTTGCCTGGAGAACCCAATGGACAGAGAAGCCTGGCCAGCTACAGTTCCTAGGATCACAAAGAGCTGGACATAACTGAAGTGACCTAGCATGCACGCACACATATCATCTATAAAAAGGGGGTAAAATGTGTTGAGAATAGATAAATGCTGGGTATAGAATTATGTAACTCTCCCCCACCCACACCCCCTCACCCAGGTCTTAGTTTCCAGATGAGTATCAATGGGTGTTGTTAACTTCTTCTCATTCTTGTTTCAAAAAGATGATGCATTCCATTATGGTGCAGAGATTATATGAGGTATCTGGAAAGTAAGCATCAGAGCACTGTAATAGAAACTTTTGAAATTCTTACACTTCTAATGCTAGAATTATCAGCATATATTCAGCAACTATTCAACGTTGAGATTCTGAAGAGTGTTGGATCAGATAAAAGTGGTCACTCAGTAAAGCCTGAATGCTGAGACAAACTTGCAGGGTTAAAATAGAGGTGAGCTCTCATAACTTCTGAATGGCTTTCTTTAAATACATTGTGCTGTCAATAAAAATAGCACTTAGCAGCAATTTTATTAAGAGTACAATGTGCGTGGTTGAAAAGCCACTCAGAAAACTCTTTAAATATACTTCATATCCTGTGTAAGGTCATAGCCATTTTACTATGGCTATATATCTTATTCTGCACATTACCAATATTCACCATACTAAGTCATAGATGTCTGGGAGAGAAGCCTCATGTGCAGAAACTTTATAGATAATGGGAAAATAAACACTCCAAAGTTCTAAGTATATACACATTCTTTTAAACAAAATGTCTCCCCTTCCCAGTAGCTATTTGACAAAATAGATCTCAACATATTGAAACTGACTCAGGGTTATATATTACCCTTTTACCTACCATTCTGTTTCCTATAAAGAGATACATACATGTTTTGTTTATAAGAAGCTTATGAGCTAGTTAGGAATTTCATGTACAGGACAGATAAATGCTAAAGATGCATAAATTTACAGATAAATGCGTGCATGTGATGCTGGAATAATTTGCCCTTATAGTGACAGAACTTAGAAATGTGATCAGAGGTGGTACAGTTATAAAAATATTTTATAGCAAAAAATCTCATCTGGTTTTTAAGGACTCATATTATGTCTGGAAAAATCATGAAACATTGTCTGTACAGCATCTTTTTGTGTGTCTGGCATAGAAATCACTGTGGGAAAGTTGCTCTGAAGGACAAAGGCCAGACTCTGAGTTTCAGCTTGATCTGGGAAAAGTGTGAGTGAGGGCTGACTCTGGGCATAGGGTACATTCTATCACTCACATGGGTTTCCTCATCTGTCTTTATTGGCTTGTATCTAAGTCTTAGAAGAATATGGGCTCAAGAAATACTGAATATATTTGACTATACTAGCAATAGAAACATTAAAAAGACCAAGAGAAATACAAGAGAAACTAAGAGACTGAAAGAATTGTTTCAGTAAAGGCTCTGTTGGGCACTGAAGGCCTAATCAACAGCAACATGAAGGGAGAAAGCACATTCTGCCTTACAAACATTTTTCTCCACTTCCCTCCATTTTGGTGTCGGGCGGACCCTAGTTGACAGTAGGTTATGGACCAAAGTTGTACCACATTGGAAGGAAACTGAAGCACTGAGTGGAATCTGGTGACACCCAGTGGGAGACTGTGGTACCTAGAGGGACAGAAGCAAGACAGCCCGACACTCCTTTGTGAACACTGCTGCACATTACACCCTGACAAAGTCATGAACACCTTGGCATAGGCCCAGGGCAGACCAGATTTTTAGAGGCCTTAAGTGGGTCCAAGAGTTAAAAAAGAGACTTGAAATATTACTGATTTTAAACTCTCATTAATTCCTCAGATTGCTAACTGCTGCTAAGTTACTTCAGTTGTGTCCGACTCTGTGCGATGCCATAGATGGCAGCCCACGAGGCTCCTCTGTTCCTGGGATTCTCCAGGCAAGAATACTGGAGTGGGTTGCCATTTCTATCTCCAGTGCATGCATGCATGCTAAGTCACTTCAGTCGTGTCTGACTCTGTGTGACCCTATGGACAGCAGCCCACCAGGCTCCTCCGTCCACAGGACTCTCCAGGGAAGAATACTGGAGTGGGTTGCCATTTTCTTAGTCTAGGAAAAATCAAATTACAAAAGCAAGATGGAATTTTCATATTTTCAATCGTTTGTTTTGAGCCTTCTAATTGCAAGAGACAAGTTAGAGATAAAAATTAACTTTTTCTTATCTATTTTATTTTGCAAGCTTTCTCTTATACACACTTTCATCTCCATGCACACAAACACACACATCTCTTTTCAATAAAAATAACATACTCTTAATATTTATCCTTTAATTATAAGAAATGGGTAGCCACTAAATTGTTTCCTAAAATGTTCATTACTATTTTATGTAGCTTTACCCTCCAGCCCTACTGGAATATAAACATGAATATAGATGCCAAAGACAATACTTCTAAGAGATAATTAAATTCTGGTTTAATTCTCTTTTGAGAAAATGGGAAATGCCTTGTATTTTATTGCCTCTAGCTTCTTACATTAAAAACAATCCCTAAAGAATTTGATGTGTGGAATGTTTTTGCTGCCTAAGGCAACTGTCTGCTTTGACTGTATGACAGAATTGACCTCAGTTATATTTGTTGAAGTTCAAATATTTGGTGTTCCTTCAATGAAAAACTACACTGCAACATGCCTGAAGGGAAACTGTTTTAAAACAGAGAAGGTACAGATAATAAAGCTGATCACATAACATGCACATTTGGACTATTTTGCCCTCCAGTATATTTTAGTGTTTTGGTCAAATGAAGGTGTACTGATAAATACATTAAAAATAAACTCTAGATATATCATAGAATAAAAAGAATCTTAAATGATAGTATAAAATAACAAGGAAACAATGTTGATACATGAATTCAATGCATACATATGAAATATTGAGTCTGGAAATATATTTACAAAACTCATCTAAGACATAAATGAAAAGTGCTCAGTTGTGTCCGACTCTTTGCGACCCTGTGGACTGTAGCCTACCAGGCTCCTCTGTCCATGGGATTCTCCAGGCAAGAGTACTGGAGTGGGTTGCTATTTCCTTCTCCATGAGATCTTCCCATCCCAGGGATCGAATCCGGGTCTCCCACATTGCAGGCAGACGTTTTACCGTCTGAGCTACCAGGGAAGCTCAAATGAAAAGTTAAAAAGTTACAAAGAAAAAAAGTGAGAGAACTACAGAAATAAATTAAAAAAATTCTGAGAGCCAAGACATTATTGAAAGATAAACTGCAGACTGTAAAACATGACAGACAGAATGTTACCATCATTATATCAAGAGCTCTCTTAATCAAGGAAAAATCATGCTGATACTTTAAAAGGAAAATAAAGATGTGAATACTTTATAAAAAAAAATTAGTTCCCCAAGCAAAGAAAAAAAAAGCTATCTTTCATAATTGAAGAAAAATAAAACAACCTACATATTTTAAATTCCCTTTAAAAATTTAATATTTGCATTTTGTGAGAGTGTGGGGAAAGAAACATTTCTACATATCACTAAAACAGTCCATTAAAAATGGTCTTTCATGATTTTAATCGTATTTTTAATGATTTTTTTTGTCTTCCCTTGGTATGCTAAATCTTGTGGTGGAGTCTTGCCACAGGATATGCCACAGGATATGACACAGTTGAACACTTTCTCCTCCGCAGTGCCCTTTCTCTCCTTGGTTCCCATGCACCACACCTACCAAGGTTTCCATCTACCTCAATGGCTGCTCCTTCTCTGTTTCTTTTGTTCTTTCATCCTCCTCACTCAGACCTCTCAATGGTGGTGTGACCCAGGGATTAGTCTCAGTCCTCATCTCGATTCATATATCCACCCTCTTAGAAATCGCATCCAGCCTAACGGTTCCATATACCTTTATGTACAAATGATTTTCAAATTTATAGCCTCTAAATTCCATATTTGCATTTCAAACTATCTTGGAAATATAAAGAATATTCCTTTGGGTATGAACAGACATCAATACATCCCCTACAAAAACCGTGATCATCTCCTGTCCCCTACTAACTTCCTCCCAGTGAAAGATATCTCCATTCTTCTAGCTGCTTAGACCGAAACCTCCTTCTTTGACTTCAACTCTCATATTTGATGTCCAATCTCTCAGGGAATCCCTTGGTTCCACTCTCAGAAAATATTTAGCCACCTCTCACAATCCCTCCTGTTTTGTTTGAACCATCAGTATTCTTCACCTGGATTACTGCAATTCCCTCTTAATGGGTCTGTTTTTACTTTTGTATGCCACAGTATATTATTACATCATCATTCTGTACACTACAGTGTATATTAATACATCAACAAGAGTGATTCTTTTTGTCCTGATAAGGATGTCAAGGCTCAGAATTTGGATCCCTGTTACCTCTCTGACCTTTCTACCTGCTACTCTTCCACTAGCTCATTCTGCTTGAAGCACGATGGCTTCTTATTTTGTTCCCTGCAAATGTCAGTCATCTCTGTGCCCTAGGGCCTTTGTACTTTCTGTTCCTCCTGCCTGAATACTTTCTTTCTCTAGATGTCTGCATGGCCAACTCCCTAGTTCTTTCAAGTTTTTTCTCAAAAGTGTCGGCTCCTTAAGAGGACCACTGTATTTAAATTGGAAATACCAATGGCTCAGTTGGGTATCCGCCTACAATGTCGGAAACACAGGAGATGCAGGTTCGATCCCTGGGTCAGGAAGATCCCCTGGAGAAGGAAATGGCAACCCACTCAGGTATTCTCGCCTGGGAAATCCCATGGACAGAGGAGCCTGGCAGGTTATAGTCCATGGGTTCTCAGAGTCCAACATGATTGAGCACGCATGCAATGTCAACGTATTTAAACTACAACCACTCAAACTCAACTCCTGCTCCTTTCCTCTGCTCTATATTTTCAAAAGATACTTTTATCTTCTAGAATATTTTATCACTTATTCATCAGGTTTGGTGCTATTATCTGACTTTCTCACTGAGAAGAAGCTAAAACAAGGGCAGGATTTCTTTCTATTTACTTGCATATTTCATTACAGAAGAATGCCTGGCATGTGGTAGCTCTCAAGAAATATCTGTTGAATAAATTCAGTTCAGTCACTTAGTCAGATCCAATTCTTTGTGACCCCATGGACTGCAGCTCACCAGGCTTCCCTGCTGCTGCTGCTGCTGCTGCTAAGTCACTTCAGTCGTGTCCCACTCTGTGAGACCCCATAGATGGCAGCCCACCAGGCTCCCCTGTCCCTGGGATTCTCCAGGCAAGAATACTGGAGTGGGTTGCCATTTCCTTCTCCAATGCATGAAAGTGAAAAGGCCTCCCTATCCATCACAACTCCCAGAGCTTGCTCAAACTCATGTCCATTGAGTCAGTGATGCCATCCAACCATCTCATCCTCTGTCGTCCCCTTCTCCTCCTGCCTTCAATCTTTCCTAGCATCAAGGTCTTTTCCAGTGAATCAGTTCTTTGCATCATGGTCAAAGTATTGGAGTTTCAGCTTCAGCATCAGTCCTTCCAGTGAATATTCAGGACTTATTTCCTTTAGGATTGACTGGTTTGATCTCCTTGCAGTCCAAGGGACTCTCAAGAGTCTTCTCCAACACCACAGTTCAAAAGCATCAATTCTTCAGCACTCAGACTTCTTTAGAGTCCAACTCTTACATCCATACATGACTACAAGAGAAATCATAGCTTTAACTAGACAGACCTTTGTTGGCAAAGTAATATCTCTGCTTTTTAATATGCTGTCTAGGTTGGCCACAACTTTTCTTCCAAGGAGCAAGTGTCTTTTAATTTCATGGTTGCAGTCACCATCTGCAGTGATTTTGGAGCCCCCCAAAATAAATTCTGATACTGTTTCCACTGTTTCCCCATCTATTTCCCATGAAGTGATGGGGCCAGATGCCATGATCTTAGTTTTCTGAATGTTGAGTTTTAAGCCAGCTTTTTCACTCTCCTCTTTCACTTTCATCAAGAGGCTCTTTAGTTCCTCTTTGCTTTCTGCCATAAGGGTGGTGTCATCTGCATATCTGAGGTTATTGATATTTCTCCCTGCAGTCTTGATTCCAGCTTGTGCTTCCTCCATCCCAGTGTTTCTCATGATGTACTCTGCATGTAAGTTAAATAAGCAGGGTGACAATATACAGCCTTGATGTACTCCTTTCCCAATTTGGAACCAGTCTGTTGTTGCATGTCCAGTTCTAACTGTTGCTTCTTGACCTGCATAACAGCTATATGAGGTGGACATATATGAAACAGCTATATGAGGTGGAACACATATGAGGTGGATGAAACTAGAGCCTATTATACAGAGTGAAGTAAGTCAGAAAGAGAAACACCAGTACAGTATATTAATACATATATATGGAATTTAGAAAGATGGTAACATGGATCCTATATGCAAGGCAGCAAGAGAGACACAGATGTAAAGAACAGACTTTTGGACTATGTGGGAGAAGGCAAGGGTGAGATGATTTGAGAGAATAGCATTGAAACGTGTATATTACCATGTGTAAAACAGATGACCAGTGCAAGTTCAGTGTATGAAGCAGGGCATTCAAAGCTGGTGCTCTAGAAAACCCAGAGGGATGGGGTGGGGAGGGATGGGGAGAGGGTTCAGGATGGGGGGCCACTTGTGCACCCGTGGCTGATTCATGTCAATGTATGGCAAAAAACCATCACAATATTGTAAAGTACTTATCCTCCAATTAAAATAAATTAATTAAAAAAAAGAAATACCTGTTGAGTAAATTAATGAAATCAGTAACTTTAAACTCCATGAAGCACAGATCATGTCTATGTTGGTCACTATTGGATCCCCAGAGCCTAGTAGGCTATTTAACACTTAGCATACTACTTGCCGAATGAATGAACGAGAATGAGAAATGGATTTATGGAATGAGAAATGGATTTATCAATCATGGCACAACCGTTGGTCACAAGCCTGTACTTTATAATAGCATATATTTTTCTTTTTTGCTCAAAATTAGAAATCCAATTTATATGCTACACAAAGGTGATAAGTAGTTAGTGAGCTTCCATAGGGCACAACGATACACTCGGAAATGGACTGATGGTAATGACCTGCTGCAACAAAGTCTGTCATTAAAATGAACTGCTCCAAATGCCAGCACCATACTTGGGGAGCAGAGTGATCACCTGTTGGCTATCTTTTAAGTAATGACATTCTTTCTGGTAGTTCTCAGCAGTTATTTTTAACTTTTGTGCAGGTTTCCCTGCAACTTTAATTTGAAAATTAAAAAACCAACATGCATTCTCTGATTGTGAACTGACAATACTCAGAAGATGTAAAACTTTATGAACAGATCTCTCAGGCAACTGCCTTGAGCATGTTCTCCATGTAGTTTATTGGGATAACAAGTAAAGTCTCACCAACAACTTCTCACTTTCTACTTTGGGATTTTACTATGGGTAGATTCTAACATGCTTTAGACTATTAAGTACAGATCCTTCACACATGTTTGGGACTCATATACAAATGTTCTAGTCCACATGTTTCAACAGATTTCTAAACTGGAAACCAGTTTGTGAAGTTTGGAGGAGGGTTGTTGATGTTCATCCATAGCAGCCCTGGGGTGGTGTTCATCTGACTGCTTAATCATCAGAGTTCACAGTTAGCAGTCAAGGTGAGAGGAACACAGAATGAGGCTGTAACCAAGGAGCCTGTGATTTCCCTTGATTACATAGACACTCACAACCAGGCAAGGCTGACTCAGTGTTTGGCAGTTTTCTTATCGCTTGATTCCTCTTGTCCCAAAAGTTTCACGGATATTTCAACTACATTGATTATTTCTTTGTCTCTGCCCCTCAGTACTGTGTCCTTTCCTTAGCTCTACAAGTTTGGTTTAATGTAATCAAGAAAAAGACAAACAATTTCACTAACAGATTTTCTAGTAGCAATAAGGCGATAAACTTGTTTGACCTAAATAAGTCAGAATCATTCCTTAGTGTACACAACATTTCTTATTTAAATTCATTTACACTACTTAACAAAATCCCACTAGCACCCAGACCTCCAGGCCTTTTTAATAGAGTGAGACAATCTCAAATGCTAGAGGAAAGGAAAAAAATAAGCAGTTGGAGTTTCTTCTCTCTAGACAACCTAGCCAAACCAGCCCCATGCAGGAAGAAATACCATTTATGTCTTGGTTTTGTAAACTAAATTCTGTGATTATAGTGAAAACCTAGCTCTGAACAAGAGGGTTTTTTTTTTTTTTTCCTTTCTGAAGCATGTCCAGCTGGAGCCAGACAATTATGAAGTAGATTCCAGCTGTTTAGATTATTTCAACACAAGAACAACTAAATACTTCCACAGAAAGGACTATCAGCAGTAAATTCTGGTTTAAAGTTGTAGGTATAGAGAAAGCCAAATCCTTCAAAACCACTCCCACTCTTCTTAGAAAGGGTAGTAAAATGAAGAGATTAATTCTCATTTGCAATTTTAACTGACCCTACTACTGTAAGTCTCCAGGTGTCTCAAATTGTTCCAAGTATAAGTGTCAGCGTTTGCTATAAGCACATAATTCCAAGTTGGAAAAGCTAGCCCTTTTCTAAGAAATTTTAAAAAATACCAGCTTTGGGACAAATGTTTCATGTATTTCTTCAATAACCGTAATTGTGAACTGTGCGTTTTGTCTCACATTTAGCTTTTTGCCTTTTTATAAATGTAGATATTTATTTACAGGTGTAGATATTTCTATAAAGTCTCATTTTTATCACAGAGCACAAAGCCAGTGTTTAAAGTATAAAAGGTAGCCAAAGAGTAACATGATAACCATATGGCAATTTTCTTAAACCATAATAATCATCACTATACTGCTAATAAATTTGGTAATATTCTTAATTATATACTCTGTAACCAGTAAAATGAATAATAGTCCATAGCAACCCTTAAAAATCAGACTGTATAACTTTACGTTTTAAGTAAATAAATCTTCTCAGTTTTACTCTATGCCCAGCATTATCTTCCAAGAGCACACATATTTTTAAGCAATTTATATAATATTCCATTTTACTTGCTTATAGTATATTCTCTCTTCATACTCACACATTTGAATTATACAGTTGAATCTGGTTTTAATTTCAAAACCTGACCAAAAGCAAAACATTTCACGTATAAATATTTAGTCTCTCAAGATGAAATGAATTCATTTTCCTCTGGTATACGTTCATAGTATGTATGTTTTGTTTGAACATTCTTGTCTGTGGAGACTTAACAAAACTATCCAATGATATTTTGTATAAAGATAAATGCTAATGCTGATTGGGCAGCAGTTTGGGACCAAAGTGAGAATTCATTTTCTCACCTGATGCTATGGCAATTTACTGTTAAACAGGTCTCCTAAACTATAAATTTGTCTTGTGTGTGTATATATGTGTGTGTGAATCTATGCAGTTGAGTATACTTTCTGAAAATAAGGCTGCAGGAGTTAATAGGCGAAGAATGTCTTCAACCTTACACAAGTAATAAATTGGGTGACATTTGGTATTTATAACAGATGAAAAACAGATGAGAATTTTTTTCTGCCCTAAGCTCTGATGAACAGATAAGCTTAGGTTCTTTAAATGCTGTGCTTAACATTTAACTGAATCTTATTTTAAAAGATAGTCCAAGATGAATTGATAAAATCATTCCAGATGCAATTTTCCAGAAATGACAATATAAACTTAATTCTTGAAGGATAAATTTAGGCAATATGCCAGATTTTGAAAGTCAAACGCTTTCAGATGATAACTAGTACATTTCTCATAACACCTAATGTTTAATTTTTCACACCCTAATTCTCTATTTACACATGCCAATATTCACAGTTACATAAGAATATAAACCATTATTTTACAAAATAAAAACTTTAAAATTTGAAAATAAAAATAAGCAACCTGTTGTTTCCCAGGGCTGATTAAATAATCTAAAAGTTTTACCTTTCTTTCATAGAAACAAATACTGAAAGCAGTTAACCAAGTCCAGGGTTAAAAGAGGAAAAAAATGAGTATTTAGTTTTGGATATGTTGAGTTTCTGATGACTACTGGTGAAGGACTATTTTTCTAGCCTTAAAGAAGTAATAATTAATTTGGAGGAATACTAACATTTATCAAGGAGGTAGTAAATGCAACAAAACACAACATGAAGGAGACTGAGAAGGAAGAATAAACAAATGCAGCAAGGAGTCAAATATCCCAGAAGGTCAAATATCCCAATGGTCAAATATCCCAGAAGCCAAGAGAAGTTGAATCCTCAAGAAAGAGTAAACATTTAACAGTGGCAAAGACAGGGATGGTGAAGTACGATTAAAGTTTAAAAAAAAAAAGAAACACCAGTTGGATTAGGCCAATCAAAGTTGCTCTATAAACAGTTTTGGTAAAGAAACTGAAGTGGAAGTCATATCTGAATAAGTGGTTGAGTGGATAGGATATGAGAAAGTGGGACCACAGTGTAGCCAGCTCCTTTCTCAAAGAATGAGATAGAAGCAAGAAAAATATGTATGGTTAAATGAGCTTTTTGCTTTATTTATTTTTAGGATAGAAGATACTTGACTACATTTGCGTACATTAATAAACTGAGGGGAGGAACACAATAGAGAGGATAAAAAGAGGTACTCGACAGAGCAGAGGCAGATCCTAATGATTCTGGAGTTGGAGATGTGCACAGAAATCCTTCCAAGACCATCAGCACAACTAACCCTACCTACCTTGCTCTATTTGTCTTGTCTCTACAGCATCAACTGATTGTTTTCTATAATACTATCTAATTCACACAGTTTGTTACTTTTACCATTTGTCTACTTCTCCTTAGTCTCCTTTGTGACCTCTTCATTTCCTGCTATTCCCACTTATCCATTTAAATATAAGTGTTCTCCCAGGACTTTTTAAAGTTCACAGGGGCAGAAATTTTAATCGTTTGTTCTTTCATACATTTCAAGCACCTACAACATGGTGGGCCCTCAATAAATGCTTGTTGAATGAAAAGATTTTAAGAGTGTAGAATTTAAAAGGTGTTGGGGTTAGCTTGAAAATTTTATTCTTTTATCTGCAAAGTAGGAATGATTAAGTTGCAATTTAAAAGGAAAGTAAGGTCAAGAGAGATTTCATATGTACTGAAAGCTAAACATTCCCTATATAGATCAGAGGTTATTTGTGGGAGTATGTAAGCCCCATATAAGTTCATGATTTGTCTATCTCACATAATGATTTAATTTTCTTTTTAATCAGCCACCATCATTTAAACAGACTTCCCTGTAGCTCAAATGGTAAAGAACCTACCTGCAATGCAGGAGACCAGGGTTCAATCCCTGGGTTGGGAAGTTCCTCTGGAGAAGGGAATGGCAATCCACTCCAGTATTCTTGCCTAGAGAATTCCATGGACAGAGAAGCCTGGTAGGCTACAGTCCGTGGGGTTGCAAAGAGTCGGACACCACTGAGCAACTAATACACACACATCATTTAAACATTAGATTTAATGCAGTGATTCAGAAAACTTGTCTTGGAAAACAGGAGGATGTGGCGGAGGGACACGACTCACATCTCAGCATGACCACCATCACCTGAATCTGATTTGAGGCTGTCCCCTCATCACCACCACCCAGGACATAGGTTCACAAGATGAAGTATGTGGTCTTCATTTGCCGAGGTCCTCACCACTCTCTGTGGTATCCTTAACCTCTAAGTCCACTGTCAATTCCAATTAATGATAAATAGCATGGTTCAATAACAGAACTTGAGCTAATGTTTTGTGTAGTATGGCTTGTTTCATCTTGCCTGGACTTTTCAGGCAAATGTATCTGCAATCCAAGACATTGATAATATTCAACTAACAAGTAATTTGTGTTCCAATGGGGTTTCTCTTGTCCTTAGAAACAGATTAAACTCTTCACCATGGCTAATTAGATCCCCCAGGAACTAGCTGCTTCAATCCTCCGGCCTCCCTTCACAACTCTCCACTTGGCTTCAAATGTACTCCTATTTTCTGTCCTCAATGGCCCTCTTCCATTTTCAAGCTGCCTCCAGCCTCTATGCCATTATATTTGCAGTTTTCTTTAGAATTTCTTTCCTTCAGATAATCAGCATGGCTGGCTCCTAGTTCTGTTACACATGTAAATATTTGTTAACAAGAAGATCCTTCCTTCAAAACCATACAAGTTGTTCTGAAATAATGCATCTCAGCACTCTGCTCTTTCAGGATCTTCAACAAGCAACTTGTGAGAAAGGTTTAACTCAAGGCAAAGGGGGAAATTTTCTAAGGGCAAGATTAATTCAAACTTTTAGTCTGAATCAAGTGACAAAGACCACACACAGAACAGACTGGAATTCCAAAACTTGATTCCACTTTGAAGAATGTGTACTATTAGGTTTACTCGATTCTTAAATTCTGTTCATGCAAATACAACGGTGCCCATTCAACATAACTAGTCAGTAAACGTATCTTGAACACCACTTATTTCCCTGAAGAAAAATTTCTAGCATATTATATGCTAATTAAAACATTTTGGCATTGACCGGAGTTATAAATGGTGCTTTTATGTCGGTTTTCCATTCAGTTTGGCTCAGTTCAGTCCCTCAGTCATGGCCGACTCTTTGCAACTCCATGAATCGCCGCACACCAGGCCTCCCTGTCCATCACCAACTCCCGGAGTTCACTCAGACTCACGTCCATCGAGTCAGTGATGCCATCCAGCCATCTCATCCTCTGTCGTCCCCTTCTCCTCCTGCCCCCAATCCCTTCCAGCATCAGAGTCTTTTCCAATGAGTCAACTCTTCGCATGAGGTGGCCAAAGTATTGGAGTTTCAGCTTTAGCATCAGTCCTTCCAAATAACACCCAGAACTGATTTCCTTTAGAATGGTTGGATCTTCTTGCAGCCAGTATTCCATTAGGGTCCTTCAAATACTAACTCCCTGGAGTATTAGTCCTGATTAGCTTACTTGATATTATTAATAAACCCTCCCTAAGGGGGTTATAAAATTACCACAGATTCATTCCTGTACATGCACATGCATATCACATACTCCATGAGGTGTTTTAAAGTACATCATAGGAAATATCACAAACGGGAATTTATCGCTAATACATAGAACAGATAATGAGAATCCTTTCTTTCCTTCCTCCCTGCCCCCTCACCTTAAACCAATTTTGAGTGGACCAACAAGAAAATTAAATGCTGGCTTACTGTGGGACTGAGGGACTGGTTCGCTCCTTTATTCTTTTGGTGGAATTGATGGGATTTGAAGAAACGGCTTCTGGAACCTCCCATCGTAACTTGAAAAGCATTTGATCACAAGCGACTCCAGTCTGGATCTGGCTTAAAATGGAACTATGGCTGTAGCCCTCCTCGCCGCGTATGCGGTGAACGCGGAGCACGTGACACGTGGCAGGGCACGTGGACTGTGCGGAGCTTGGAGCACGTGCCCTGCCTGCTGTATTCTGCACGCCTGCACTGACGTCTATACCTGTGTTGTCAGTCCGACCTAGAGGCTGCAGGCGGGAGGCAAGGGCTCTCTCGATGTCTTCGCTGCCAAATGGCTTTGGGAGCGTGAATTCTCACAATGCGCTTTAATGGAGAATAACAGAAAACCGTGTTGGAGTAGTGGGAAATGGCAGTTTTGCACAGGAAGCTTTGGGAGTTGTGCTTTACTGTAGTTTGTCTGAAGTTAGAACAAAATTGAACAAAAAACGAGGAATTTGGTGCTTTGGAAAGTGTGAAAACTGCTAGTGAACTCTCGACTCCTCTATCAGAAGTAACTGAAATGAATGAAATTAGCAGAAAGTCCAGGACTTATCAGTAAATCTTGTTATGAAGACCATTGGCTGATCAAGATGACACTCAGTAACCCTGCACAACTAGATAAGTGAAGAAGCATATGAAAAAAATACATAAGATCTATTGAGGAGTGAAGACAGAACCCCTGAATAGTTTGAAACAACTTAATCTAAGATCGTTGTCTTAAATTAATGGTGGGTAAATTTTTTAAAAGCAACTTTTAGCAAAAGAAATTACTTGCTACATATGTTACTTGTAGAAAATACCCTGTAAATTGCTAATTATTTCAGATAAACTCTATGCATCTTTTTCACAGCACTTTATAACCTTTAGGTCAGTTGGTAAAGAATTTGCCTGCAATGCAGGAGACCCTGGTTTGGTTCCTGGGTCGGGAAGATCCACTGGCGAAGGGATAGGCTACTCTCTCCAGCATTGTTGGGCTTCTCTTATGGCTCAGTTGGTAAAGAATCCTCCCATGATGCCGGAGATCTGGGTTAGATCCCTGGGTTGGGAAGATCCCTGGAGAAGGGAAAGGCTACCCACTCCAGTATTCTGTCCTGAAGAATTCCATGGACTGTAAAGAGTCAGACATGACTGAGACACTTTCTGTTAATTTATAACTTTTAGGTTAGGCTCCAATTATAATGGGCTTCCCAGGTGGCGCTGTACTGAACTTAGTCGCTCAGTCACATCTGACTCGTTGAGACCCCTTAGACTGTAGCCCACCAGGCTCCTCTGTCCATGGATTTTCTCCAGGCAAGAATACTGGAGTGGGTTGCCATGCCCTCCTCCAGGGGATCTTCTCAACCCAGAGATAGAACCCACATCTCCAGCATTGCAGGCAGATTCTTTACCATCTGAACCATTAGGGAAGCCTATGTAGGAGACATAAGAGACATGAGTTCAATCCCTGGGTCAGGGAGATCCCCTGGAGGAGGGCACTAGAAACCCACACCAGTGTTCTTATGTGGAGAATCCCATGGACACAGAGGAGCTTGGTGGGCTCCTGTCCATAGGGTTGCAGAGTTCAACATGACTGAAGCAACTTAACAGGCATGCACCAGTTATAATATTCAAAATTCCTGAAGTTATCTGTGGTTAAAAACTAGTTATAAAAAATTTGTAATTCAAGGATGACATTGTTTTCTTATGTCTTATATAATATTGTAACTTGCTTACAGCCACCCCTGGATTTGGGTTAAAATACCTAATGATCTTCCCATTGGAAATAACTGGTGGTGGAGAAGAGCTTTTGTTAGTTGTACAGTGTCAGATGAAGAACAATATTCTTAAATGTGCAATATACTGTGTTTACTGATGCTGTTTTTATACAGTGAAGCATCAGCCTTGAGGCAGAATAAGAAACAGTTCAATAATAAAACATTTTAAAAAGGAACTGTTGTTCCTGGATCTTTATGGGATAAATAGGCACTGCAGGCTTTCCTGAATAACTGTCATGAATCTCAAACTATGCTCCTCCCAATTTTCTCTTCCCACTTCTTGAACATATTTATTGCATATAGGTGTAAATAGAAATATAGAATTTACTGGCAATTTCATCAGATAAAGAGAGGAGAGGTTTAATATCAAATACTCCATGATAAACTCTCTCAAAATCTTACCGAGCGACCTCTTTTCTTTCAAGTCTGTATTCCAGGTCCCTCCTGCCTGTCGTGGGATCCAGCATCTATCCTCTCTTCACTCCTCTCCACTCAGGTGCTGCCTAGCTCCTCCAGATCTCAACCCTTCTTCTCTTCCAAAAGCAAACCTGTTTCTCTTCTTTATCACATGCATAATAACCAATCTTTTTTTTTTTTTCCTGAATCATTGATGCCAGTGAGAGCACAAACCCTAGAGCCCCAGCATCCAGTATGAATGAGTTTATCAAAATAGCTAATGTAGGTCTTCTGGAGGATTTGTATGTCTGCAGTCCTGAAAAATAAAATTTCTTATATTTTATATCTCTCCTTTTAGAAAAATATAAACTTCTTACAAGCATATTTTTGAAACACAATCACTTCTTAATTTGGAGACTTCATACAAGAAATAGAAAAAAAATGCTCATTAAGTTTGGTTTTTCTTCAAATATGATGGTTGTAGCTTCCTATAATATGGTATTTGGTGTGTAGCAAAAAGGTACAAGCTGTTCTGTCTCAACACGTACTAATTTACACTTATTTGTGTACAGAGTATTAACCTAAGAACAAATATCTAAAAATAACTAGGCTATCATAATAAATACCCTAAAATAACTTTGTTTATAAAAAACCTGAAAATTTTGATTCCAGTAATTGACTCTTCAACAGATGTAATCTGTCACTCTACATTCTTTTGGCAATTATGTTTTCTAGGGAAAAAAATCAGAACTAAGGTCATTTGCAATTTTGCAATAATATTGGTCCAAGACTCAGAAGAAGTTGGAATTCCTAGGACATCTCCATAATTTATGGGAAAAGTACTTTAGAATATTTGAAATCAGTACAGTCATAGAAAAATATCTGCCTTATTCCTAAGTAGCATCAGCTCTCCAAATAGGCAGAGAACAGGCAGCTGTCTAAATATTATGATGTAAGAAGCGGTACCAAGTCCTAATTTTCTGAATCATCTCCATCTATCATTGTGTTTTTTGACACCTGGATTAAAATTGTCATTGCTTGAAGCTTTCCTGAGACTATGAGAAAAGAAGCCATATTCTTTAGGGGAATTTTTTTTTTTGTTAAAGTGTTTATCAAAATATATTGCAAGGGAATGGAAGTAAATCTTGGGAATGAAGATAACTTCAATTAGGAATACATTATGACTAGAAGAATGAGATGTTGGCCCAACAAGAATGAGAAATTGTGTGTCATAGTGGGAAAAAAAACTAAAGTTGACGCTTGAATAAAGAGAGTTTAAAATGCTTAGTTCCATCTACACATGGATTTTTTTTTTTTCTAAATATGTAGTACTGTTGCCAAACTCAAATTTGTGTGCCCAACACAAAAAGGTCAAACAAACCCAAACCCTTTTGGAGTGGAGGAAGGATTATTTATTGCAGGGCCTTGCAAGGAGAAAGGGATTGCTCATGCTCAAAAGATCCAAACTCCCCAATGGGCTTCAGGGAAGAAGCTTTTACAGGCAGGATTTGGAGAGAGGTCCACAGGCTGTGTGACTTTCTTCTGGGTTGACTGCTGGTGAGGTAACAGGGTGGAGTTTCAGGAATCGCAACCATCAGCCTTCTCGTTCCAAAGTGGGGTCCACATGATTTGCTCAGGCTGAATTTACCATCCTCCACCTGGGTGGGAGCCTTAATTCCTGTAGAAGAACTCAGAGCTGTGTATCAAATAGATACACACATCCTCCCAGGAGAAACCAGGTTCAGGCCCCATGGCTGCACTGGTATTTCTGCATTCCCTCACTCCCCTCGTGGCTCAGATAGTAAAGATGGGCCTGCAGTGCAGGGTACCTGGGTTCAAACCCCTGGAGAAGGGAATGGCTAACCGTCTCCAGTATTCTTGCCTGGAGAATTCCATGGACAGAGGAGGCTGGCGGGCTACAGTCTGTGGGGTTGCAGAGTTGGACATACACGACTAAGCGACTAATACTCCTAATTAGTAACTGTTTAAATCTGCCCTTTGGGGCCCAGGGAAGGTCGAGTAGGCTGAAAGCCTTTTCCTACAAACAAGAAATGAGGACCATGGAAAGGCCTTTTCTGGTTGGGAGATCTCACAGGGTCCAGCTCGTTTCACTAATGTAGTACTCGATCTGTGGTTGGTTGAATCCACAGATGCAGAAACACAAATATAGAGGGCTGACTGTAAGTAAAGTCATATGAGGGTTTTCCAGTGTGTGTGTGTGTGTTGGGGGAGAGGTGGGAGTTGGTGCTCTAACTTCCGTGTTGTTCAAGGGTCAACTGTAAATTCCAAACCAGGAATTTTGGGTTTTGATATTGACTTGCCAAGGCATCTTGGGCAACTCATTTCATTTTCAGCAGACACAAATTTCCAACTGTGAGATGGGAATAATAGCAGAAGCCCTTTCCATGTTCCAGTGTAATGTTGAGGATAGAACGATATGATTTTTGCCCTGATAAATTGAGATATGTTGTAATTGTCGAAACCAGCTCAACAAGCAGGGTTTCCGAAAGCATGATGCGGTGAGAGAATGAGAAACGAGATGCAAGAATTCAGAGAAAAGCAAGGACCAGGGACCAGCACCACTCCAAAGTGAAGGTGCCGAAACTGAATCCAAGCCAGCTTTACTATACTTTCAGCTTCAATGAAAGAATATGCGGGGAGTTAAACTATAACTCATGTGGCCTTCAGGGCCAAAGAACAAAATGATCATTAACCATTGAGTAATTAGGAAACAGTAATCAATAACGAATCAGTAACTAAGACTAATATTCTTATCTATAGATTTTCCACCAGATACGTAAAACATGTGACTCTGAGACGCCAGTTGAGAAACAGTCTGGGGTCGGTTTTCCAACCCCAGGATCATATCTTGTTTTCAAGACTATGAACTGTTCCCTCTGGACTTGTTCCAAGAGTCTCATGCCTTATAGCATCCAGTTTATCAATAATTATAAATTTCTTTTGTGGCCCTTGCCAGAACCTGCTTTTCTTTTACTTTTCCTGTCTCCTACAGTAATAATATTATTATTTATTAAACAACATGATAGAATCAGGAGAATAATGGGGGCAACCAAAGAGAGTCTTACTGTAGGTTACTGTTAATTATAAATATTGGTAAGATAGAATAAACGTGCAAAGGAAAGAAAAAGAATGAAACTTCCAAAGTGATCCTTCAGTCTGAGACAGATTGGATGCCGCGTTGAGGTTGGGGTTAGTCATGCTTAAACTGAACCTCACTTTTATCTAGAATTAACTGTGATCATAATACAAGGATAAATTAGGTGAGAGGGGACATATAGATGAACAAGAACAACAAAATAAGAAGCATCAAGAATTACAGATTCTACTTACTTGTATTTTCTTTTTTTTTATTCACCTTTGGTGAGAAAATTGTAAAACATGTTAATAAAATAAAGGAACTGTTTAGAGGAGAGCCTAATACTTTAGATTTAATGAAATAAAGTATTTTTTTAATTTTATTTTATTTTTAAACTTTACATAATTGTATTAGTTTTGCCAAATATCAAAGTGAATCCATCACAGGTATACATGTGCTCCCCATCCTGAACCCTCCTCCCTCCTCCCTCCCCATACCATCCCTCTGGGTCGTCCCAGTGCACTAGCCCCAAGCCCCAAGTTGAAATAATGATGAGGAGGAACTCAAAAGCTAAATTGTTGGGGGAATTTTAAAAAAGGTTTTCTTTGTTATATTTTCCTAGAATCTTTAGGAAATTACTTTTAATATGTTCTGATATCATGTATATCAATATCTGGCATGTCTTCTCCACAATTTACTGAATAAATGTTTAATCTGAGAAAACTGACAAATTTTAAGCACTTTAAAAGTGAGTTGTGACAATTCTGGGCTGAACACTTGTTTTAAAATCACTCAAATACTGTCATCTGATTATTTACAAATCCACATAGTGAAGCTGATCATAAGTGCTCAGGGCTTTATAGTAACAAAATTATCGTCTCAGGAACAAAAGAAAGTGTGAAACCAGTGTGATGATTTTTACCCCTGACCTGAAAGTCTGCTACTCATTCTTCAAACAATGCCTTGCCCATGGGGAGACAATTACTGACTTTGCAAAAAATGTCCTAAATTTTCTCTATTACTTTAGTTCCAGTCATTAGTGTAAAGTTCAGATTTAACCTGAAGTTCACTCCTGAGACATGGTGGAACATTTCCCATCTTTGTCTAGTTCTCAGCTCATCAAAAGTTGCATTCAAAGATGGAGGTATAGGGGAGAAAAAGGGAATATCCCAGTTGCTTTTCATTTTCCCTGTCTTCTTCCGTCCCAGAAGGAGATTGGAGCGAAAACATTAACAAGGGAGAATAGATTATTCAGGACACTTTGGGCTTCACAGCTCAAGCTCCAAATCTAATTTGCTTTAGTTCCAGTCATGAGTGTAAAGTTCAAAGTATACTTCAGAAGAACTAAAGAGCATCTTGATGAAACTGAAAGAGGAGAGTGAAAAAGTTGTCTTAAAACTCAACATTCAGAAAACTAAGATCATGGACTCTGATTCCATCACTTCATGGCAAATAGATGGGGAAACAATGGAAACAGTGACAGATTTTATTTTCTTGGGCTCCAAAATCACTGCAGATGGTGACTGTAGTCATGAATTTAAAAGATGCTTGCTCCTTGGAAGAAAAGCTATGACCAACCTAGACAGCATATTAAAAAGCAGAAACATTACTTTGCCAACAAAGGTCCATCTAGTCAAAGCTATGGTTTTTCCAGTAGTCATGTGTGGACATAAGCACTGTACTATAAAGAAAGCTGAGTGCCGAAGAATTGATGCTTTTGAACTGTGGTGTTGGAGAAGACTCTTGAGAGTCCCTTGGACTGCAAGGAGATCCAACCAGTCAATCCTGAAGGAAATCAGTCTGAATATTCATTGGAAGGACTGATCTGAAGCTGAAACTTCAATACTTTGGCCACCTGATGTGAAGAACCAACTCATTGGAAAAGACCCTGATGCTGGGAAAGACTGAAGGCAGGAGGAGAAGGGGTCGACAGAGGATGAGATGGTTGGATGGCATCACCAGCTCGATTAACATGAGTTTGAGTAAGCTCTGGGAGTTGGTGATGGATAGGGAAGCCTGGCATGCTGCAGTCCATGGGGGTGGCAAAGAGTCAGACATCACTGAGGGACTGAACTGACTGAAGAGAAATTTACTGAAAGACTATTTGGCTACTTTATGAGGGAAAACAAATCACTAGGCAAGAAAGGAAAGGAAGCAGCTGAGACTCAGGAAATAAAGAGAATCAAAGGCTGCCATCTCATCCATTTTCTTTATTATAACTTCATCCTCCCTACAGTCCCCTGAAGACCAGCTATCACCTTAAGTAGGAAACATGAGCATCGAGAGCAAACAAGTTTAACACCATGTATCATCCATAAATTAAAGACTCTCTTATAATGACTTTGTTTCAAACAATAAGATCATGGGAGAGGGATTATACTAGGAGCAGCATGGGTCACATATCCCTGTCCTTGGCATAGCAGTCAGAGGATAAGATAAGAACCAGGCAGAGTTGAATGGGGAGAAGCGTGCTTCTGAAGGAAAGTGAGTGGGAAGGATAGTCATTCCCTATAAGAAGGGGAGGGTAGAGAAAAGACTAAACAATAGACACTCATTATAAAGAACAAATCAGGAGTATCTGGTGGATAATGTTACTTGTTGAGAAATAAATTTTTCTTAAAAACTTACAAAAGTATACCTCTGATTTCTATCCACTTCTAACTATATTCTGGTACTACTGTTGGCGAATTTCCAGAACAAGCAGACTCTAATTATAAAAAGGGATTGTTCTCACAAAGACTCTAATTATAAAAAGGGATTGTTGTCACAAATTTGATTTGATTTCAGATCCAAATTTGCTCTCATAAATTGGATCTGAAAATACATAGAATCAATGCTATTTTTTTCAGGCCAAGTTATAGAAACAGGGCCCATAATATTGCCTAAATTATCATACTAACAGCCCATTTCAATCTAACAAAGCATCCATTACAGTATCCAACTAGAAAGTCCAGTTGCCCCATACCATGGAAGCCATTTGGCCTTCTAGTGGTTTTACATGGCTATCAGGCAGCCAGGTTGTGGTTGGGTAAGAGAAGGCGGAAGGGAACTCTGTTGGGACTCCCAGGCACCAGCTGGTTCATCATTTTCTGGGTCTGGTTTGGTACAAAGCAGATAATACAGAATAAAGTCTTGAAAACCTGTGTTCTAGATTCAGTGATTGCTGTCTGCTGTGGGACTTCAGAAAATAGGCATTGGTTCACATCTTAATATGATGGTGGTGGTGGTAACAGTATGTGTCTATGTGTATGAGTGTGTGTGTGTGTGTTAAGAGGCAGTCAGACTGCCGTTTGAACTCAAATCTACTTTTAAAGTTCTTCTGATCCTAAAAGGTCATGCTTCTGTGATTGAGAAAAAGCGCTTTTCCACAACTCTATAGCTGCTTAAGGGAAGGCAGCTCTGTGGCCTAATAGTTTGTGGGGAGAAGACTAGAAGGGATTAGAACAGGGATGTAGGCTGCTCTTCCATGTCCATCCGTCTATATGGCTCCCTTACTAAAGAGCTTCTGGAGGTTGTCAATAAATATATCTGTTATCAATATGAGTTCATTTGGAGATAATATCAAAAGTCTAATTCGTGGCCAGCTTTGAGTAAGAAGCCCTAGCCAAATGCCCCTTCTGGTATCTTCTCTGAGAGGCCCAGCTACCTTATATTAGCAAATTGGAGACTTTCTAGTTAGTATATCAAGCCAGAAATAATAGTGCTGTTCATTCTCAACAATTTCATTTTATCCCTAAAAATCTGATAGTTACCCCATATACATGTGTGTGTCGCTCATTCGTGTCTGACTTTTTGCAACTGCATGGACTGTAGGCCACCAGACTTCTCTGTCCATGGAATTCTCCAGGCAAGAATACTGGAGTGGGTTGCCATTCCCTTCTCCAGAGGAACTTCTCAACCCAGGGATCGAACCCTGGTCTCCTGCATTGCAGGCAGTTTCTTTACCGTTTGAGCTACAGGGAAGCCTATATATATATATATATATATATGTTTTCTCTCTCAGTACTATCTATTATTTGAGTGAGAAATGAAATAAATATCTAAGGAAAGGTAAGTAGACTATAGATGCACAATAAGTTTAGGGGAAAAATTGAAGTAATTTCAAGTCATTTTGGTTGTGAGAAGCCATAAACATACTTCAAGAGAATTCTGCCTCTTAATCTGTAGGTTTAAATGAAATTCAACATGAGTTTTTTAAAAAAGACTTACATTAAATTTTGTTGATAATTTTAGAATTTTTCTAATATAAAGGTGATGTAAATTAAATGCAGTGTATATATACTGAAAGTAAGATTGTTTTCCTTTTCTAGAGAAGAATTTGAAAATTCAAAAGTCATGGTTTTAGGGCAATTAATTTATAATGTCAAAGGTGAGTTTCACAGTTCTAAGTTTGGTATTGAAAAGAATTTCCCAGGTAAGAGATAATCCTGTGTTGAGAAACTGAATAAATTTGGTAGGCAAATACTTGTTTTTCCTAGTTATTACATTTTTATATCATAGGGTAGAAATAACAGAAAATTACAATTTTAAGCAAAAAAATTTTTTACTATTTTTCCTTTGTCATATAAACAATATAAATTTGCTTCTCACTAGGCCTTTTGCATCAAGTATTAATAAATCAAGATTTGAAAAGAATAAATGGCATCAGCTCATCCAAGGAGAGTTTATTAAAGATCTATGTAAAAAGAAGAGAGATTGTGACTTTACACTGGGTGACAAGCAAAACAGACCAACTGTAGGGCAGAAAATCAAAAATGAAAGTGGGTCAGTGAGTCCCACGGTGGTACAATAAACTGCTGTTTAAATGGATGGTCAGAGAGTACAACTGCCTGTGAACAAGAATGCCTGGGAGAACAATGGTAAATCTGAACAGAAGAAGCAGGGTCAGAGCAAAAGAGTTGCAAAGCTCAGAGTGCGAACTGCAAGTCCTTGGGTCAGGCAGAGGATGAAACAGAACAATCTCATCATTCAGAAGCTTCCTGGCCGCCAGCAAGCTGCATAATGAAAAGCAAACAGAGCTGAGGCCCTCCACAGAAACAGGGGAGCAAAACAGCCTCAGGACATGGAGAGAGCTGAGCTGATTTTGAAACTACATGTAACTATCAACTCATCAGGATTAGCGCTTTCCCACAAAGAAAAAAATTAAGTAACAGGAGAATCACTGAGGAGACCAAAATATTTAATCAAGTCCATTTACATTACTTATATTACAAAAGCCATGTACCCAATAGGATTCATTAACTGTGTTTGGTGATCAAAACAACTTTATATACTGAGGAAAGTACCATTTCTCCTTTTCATCTTTGAGATTTCCTGCATATTTTCTTGGATAGGTGGAATTTCAGAAACATAATTACTAAATGAGTCGAGATTGGTAATCTGAAATAGTATGGGAGACCAAGAAGAACAAAGATGTGCTTAAATGGATTGGGCAGAAGTTCATCCATCTGAAAAAACAAATTGGCTAGGTTGAAAATTCTTTATACGTTGAATAGGAAATTTTTTTAAAGTGAGATAATATTAAAGTTTGTTAAATGATCAAAAGTTAGTCATTTCCTTATTTAAGATGTACTGAACATCTGTAATGTTCAGGCATTGTTCTGGGCTCTGCTGATCAGTCAAGAAATAAAACAGTATGTTGGCTCCAGTTTCATGGTGCTGATATTCTAGCGGAGGCCCACCACAAGTCCATAAAGAAATATGCAACCAAGAAGTGATCAGTGCTCTAAAGGAAGGAAAAAATAAGCTAAATCACATTGAAAGTAAAAGATACATAAGATGTTTTAAACGGGACAGTCAGTGGTCTTCTCTGAAGTGACAACATCTCAACAAAAGCCCAATGAGGTGAAGAAAAACGGCATATAAGCCCCTCAGAAGAAAAGGAATCCAGTAAAGAGAATGAGGTGAACAAGGTCTGAGGTTGTGCAAGGCCTGTGTGTAAAATACCAATGTAGCCAAGCGCGTGAGGGAACGGTTGGAAGGAGGCAAGGCCAGAACCAGACAGAACTTAATCATGTAGCATCTTAATGATTATGAATTTATGGTGAGTCATTTGAATTTCATTCTTAGGATAAGGATAATGAGAAGTCATCAAAGATTTTCATTGGAGGAACGATGCAATGTTGTGAGAGATTATTCTGTAAATTGTTTGGGGAATTAACTATAGGGTGGAAGAAGAGAAAGTAGGGAAACCAGTTAGAAGGCTGTCTGAGATCCTCCAAGTAGAGATTAATGGGACTAAGATGGTAGTGCTGGAACTGATGAAAGCTGATTGGATTTGGAATACAATTTTGCATGTAGAGGCTTCACAATTTGGTCATGCATTGGAAAAGGAGTGTGAAAGGAACAAGATGATGCAAGGAATACACTAGACCTGAGAATATTCTGTTGACTAAGATGGGAAAGATTTGGAAAAGAGAAGGTTGGTAGGGGCCGGGTGCTTGTTTCTATTTGAAGATTCAGGACAGAATCTAGACCATGTTTTAGATATACTAAATTTGGGATGCCTATTAAACATCTAAAAGTCAGAATACAGTTAGGCTGTTGGTTATATGAATCTGAACTCAGACGTGGGACTGGGCCTGACAATATACAGTTGGAAATCATCAATTTACACATCATATTTAAAACAGTAGTATTGGATGAGAAGTGAGTACAAATAGAGAAAACATTCAATAACCAAGTCCTGAAAGTGGCTGGCATGTAGGGTGAGAATGAAAAGGATTGTCTAGCTAGCTAGAAAGACCAAGAAGGAGTGGCAAGGGAGCTAAGTGGAAAAACAGGTGTGTTTGATCATTTTGAGATTAAATTAACAGACCAATTATGTTAAATGCTGTCAAGATTTTATCTAAAATGGGTGTGAAACTGACCACTGGATTTCCCCAGATGGAGTTTGTTGGGGAAATTTGACAAGAACTATTTTAAAGGAGTGATGGACATAGAAGTCTGATTAGAGTATGTCAAGGAAAGGTTATAAAGTGAGTAACCTTTTATTATACTATAGGAGTTTTGTTCTAAAAAGAAGGGGCAGTGACTAGAGGTAGAATGGAGTCAAGAAACAGTTTCTTGAAATGGAATAAATGAAAATATGTTTTTGTGGTTATGGAAATATTTTAGTAGAATGGGAGAAATTGATGATGCCAGAGAGAGACAGTTTATAATTTTTGGAGAATTCTTTGAAAGGGTGAGACATACTGTGAAAAAGAGGGGTGGATAAAAATGAAGGGTGAGGCTTATGAGAGGAGGCAGAGATATGGATATAGATTCAAATATATTGGTAATTTGGCCATGCTGATGTCAATTCATTAATGGCTATTTCAGTTATTTCTGTAAAATCAACTGAGTGTGAAGAGAGTACTGGGTTGTTAGAGATTTGAGGAGAGAAAAATCAGACAATCTAACAATCTCCAGTGCATTTAGACAATTGATGTTCAGTGATTATCGACACAGATGGATAAATACCATAAGGTTGACTGTCCACCTGACAATCAGTGAGCAAGACCTTTAATCCGTGGAGGGACGGAGTTACCTGCAGAAACAGCACAGTCAGCTCTAACAGTCATCCTGAAACCAACCATGCAGTGGTCTGATCAGTGTCATCTTGATTGTTTTAAGTACAATTAATCTTCATTCCCATGGTTTGTTCCCATTTCTTTGAGGCCCATTCTCAGGATTTGGGTAGTTTAAGTCATGGCTGCAGTCTGGTCATCACGTAGTTAATTTCTTTCAACTTGTGGGGGTTTTCACCATCTACAGTACAGCTCAAAAGAAGCTCAAAGGGGGTTTCAATAGTGAAAAGACGGTTCAGAATATTATCTACAACCCTTGAGGAGAAACTAGAAGTCATTGACTTTGCTTAATGACCAAATGATTATCATTGGGTCTCCTTTGTTTTCTTTCGTTCCTGCATTTTTAAACTTTTTTGATTAAACTTGTTTTTTGACTAAAGTTTTTCTACAGACAAAAGCCAGGCTGAGGACTTGGGAGCCCAGGGAAAGGGACATAGGGCCCTGCTCTGTTTCAAGGGTATGGTAGCCTAGAGTGACCATAGTTTCAATAGAAGCAATTGGAAGGCAGAAACTTTGAAAATGCCAGGACAGGACATCCTTCTGTGGACACACTTAAGAAAAAAATAAGCATCATTTGTTCTGTGGCTTTAAACGCGACTCTCCATTCACTATTTTATTTTTAGTGCTTTCAAGGCTAACCACCAACTCCTGCTGATTGATGCATTCTTTATTTTAGATATGCTATTGTGTTCAATCAATGACAGCCAAGCCTTGCAAGAGAAGGAGTCATTCTGTCTCTTGCTATAAGTGAAATTGCCCAACACTGTTTAGCTCCATTATGTGTAGGCTTAAAAATGTAGCTTTACTTCTGAGTTCATGGAATGCATTAGCTTTGAAGAAAAAGGGAGAGCACTTGGCTGTAGAGGGCAAAAGAGACATTTGGTCTATCAACGTGATTCTCAACCTTGGCTAAACAGCCGTATCCTTGCAAAATTAAAAAAATCATATTCTTGCCTGAATCCAACCTTAGACTTTCTGATAAAGATATGAACACTTTGCATCTTGAAAAATGAGACTAGATTACTCTTCAAAGATACTCTTTGAATTCATACTTCTAACGATAGCAGGTAAGTGTACTTTGTCTCCTATCTTCTTAGTATTTACTGCTAAATCTTTCATCCAGGTTTTACTCTTGGGCAACAGCTTTGGTAAAATATATGATAAGTAAAATATACATAAATATGTAATACTTCTGAATATTTATGAGTATCAGACAAACATGCTGCCTCTATTCCTATGTATGATTAAGAAATTAGCATATTACACATTTATTCTTCTGCAGAGAAATGCTTCTCTAAGTAATGTGTAGTTAAGTGAAATGATTATGTGTGGATTTGCAATTTACATTAACTGAACAGTCATAGTATGGGACCAGAGAACAACTGTGCTGTGTATATGAAATTACTTTAAATAAAATAGAAAGGGATAGATTTAGGGTGAGTTCAGGACATATTTAGACTTCCCCGGTGGCTCAGATGGTAAAGCGTCTTGCTTACAATGCGGGAGACCTGGGTTCGATCCCTGGGTCAGGAAGATACTCTGGAGAAGGAAATGGCAACCCACTCCAGTACTTTTGCCTGGAAAATCCCATGGATGGAGGAGCCTGGTAGGCTACAGTCCATGGGGTCACAAAGAGTCGGACACGACTGAAAGACTTCACTTTCACGTTTCAGGACATATTTGGTGTTTACCTTTGGAATGAAATGGATAGGTCATTTGATCTCTGTGACCCTAAGCATTAAATTAATAGATAGCTATTTATTATAGCTATATTATATTTAATTTATTATGTATGAATGCATTTATTTATTATAAATGATTTATATTTATTTTAAATGAATGACAAGAAGATTAGACAAAATACATGTGAAAGCGTTTTGGGAAATGCAAAGCACATTTTCAACCTGACAAATGGGGCCTTTACTTCTTAGGCTTGATGTACCATATTATGGCTTAAATTATATTCCTTGAGTAAATTAACATGATTATTTTGATAAAATTTGAAGGATTGATATACAAGCAATCATCTTTTTAGAGCCATTAAACTCGCTCTTTTGTGTATAGTAAGCCTTCAGAAAACTAATGATTGTTAAATGTATTTTTCAAATAGTTTTCTCATAAAGAAATTAGACTTGCTATTTTGCTTAATCTAACCAGCATATTGCTCCATCAATGGCTGTCCAAATTATTATCTCCGAGTTGGACCTCCTCTTCCCCACATCAGAACTCTCTAAATGCTTTATTTCTGCAACATGCTTTCATTGAATGAATTTCTTTTATATGCACACCATCACCTCTGACCTACATTCCCATCTGATTTGCAGTTGTGTCTCTCCCCTGTTCAACACACAGAAGGAACATTATTATATTGAACTCATATTGCTTCTTTTCCGATAACCCAAATATTATTTGTAACTTGGTTCTATTCTGAGAATTATGCTAGGTTAAATTTAAATTCTACATCTTCCTGATTACAAATTCTATTAAAAAACATTAACAGCAATGATGAAAAAAAGACTGAGAAGTTAGATTTATATCTGTTATGAGTTGAAAGAATTTGATAATGAAAAGGGCCTCATGATCTTAAGTTACTACATTTTCCTACAGGTTTTATTTGGAAAAGATCAATGACAATGGAAGATTGAGCGCTTAGTGGTCCACATGAAAAGCCCCCAGTAGAAATTAGGGGCCCAGATTTGTGTCCCAGCTCAGCGCATGATTGCTATGTGAATTTAAACAAGTCCCTTTGCCAACCGAAATTGTCCTTTCATCTTTAAAGCGAAGAGATTAGACTTGAATTCATATTCACAACTATTTGTGAATCAGAGACCCCTCTGAGATTCTGCTGAAAACTACGAACCTTCTTCCCTGAAGAGGCACAGATATAAGTATAAATAGAATTCCAAGAGGGTCAGAGGCTCTCAAAATACACCCACAAATTCCCTAGAGGACTTTAGAATGAGTTCAAGTAACTGAAATATGTGGTTGAAAAAAAATGAATTCATTTACATTTGCTACTCCCAATGTGAATTAGTTTTAAAATGTGGATCTGGGCCATTTATGTCATTTAAAGTTAGAATTACTTTCTTGTACCTTATAGTACTCACAGCAGAGCAGATTCTGCAGTAGAAAAGAAGCTCTGCTTTGTGTATGAATAGCATATCAGGGTCCTGGAGTTATTTTAGTCTGTCCTGCTACTCAGTGCAGGATCCCTTAACTCTCCTCTGAAACAGAAATTTCGCTTTGAGTTGAACACACACAGTGATGGGGAGCTCATTCACATGCTTACTGCTGGGCAAACATGAAGAACTTAGAAATTTTCTTCTTTATATTAAACCATGCAGATGTCCCCAACTTAATGATGGTTCAACTTACAATAGTTCAAAAGCAATATACATTCAGAAGAAACTGTATTTCAAATTTTGAATTTGAATCTTTTTCTGGGCTAACAGTGCTGGGCAAGGCAGTGAGCACAGCTCCACTCACCCATACCATGATGAATGAAAACAACCAATACACTTGCAACCATCCTGTACTCAGACTGCCATTCTGTTTTACACTTCCAGTATGGTATTCAATAAATTGCATGAGAGGTGCCACACTTTATTATAAAGTAGGCTTTGTGTTAGGTGATTTTGCCCAACTGTAGGCTAATATATGGGAGAAGGCAATGGCACCCCACTCCAGTACTCTTGCCTGGAAAATCCCATGGACGGAGGAGCCTGGTAGGCTGCAGTCTATGGGGTCGCTAAGAGTCAGACATGACTGAGCGACTTCACTTTCACTTTTCACTTGCATGCATTGGAGAAGGAAATGGCAACCCACTCCAGTGTTCTTGACTGGAGAATCCCAGGGATGGGGGAGCCTGATGGGCTGCCATCTATGGGGTCGCATAGAGTCGGACATGACTGCCGCGACTTAGCAGCAGCAGCAGCAGGCTAATATATGTGTTCTGAGCACATTTAAAGTAGTCTAGGCTAAGCTGTGATGTTCAATAGGGTGTATTAAATGCATTTTCCACTTATGATATTTTCAGTGGTTTACCCTTTTGCAAATCAAGGACCATCTGCAATTTGCCTTTACTACATGAATGTCAGCTCTCAGTAGCTACTTAGATAAATTTTATTTCTTTCTCCAGGCTTTGAAGAAATCAATGGCAACCTCTTTTGTCCTCTTAATTTTCTTTATGCTTAACAGTCCAGTTTCATATCCAGTTCTGGAAGAGATTTCAGAAAACTGCTTTCAATCCCAGTTATTTCCTTCAGTGGAACTCTTGAAATGCCAAGTCCAGAACTGGGCAGCATAATCCAGAAAAGGTCTGACCAGCACACAGTTCGAGAAAAGTCTCCTCTCTTAAATTGCTGCCTCTGCTGTTAGAAGAGCTCAGTTCCTACACACAGGTGACTCTGCTGGGTCACCAGGAAATTGTGGTCACTTGAACCCCTAACCATAATCAATCTGGATTGTCCTCATTCTCTTTTACTACCAAAATAACCTTCCTACAGAAAAAGCTCCCTTTGACCTCTACCTTAATCACTTAGGCCATCTTCCCAGCTCTTTGGAATACTAATTTTGTCATTCATCATGTCGTCTTTTCTTTGGAGTTTCATGTCATCTACCTGCCCTTTTTTTCCCTCTGAATTAATTGATAAACATATTGGCCTGTGGTTTGCCAAATGTAAGCCTCCTTTTATGGATGAATTCTTCGTAATTCTTTACTCAGTCACTTTACAACTTCACCCAACTCACATCTGTCCTCCTGACCTACAGAATGGAGAAGGGTATGAGTATAATGTTCTGGGTGGGGGCAACGTTTCTTTTCTTTTTCTTCTTTAACTCCATCTGCTTTCTTTTCCTCAAACTATTTTCTTCATCCCTTCATGTATTCATGTTGCATCCTTGTCTTGTCTATGGTTTCTTCTCTTGTGTGTTCATTCTTGCTATGGAGAAAAGCACCTCTGTGCATTTGGGAATCCCTCTGCTTTCTGCTCACGTGAACCCTGGCTGTGCCTCTCTTGCTTCAGGAGGCCCTTTGCCACATGTTGGGAATCAGCACCTGGGCAGGTGAGGTGTTTTCCTATGTGCTCATTAGCATCTGGCAGAAGAGGAAGCTTTGAGAATTTCATCAACACCTCCAGACCAAGTTGCTTTCCTTTACCTCCAGAATTACTCAAATATTGAATGCAGGTTCAAAGAAAATTGAAGTATAAAGCATATGTGTGTCTGGAGATAGGACGAGGAGCATGGGGAGAAACATTTTAGACAGTCTTCACAGACTTCACACTTTAATCTCAGCATTTATTGCATCTAAAACCAACCAAACATTGCTGGAAAGGAAAAAGAGTCAAAACACAAATTAACTAACATCTGTTACTCAATGGAAAGATGATATTAGTGATAAATGCTTTGGGAACCAAAGAATCTGTGGTTCAGTAGAACAGCACTGTGTTGTCACCAACTTCTGCCTCATCAACATCTTTCACCTGGAAATGGTTAATGCCACACTCAACTAAGACTGAGAAGGCACGTTTCAAGGTTTGTTGGAGTCATTTTACTTTAAAGAAGGCTTTCTCATATAACTTTGTGGCCATTATTATTACAAAATAAATAAGTAAATAGACCTATAGTAAAAATATGGGGAATAGTTGATTAATGGTTTAATAAATTGGAAATTCTAATTACCATTTTTAAAGTGTTTGACCCCCTCATACAGACAAATCAATGTTGGCATTGAATTAACCCTAATTTAAAGAAAATTGTCTGAACACAACTTCATTACTCTGTAATTACCTCAAGGATAAAAGGGATGAACTCTGGAGACAGTAAAACCTTTGGGAACCAGGAGAGATGCAGACAATTTTAGCTCAGGAAAGAGTGGAAGGCAGCTGAATGATTACTGGGCTTTAATATTTCAGAGGGAATGACAAGATGGTTTGAACCAGATTAGTAGGTAATCCTACAAGAAATCCTAGAGATTGATAGATTAATTTAGGTTAGCATCCAAAAGTTAAAGGTGAAAGTGAGTTGGGTGTCTCCTGACAATGGAACTTTATACTTCATTCACTCATTTATCATTCAGTCGGTCTATACTGAGGAACTTGGATGTGTCAGAACTTCTCTTGGAACCACACTATCCTTGTTGTTGTTGTTCAGTCACCCAGTCATGTCCAACTCTTTGCAACCCCATGGACTGCAGCATGCCAGACCTCCCTGACCCTCACCATCTCCCGGAGTTAGACCAAGCTCATGTTCATTTCATCAGTGGTGCCATCCAGCCATCTCATCCTCTGACACCTTCTTTTCCTTATGCCCTCGATCTTTCCCAGCATCAGGGACTTTTCCAATGAGTCATCTGTTTGCATCAGATGACCAAAATACTGGAGCTTCAGCTTCAGCATCAGTTCTTCCAGTGAGTACTCAGGGTTGATCTCCCTTAAGACTGACTGGTTTGATCTCCTTCCTGTCCAAGGGACTTTCAGGAGTCTTCTCCAACACCACAGTTTGAAGGCATCAGTTCTTTGATGTTCTGCCTTCTATATGGTCCAGCTCTCACAACTGTATGTGACCACTGGGAAGACCATAGCCTTGACTATATAGACCTTTGTCAGCAAAGTAACGTCTCTGCTTTTCAACACGCTGTCTAGGTTTGTAATTGCTTTCCTGCCAAGAAGCAATCGTCTTCTGATTTCATGGCTGTAGTCATCCTCCACAGTGATTTTGTAGCCCAAGAAAAGGAAATCTGTCATTGCTTCCACCTTTTCCCCTTCTATTTGCCATAACCTAGATAGCATATTCAAAAGCAGAGACATTACTTTGCCAACAAAGGTTCGTCTAGTCAAGGCTATGGTTCTTCCAGTGGTCATGTATGGATGTGAGAGTTGGACTGTGAAGAAGGCTGAGCGCCGAAGAATTGATGCTTTTGAACTGTGGTGTTGGAGAAGACTCTTGAGAGTCCCTTGGACTGCAAGGAGATCTAGCCAGTCCATTCTGAAGGAGATCAGCCCTGGGATTTCTTTGGAAGGAATGATGCTAAAGCTGAAACTCCAGTACTTTGGCCACCTCATGCAAAGAGTTGACTCATTGGAAAAGACTCTGATGCTGGGAGGGATTGGGGGCAGGAGGAGAAGGGGACGACAGAGGATGAGATGGCTGGATGGCATCGCTGACTCGATGGATGTAAGTCTCAGTGAACTCCGGGAGTTGGTGATGGACAGGGAGGCCTGGCGTGCTGCGATTCATGGGGTCACAAAGAGTCGGACATGACTGAGCGACTGATCTGAATAGGGCCAGATGCCATGATCTTAATTTTTTTTAATATTTAGTCTTAAACCAGCTCTTTCTCTCTTTTCCTTCCCCCTCATCAAGAGGCTCTTTAGTTCCTCTTCTCTTTCTGCCATTAGAGTGGTATCATCAGCATAACTGAGGTTATTGATGTCACTGAGGTTACTATCCTTGTAACCTTAAACAAACCATTTATCTTCCTGGAATCTAAATTTCACCATCCAGGGATTTTTCTCGTGTAGTTGTTGTGAGGTTTAGTAACTCAGATATGTAAGACTCGAGCAGAGTGACTGATTGAATGCTCGTTAAACTCCCCTTCCTTCTCCTCAGGATTTAGACCTTTTTCTCCTATGTAATCTATACCAAGATGAAATAAGTTCCATTTGTTAACAACAAAGTTCTCTATAGTGACTGTGAGTGATCTGTGCTTGCAGATGAAATTTAAGTATTTAAATATTATTACAACCAATCAAATATATTTTCAAAATAATCCCCCAAGCCCAGGGATGTCATTCCTTGTCAAATGGTTCTCTGAGGCTTGCTGACTATAGTATATACAAATCCACTCTCTCTTTTTTTTTTTAGTTTCTTCATTTCATAGTAAACAAGAGCAGTGACTTCCTTTCATTTATTAATTCTAAGGATAATGTTTTCCAGTAATATTTAGAAAATCTCATAAACCACTTTTCTGAAAAATATAATATCTATAAACTTTTCAATGTTAAGCATCACTATAAGGCAGACTGTCAGCTAGTATGATGTTTTAGCAGAATAGACCCAAGTGAAATGAAAGATAATTTTGTAGAGTATGGTTGTAGTAATTGCCTTCTGATTTATACCCCAAATTTGAATTAATTTTGAAAAAAACCTGAACATACATTAGTATGGAACTTCCAAAGACATATATTTAAGTGTCACATCATTCATCCCATTAGTCATTTATACAATCAGTATTAATGAACACCTCCTATTTGCCAGGCTGTGTGCCTGGGACTCCAAAGTGAAACTCCGTAATCCTGACCTCAGCAAGTTTGTTCTAGTGAGAAAGATATGTAAACAAATATAGTTCTATAAAGTAATTGATAAAAAGAAAGTGATCCCAGAGCAGAGGGAAATATTTGAAAGACCAAGGAGGTCCACGTGGAGAACTTGGGGAGCCTTCACAGAGGAGGCCAGCTGAGATCAGGATGAGTGAGAGGTTATCAGGTGGGTAGTAGGAAGAAGCTATTTGGCAGGGAGAATAGAACGAGAAAAAGATGGAGGTTTGAGGGAGCCTAGAGTGACCTGTGGGCAGCCTGGTGGCTCAGATGGTAAAGAATTCGCCTGCAGTGCAGGAGACCCAGGCTCAATCCCTGGGTTGGTAAGCTCCCCTGGAGAAGAGAATGGCTAGTATGGCTAGAACACTCCAGTATTCTTGCCTGAAGAATTCCATGGACAGAGGAGCCCAGCAGTCCGTGGGGTTGCAAAGAATCAGACAACTGAGCAGTTGACACACATAGAGTGATCTGTAATGTTTAAGAGCAGGTTAGTATTGTTAGGGCATAAATTACTATTAGAAGGGGATGCAGGAAAGGCTGGTGGAAATGAGGCCAGATAGGTAGGGAGAAGCCAGATCATATAAGCTTACATAGCAGGCAAAGATTTGACAATGGTTTTCCTCTGTGTAGATTGTGGAGGAAGTGACTGAAGCATTTTTAATACAGAAGTTTCAGAATCGTATCCATATGTTTTTATTCCTAAAGAAGACTAACAACATTCTGATTCTTTTTTTGTTTGCAAGTTATAGAAATCGTGCACACAGACCTCTTTGTTCCTGAGGTTCTAATGGTTTTCATTGTAACAGAGTTCATGGATGCCAAAAGAAATATTTGAACTAAGTGATATGTCAGAATTACAATAAGAGCCTGGGAGCAGATTTTTAGTTAACAGGTTTTTAATAGGCAGTGGTGCAATTCTTAATGAAGAAGGTTTAATGACTATAAAAGATGCCTGTCTCTAATGGAAATTGGGCTGGGTGTGTTTTTATCCCTCGGTGAATTAATTAAAAGGTTTATATAGGTTGATTGTTTAGATTCTTGGAGAAAACACATATACACCAATGAAAACGTTCCTGTCATTTTCTTTATCTCTTGGAGCAAAGCAGTCAATCTGCCAGAAATAAATTGAGCATAATTTTTATAATTTCAGGGGTTAAGCATATGAAAGGCCAGAATGAATCAGCATTCCCTGAAGAGGAAGAAGGCGTGAACGAGAGAGCGCAGCAGTGGGACCATTAATTACGGGTCTGCAACAAGAAGGCTTCTTGGGAATAACTGAACTATTAACCTTTCTGAATATCCCATGGAATGCCACTGCTTGACTTCCACCTCTGCTCTCCACACTCATACAGTAGTAATACACCTCCTGGGAAGTGCCCCTTGACAGAACTTTAGAACCACCTACAGATTGTTTCATATTACGATACTTGCAATTAAAGAATAAGTATTTATTTTACAGTGATTTTTCTTTTTAACAACATAGAAAATCTGCAAACATGTGAGTGTTCTAACTTTAATACTGCCCAGCTTAATCCCTGATGTCCTACTGATACAATTTACCTTCTAAGGTCAAATGTAAATAGCATCACTTTAAAGGAAAAAAATAAATATTAAATATCTTTAGACATGAATCCGTGTCTGGGTTTAACTTACAGAGGAATTTAATTAAACTTTTAAGTTAAGTTCTGCATTTATCATGTTTCTGTATACTTAATGGTACATGGTATTTATTTCAAAATGATTAAGAAATGCCAGATTTTTTTATTCAAAATATCAAAAGGTATTCATCTTTAGATATTAAACATCTTTTTCTCTCCAACAACACATTAATGGTTAAAGGACCACAGAAGTCTCTCCATTGCTGTGAGAGATGTATTTTTTTTTTTTATCATTTCCACTAGTTATTCAGAAAAAAAATTATAACTCTAAAATAAAACATGCCAAATCTCCCCTGTTGCTCATTTTTGGCTATTACTTGAAATATGAGGTGTTTTCTATTGCATTTTAATGAATAATTAGATTTTATAAATCTATTATCATAAGAAATTTCATTAATTCATGCTTTTATTAATTCAACAACTATTTTTTATGAGTTTATCTCTAAGAAGGTACTTTGCCGGGTGTTATGAAAATAGAGGAAAGATTATTTCTCCACTACAGAACTGGCAGAGAAACATCAGTGCAAAGCAAGATTTTCGAAGACAGTATGTATGTACTGAATATCACTTTTGATAATTCAAAGTCCTGGCATCCTGATAAATATTAATTATTTATTGGATTATAATGTAAAGTATCTGTACCACATAATTTAATGGACTGTAGCCCTCCAGGCTCCTCTGTCCATGGAATTCTCCAGGCAAGAATACTGGAGTGGATTACCATGCCCTCCCCCTAGGGATCTTCCCAACCCAGGGATTGAATCCCCATCCTTAGGTCTCAGTGGCATTGACATTGACAGGTAAGTTCTTTACCACCAGAGCCGCCTGGGAAGCCTAATGGAAGTGCAGGAATGCCCAATTTGGATTCCACATTAACAATATTAGTGAGGTTCAAATGTTTCATTGATTAAAAAAATTGAGTTGAAAAGATTTATCAAAAGTCAGTAAAGAGGGAAATTAAGATAGGAAGAAAAAACAAATGTGAAATCCACTGTAGGATCTTAGTATCAAGGTGCAAAGGAGTAAAACTACTGTTTTTAATTTTGACTGTGAGTTTTATAATGTACAGATTAAAAGAGATGGGAGAATCTATAAGCCAGTGCAATAGAGACAACAACCATTTTCCTTTGGATATTTTCCCCAAGAAAATAAAAGCAAAACTCATTGACAAGTAGTATCTCAAGTATGTATGAATACTTATTCCAAGTTTCCTCCTTTTTTCCTTTCTTCTTTCCTTCTTTCCTGCCTCTCATCCTTCCTTCCTTTCTTTCTCTTCTCCCTCCTTCCCCCGGCTTGTTTTGTTTTTGTGAAGCCGGTTTCACCCCAAATTTTTGGAGTTTCTAGACCACCTGCTGTGATTGTTTATTTGATTTTCTAAGTTTCTCCCTGATTAAAAGCTGATTAAGGCACATATTTAGGGGATTTTGAATTATTTGTGTTTGGAAAACATCCCGATACCCCTTGAGATTATTTGAAGTACCCTGAGGTGCTAAAAAATAAAAACTGCCCTTCCTTTCTTATGAACAGACATTTTTATAAATGTTTTTTCAAAAGGATTCAGACAAACAAAAGAAACCAAAGCTTTTGCTGATTTTGTAATCTTGTGGGGAAATAAACAGCATGGCCTCTGGATTCTTCTGTTTTCCATTTTTAAAAATAAAAAGACATCAAAATTAAAAGAATAAGTTTCCTTCAGAATCATTGGTTTCTTCTATTTTATTCTCTACCCCCAAAACATGGAGATCACAATTAAAAGCCTAAGTTTTCCTTTGGAAAAGTGTTGACTTTCTCAGAAATTTCAAGGAAACCAGCTGTGATAATGGCTTTTCAGGTCACTTTTCACATAGTTACAGGTTACAGCAAAATTTTTTCACAGTGACAACTTGGCTTCAGTTTGGCTGAAAGATTTTCTGACCAAAACAAAACACAGCAAAACAAAACAAAAACTTTTTCTTTCCCAGACAACATTTATAATGTGAGATAATGGTTAGTAGGTGGGCTTTGAGTCAACTGACTTGGGTTCAAATTCAACCTCTACCAAGTTTTAGACTCAGTATCTCCATTTGTAAAATGAGTACAATCATACTTACTTACCCTTACTGGGTAATTGCAAAAATTAAAAGAGACGGATCTATAAAAATGTTTAGCCCAGCATAATGAGTATTTAATAACTGGTATTTATTAGTACTGCTAGAATGAGAAAGGGCCTGAGACTGTCTATCCAAATCTTCTCTAATACATCCTCCACAATAGCACAGACAAGTGATTGCTTCTCCTACTCTTGCACAGCTCCTGCTGAATCCCAACCCAGCCAAGGAACTTTATTCTTTTGTGTGTTAATCTCTCTCTTTCTCCTGTACTTTACCTCCTTTCCTATATCACATCTGTTCAGATACCGAAGAACACTCTGGTGTCATCTCCTAAATGGTCTCCTTTCTGAGATAACACTTCATCAGTTCCTCCCAGTCCTTTCTTATCATGCTGGCCACTTGTTCTTTGATACTCTTCCACTGCATACTCTGAATCTGGGAAAGATTAAGTCAGATGGATTAGCTGAGTATTTTTTAAATCTCTCTAAACATAAGGAACTGAAGCAGAGAGTATAGAGGGGTAGAGCAGAATTCTAGGCAAGATTTATTTCTATTAAACAATAATTTTGTAACCCCCTTTTCTTCCCAGAGTTGTGCAGGGTAAGCACCTTTATAAAAAACAAAATTCTCAATTTTCTGTTCTTAAAAAAGTTTCACCATTCTTTTAAATTTTAATTCAAAACAATCCATTTTAAATTGTATTTCAATTATACCAGTGCTGTCTATATTGTGGAAATGGATGATTTTAGGTTAGCATGGACAAGTTATTTTTATATTTATAGATACTATTATATATTAGAAAATATACTTAATCACAAATCCTTAAGCTATTGTTGCTTAGGGTGAGGCAAGCTTAAAGTGTGAGTATATTTTAAATCAATATTTTTAAAAGGTGTTAAATAATCATAGTAGAAGTCATACCTCAAAATCATGAAAGTGATATACAATTGAGTGAAATTTTAGAAATACTATTATGGGGTGTTGTCATAGCAAATAGCTTAAGTGCAAGTATCGCAGAGTTTTCTTAGTAGCAATATGGATTTATGAATTCATAAATAAACCACTTACATTGCATTGCTTTAAAAATTCTGTTTATTTACCCATATCTAAAAGCAAGCAATGTAAAGTGCAAACTGATAATGGAAAAGCATGTCTAACTACACTGAAGTGTTTATGGTTACATGGAATTTTGACTTTTCTGAAGGAAGATGGGAAAGAAATATCCTTAGTTTTCTAAGTCCTTGATTCTAAAAACCAGGCTTCAAAGCTGATAGGTATGCATGCCTGCACGTGTGCTAAGTTACTTCGGTCATGTCCGACTCTTTGCAACCCCACGGACTGTAGCCTGCCAGGCTCCTCTGTCCATGCAATTTCCCAGGCAAGAATACTGGAGTGGGTTACCATGCCCTCCTCCAGGGGATCTTCCTGACCCAGGGATCAGGATCTTCCTGACCAAGGGATTGAACTCATGTCTCCAACGTCTCCTGCATTAAAAATGTGTATGTTACTGAAATGTGAAATCTGTTGAAGAAATTAGATTATTAGTCTTCTTAACATTCTGAAGAACTAAATTTCAGAGTAAGAAGAGCTTTTGGAAAATGATAGCAAGCATCTTTGGTTTTGCAAATCGTAAATAATTATGGTGGTAAACTTTGCAAATATCCCATAGAATTCACATAGCAATGGAGGTAAAAGCTTCTACTTTACAAGGTTGTGTGAGTTAAGTGAAATAATCTATGTGGATGCACAGATGCCTGATTGCATTTTGTAGAGTCTACCATTCAACCATAGAACTGTCCTAGATGTTTAGTGTGAGGCTCCCTTTTTCTGTGGATACAGATATTGGTGCAGGCCACTTCTCTCACTGCATTTCATACTTAATTTATGCAGATAATGGAGACTTGGTCTGTAGAGAGAAGATGAACATGAGAGTAGATTAGAGAGAAAAGGAGGTGAAGGAAGGAACTCAAAGAAGCCTGGTAACTTGAAGAAAACAATTGGAGAAGGTAGACTAAAATGGTATTGGATTTATTTTCATTTTTCTTATCAATCTACAACTATGACTTACCAAATTTTTTCTGTTCCTCTAACTTTTTGTAAACATGAGTATAATTTGAGGGAATGAGCACAGTGAGCCCGAGGAGAATATGGCATTATCATGCTGCTGCTAAGCTGCTAAGTCACTTCAGTCGTGTTCGACTCTGTGTGATCCCATAGACAGCAGCCCACCAGGCTCCCCCAGTCCCTGGGATTCTCCAGGCAAGAACACTGGAGTGGGTTGCCATTTCCTTTTCCAGTGCATGAAAGTGAAAAGTGAAAGTGAAGTTGCTCAGTCGTGTCCGACTCTTAGCGACCCCATGGACTGCAGCCTACCAGGCTTCTCCATCCATGGGATTTTCCAGGCAAGATACTGGAGTGCTAGAATCCTAAAAATAACAGAATTCTAGAGTATGTTCAGCAAATGGTTCTTCATTATTTTTAGAACAAGCATTTGACAGCAAATAATAGAAAACCAGCAAACAATGGATAGAGGTTTATTTATATCATGCAGGAAAATGTTCAGAACTGGAATTGTGGCTCCAGACACCAATGGGCATCTAGGTACTTTTCATTGTCCTTAAGATCTCAAAGAATTGATGCTTTTGAACTGTGGTGTTGCATAAGACTTTTGAGAGTCCCTTGGACTGCAAGGAGATTCAATCAGTCAATCGTAAAGGAAATCAGTCCTGAATATTCATTGGAAGGACTGATCCTGAAGCTGAAACTCCAATACTTTGGCCACCTGATGTGAAGAACTGACTTCTTTGAAAACACCCTGATGCTGGGATAGAATGAAGGCAGGAGAAGGGGATGACAGAAGATGAGATGGTTGGATGGCAGCACTGACTCTTTGGAATGAGTTTGAGCAAGCTCCAGGAGTTGGTGATGGACAGGGAAGCCTGGCGTGCTGCAGTCCATGGGGCTACAAAGAGTTGGATGTGACTGAGCAACTGAAATGAACTGAACTGAACATCTCAAAATTGTAACTTTGTGGCCCTAAGAGAGAGGCTGTTTCAAGTATCTGGTCTGTCTCAAGCAGAAAGAACAGTGGGAAGAGAAAGGAAAAGACTCTAGGTACCTTGTTACTTTCCAATTAAGTTAAAATTCTCTTTGTAGGGTATGAAGTGAGTATGAGTATCCATTGAGTGGCCAGCAGCATCTGTTTACCAAATGAACACAATTCATGGAGTTTCTTCTTCCTTGGAACATGTAAAAGAAGCATAAGCTACTTATACATGTCAAAGAGTTGAAAACATTAATACTCAACAGAAATTTTTGCTGCTTAAAATGCATAAATTGGGCTAATGCTTATGACAGACCTGTAGCTAAAACAGGTCTGATATCCTTAGTTATCCTATACCATTTTTCATAGGATAATTTGGTATAGTTTATAAAATTATACATTGGAAACAAGAAACCAATATTCTAGTTTATTATTCAATGAATGCCTATGATGTACTGGACATTAAGTGTTGAGGACACACGAATAGTTCAGGTCCTTAAATTCTTGGATGTATATTCTAGTATTTGAAGACTGTCAATACGTATGCAAATTAATTAATGAATTAGATCATTTCGGACAGTGATAAATTCTGGAAGGAAATAGGAGGTGATGTAGCAGAGGGTGGCATTTTTCTTTGTCATAACTGTGTGACATTGCGAAAGTTCTTGACTTTCTCTGGGACCCAGTTTCCTAATCAGTGAAATGTGGAGAATGATGTGGGGGAGGGGTAACCAGATGAGCGTGTGAGGCTCCTTCCAACCCTAAGACCTTTGTTTCCCCCTCTGGCTCTTCTAGGAACTGCAGACAAGCAGCAAAGGACAGAAGAGAAGGGAGCAGATGGAAAGTAGCAGCGCTAAGGCAAGATGGGATCAGAAGAGAAAAGGGGTATCTTTGAATGCTTGTCTGACAGCCACCAGAACAAAATCGTTTAAGTTAGAAATACACACATACTCCATGTATGTATAGCATGCATGCGTGTTAACAGCATTAGCATTGTAGCCAATCGTTTTCTCTTTTGACTTCTTAGAAAATGGTCTAAAAACTGGTGATAAATTTTTATCTTTTAAAATTTAAAAGGAAATCTTTCCAGGAAAAATTTCGTCCCACAAATCACCAGTTGGATAATTTATCTAAGTTTCTTGCCTTTAAGTGATGCATAGCAGATTTTTCCCTCTACAGAGATTTACATGACATGGTACTAAGTTCTCTGGAATATTCCCCCTATGTTCTGAAGTAATAGTTATTTTCTTTTTGTCCTCCAGGTGCAAAATGGGTTGATAACAAACAGAAGCTGACTTATTGCTGTGTTCCTACTTGTGCTTGGAAAAATACCAACGCAAAACAAATACCCATTACCACCATTACCTCCAATTCCATCATCATGTATTATTTTCTTTCTCCAGGATTGCTCTCTGAAGTACTTTCGATATTTTATACACAAACATTGACATGCTTTTCATAAACTGTTCCGTCATATATATATATATATATATACACATACATATATATATATATATATATTTTTTTTTTGGCTAATCACTGATGCTCCACTATTTGCCAAGCTCTTTTTCATTTCAATTTATTTCTCTCTATAGCCAAAAGTGACATCTTGAATTTCAGTAAATTTTAAGTGATTCATTTTTAGTTTTTCTATTTCTGGAATAGGGGCTTCTCTGATAGGTCAGTTGGTAAAGAATCTGCCTGAAATGCAGGAGACCCCCATTTGATTCTTGGGTCTGGAAGATCTGCTGGTGAAAGGATAGGCTACCCACTCCAGTATTCTTGGGCTTCCCTTGTATCTCAGCTGGTAAAGAATCCACCCGCAATGCGGGAGAATTGTGTTTGAGCCCTTGGGTTGGGAAGATTCCCTGGAGAAGGAAAAGGCTACCCACTCCAGTATTCTGACCTGGAGAATTCCATGGACAATAGAGTCCATGCGGTCACAATAAACTTTCTCTTACAATAAGGAGGCTTTTAAATATATTTTCTTTCTTATTTTTCAAATTCCATTATATTTATTTATTCCTTTGCTTCTTTTTCAAATGCTATTGGTTTTGATTCAATTTATTTCCACAAATATATACACACACACACACACACATACATATATATTGATAGTCTACTACATACAAGCTACTGATTCAAATGCCAGAGTTATAAAAATGAGAAGGCTCCTATTGTTGCCATCCTGCTAGCAACTATATGCTCAGTTCTTTACAATTAATAAAGAGGCCTCACCTCTTTTCAGTTAATAATCACATTAAATATGTATGTATAGGATTCATTTTATAGAACAGGAAACTAGAGCCCAAAGAAAGTGGCCCTAAATGAACCAATGGCCCAACAAACTCTTCCACTATCTTATGATCTGTTTGAGAAATTGTAGTCGTTTTAAGGATGAAAAGCCTATCCTCCTTAAGAATCATAGGTTTTTATGTTTTCTTATAGTGCTTTATAGATGACTTAGAAGTAAGTTTTCTACATTTCCTACACAAAGCACGTGGGGATAATTTTGCTGAGACTGGCGTGGGAAGAAGAACCTGAGTTTTACTTTGATGCTTTGACATTGACTTCAAACTAAAATGACCCATGGCCAATAAAAAAGAAAATTTGAAACTCTTTTTGAAGTATTTGGCACATTTAGAAATCTTTTCTGTTTGCATGTGCGCTTAGTCCCTCTGTCAGGTTGGGCTTTTTGAAACCCTTTGGACTGTAGCTCACCAGGCTCCTTTGTCCATGGAATTCTTCAAGCAAGAATAGGGGAGGGGGTTGCTATTTCCTTCTCCAGGGGATCTTCTGGACCCAGGAATTGAACCTGTGTCTCCTGCACTGGAGGCACATCTGTACCGATTGAGCCATCAGGAAAGCCCTTTCTAAGTTTGTGGTGGTTGTTCAGCCACTCAGTTGTGTCCGACTCTTTGAGACCCTATGGACTGTAGCACACCAAGCTTCCCTTAAAAAATAGCCTTTAATATCTTACAAAAAAAGGATTTGCCAAGTTTATGACAATCCTAAGTACAATCTATTCTTAGAGAAAAAAAGACATCAATCTTTTAAAGTTGTTCCTTTTTCTTAATTTCTAAGAAATTGTAAAATAAAAGTAAATTGCACAAGTTGTTATTTTTAATATCAATTATCTTTCCCCATCTCTCTTCCAGGATTTGAGGAATGATAATTTTTCACATACTATCTCCCAGATTATATATTGCAGAAAACGTAAAAATAATCTAAATAATCATAATTACCTCAGACTTAAATGAGTAATTATAGAGAATATACTATAAATATTATAGTATTGAAAAAGCAACATGCTGCTTAAGGAGGAACAGAACAGAGCATTCTAACTGCTACTCCCCTCAAACTAATTGAGGAAGGAGTTTCGCTGGAATTTAAAAATCCATTTTTCTCAAATGTAGTGATAGGATTCAGGACACACTACTCCCAAACATGGCACCTGGGCATGCTGAACATTTTAAGTTGGAGGATTTTGAGAAAACGGATACAGGAGCCTCACTCTGACCTTCTCGCTGTCCCTCTCCACTGAAACAGGCCTAGAACCCTCACGTGAACGGTGTCCTCCCTGTACTTGGGGAGGAAGATCCTTGTTTCTGAAGACAAAGGGACTCTCAGAAGAATCCAAACACAGGCGTTAGAGGCTTCCCCATTTCCTCTATTCACCTCACACTTCTTAACCTGTCATATTCTTCCATGGCTGTCCATTCTTCATCAATCCTAGCAAAAAAACACACTCAGATCTGTTTCTTTGAATCTTCATTTTCTTATAAAGGTTCCTGTGTCATGCAAAATTTATATTAAATGTACATGTATACTTATTTCCTATTAATCTGTCTTTCCTCTGCAATGGTTTAACTATGAATCAAAGCAGTGGAACAATAAGAACTTTGCAAAAATTACTTGCAGATGCTTAAAGATCTCTTCAAGAATCATAGGAGAATATCTTCTCTCCTTTATTTATAAGAGACTAAGGAAATGGCAACCCACTCCAGTGTTCTTGCCTGGAGAATCCCAGGGACGGGGGAGCCTGGTGGGCTGCCGTCTCTGGGGTCGCACAGAGTCGGACAAGACTGAAGCGACTTAGCAGCGTCAGCAGCAGCAACTTGTCAAGGCATTGCAGTAAATGGGTATTTCCCATTACATTTCCCCTGCAGCATAAATTCTGTGGATGTTTCCCTAATCGTACTGATTACATTACCAGATGCTGCTCTCATCTTTCTTCTCTTGCCCTAATGGGACATAGATTTCCTATTTGAGATTGTCACTTATTTGTTATATTTGTCTGGTGTTTTAAACATTACTGTTGCTGTTGTTTAGTCACTAAGTCGTGTCTGCTTTTTTGCAACCCCATGGACTGTAGCTTGCCAGGCTCCTCTGCCCATGTGATTTTCCAGCAAAGAATACTGGAGTGGATTGCCATTTCTTTTTCCAAGGGATCTTCCCAACCCAAGGACCTAACCCGTGTCTCCTGCATTGGCAGGCCGATTCTTTACCACTGAGCTGCCTGGGAAGCCCATAAAAAATATGTATATGTGTACAACTGTATATGTACATAATGTAAACACACTGAAATAAAAATGGAGCTTTTTTTTTTAAAGGGCAAAAAGAGATTTAACCCATATGCTATTAAATTAAGCACATAGAATTCAAACTTTTTTTAAAACAAATATTTCCCCAAGTTATCGTTTTCAAATTATTTTCTGTTAAGAGAAAGCTAGGTGGGAATGGAGGGAGAGACCCAGAATAAGCTAGACAAAACAAAGAAAGGCACAGGACTGTGGCGCAGTGGGAGGTGGAAAGAGAAAGGAGCCAGAGAGAGAGAGAGCCCAAGCAGAGGCAAGACCAGCTCCTTTTCTCTCCCCTCCCTGACCACACAACTTGCTCTTAATAAGCTCCCGTCCACACCTGCCAAGTCATTTCCTTCTGCTGTGTCTTCTGCACCACGGCCATTTCTAGTGGCCGTCTTGCTCCCATGTACTGTAAGATTATGGTTTCACTGTTGACCCACTTGGCTCTTAGAAGGCATCTGACTTACCACATTTAGTGGACACAGCTGCTTTTCTCACGCAATTTCCACATTATCAAAGTTCTCCTCCCTTTTTTGTTTCCACCAAAGAGAGCTTTTTTAAAAAAGTTTTTGTTAATGAGAAGTTTGCCTGCAGAGTTATTGGGTTTTTTTGAGAAACTGCTATTGTTGCTTCTAAGTACACTTGGATTGTCTAATCGTGTGTTTTATTTAAAACTCCATTCAGAAAGTCTAAAGGTTATTGATATTTTATCTTTATGCTGATGTTTTTCAATATTTACATTTTACAAAGTCCCTAAAATTGAATAGCCACATGACATATATCAATATTGTTATCTGTCTATATAGGTCAAACTGTATTTCCATATATCTATATGTAATTTTGCTTTTCTAAAAAGCCAAGGACCTAAATGCTGACCTCTATTTTAAAACAGCTGGCCTACTCTTCACATGGAACAACCTCTCCATCATGTGGACTTTTAGGATATTGCTACTAAAGTCAAAACCATGCAACTATAAGCAATAATTAATTTTAAAGGATTGAGGTGGATCTCCTGATATTCTTATTCTTATAGTTCATACTATTTCAGCTTTTCTATATGTCAGTGGATATTCGCAGCACCTTAAATGGGCCATTTCATTTAATCATTCAGTAATTCTATAAAATAGGGACTCTTACTATCTCCATTTCATAGATGAGAAAATTGAGGCCAAGATCACAGAAACTGTAATCAACAAAGTCTGAAATTGAACTAAGGGTCAAATTCAGTCTTTGGATGAGATATTTCTTGCCTCAGGTCTTCCACATACAATTCAACAAGAAATAACAACACCTGGATAAAAATAAAATAATATTAACTTCTGTTCATTTAGAACCAACAATGTGTCAAGCACAGTCTGCTGCTGCTGCTGCTAAGTCGCTTCAGTCGTGTCTGACTCTGTGCGACCCCATGGACTGCAGCCCACCAGGCTTCTCTGTCCCTGGGATTCTCCAGGCAAGAACACCGGTGTGGGTTGCCATTTCCTTCTCCCAAGCACAGTCTAGGTCCTTTAAATGTTCCTCACTGTTATTTTACCATTCTACCAAAGTCTCTGTGGTGAGAAGTTAGGAAATGAAAGGCCTGACAGCTACCAACTACCAAAGACATGTTATGAATTGAGGCCAATGTTGCTCTGAAGCTTGTATTGTTTCCTGGATGAATCACTCAGGAAATATGACCTTTTCTCCTTGTAAAGTTGGTAAGATTAGCTGTAATTCATGTCTCTGCACCAGCGGACCCATCTCCCCAATGGTAGACAAGAGACAGATGGGGAGACTTTAATGCTCTTCTTGTATAATCCAGGTTTACTGTTAGCAAGCTATTAAGAATTAATGCACACCGCCCCCCGCCCTGCCATTTGTCTGTTCTGAGGGGGGGGGAAACACAAATGGATTCTTGGAATTATGTAGATATAAAAAGCCTGAAAAGTGAGTCTCATTTTGATTGAATTAACTAGAGATGTTATCTGAAAAAGATTAACTCAATCATATATTAGAACAAACAAAAATAAACTTTTCCTTCTTACCTTCATTTACTTACTCATATTCATTCATTTAATGAATATTTACTGAATATCTACTATGTTCAGTAAGGTTTAGTGCTTCTTTATCTTAAAATCTGGCAGCAAACACATGAAATGGAGAACTGCAAGTTCCCTGCACAGAGGGATATGAGATGTGTTCATCCAGAAAAGAAGGTCTAAGAGCTCTGACCAGAGTGATGAGAAGAGGCTTTCTGGGAGAAGCTTTCTGTTCTCAGGTCCTTACAGGAAGGAGGGACAGTGACAGGTAAAGGTGGCAAAGGGAGTAGCAAGATCCATGCAGAGGAGGCGTCATGTCCGAGGCATAGCTGAGGTCCAGAAGCAGTGAGTGGTGTAGTGAAGGCTTCGGCTAAAATCATAGGCTGGGGTTAGACTGCAAAGGACTTTGAATACAATGCTAAAGTGTTTAAGCCTTGCTTATTTGTAAACCAGTGGTTCTTTAGGTGAGATCTCTAGTCCAATGGCATCAGCATCACGTCATCTCTACCCCAGACTCATGGTATCAGACTCTCTGGGAGGTCAGTTCAGTTAAGTCCCTCATTCTTGTCCAAATCTCTGTAACCCCGTGGACTGCAGCATGCCAGGCTTCCCTGTCCATCACCAACTCCTGCAGTTTGCTCAAACTCCCATTCACTGAGTCTGTGATGCCATCCAACCATCTCATCCTCTGTCGACACCTTCTCCTCCTGCTTTTGATCTTTCCCAGCATCAGGGTCTTTCCAATGAGTCATTTCTTCTCATCAGGTGGCCAGAGTATTGGAGTTTCACATTCAGCATCAGTCCTTCCAATGAGTATTCAGGACTGACTTCCTTTAGGATGGACTGGTTTCATCTCCTAGAAGTGCGAGCAATTCTTAAGTCTTCTCCAGCACCACAGTTCAAAAGAATCAATGCTTTGGTGCTCAGCTTTGTTTATAGTCGAACTCTCACATCCATACACGACTACTGGAAAAACCATAGCTTTGACTGGACAGACCTTTGTCGGCAAAGTAATGTCTATGCTTTTTAATATGCTGTCTAGGTTGGTCATAGCTTTTCTTCCAAGGAGCAAGCATCTTTTAATTTCATGGCTGCAGTCACCATCTGCAGTGATTTTGGAGCCCATGAAAATAAAGTCTGTCACTATTTCCCCATCTATTTCCCATGAAGTGATGGGACTGGATGCCATGATCTTAGTTTTCTGAATGTTGAATTTTAAGCCAACATTTTTACTCTCCTCATTCATTTTCATCAAGATGCTCTTTAGTTCTTCTTTGCTTTCTGCCATAAGGGTGGTGTCATCTGCATATCTGAGGTTATTGATATTTTTTCCAGCAATCTTGATTCCAGCTTGTGCTTCATAACCCAGCATTTCTCATGATGTACTCTGCATATAAGTTAAATAAGCAGGGTGACAATATAGAGCCTTGACGTACTTCTTTCCCAATTTGGAACCAGTCTGTTGTTCCATGTCTGGTTCTAACTGTTGCTTCTTGATGTGCATACAGATTTCTCAGGAGACAGGTAAGGTGGTCTGATATTCCCATCTCTTTAAGAATTTTCCACAGTTTGTTGTGATCCACACAGTCAAAGCCTTCAGCGTAGTTAATAAAACAGAAGTAGATGTTTTTCTGGAACTCTCTTGCTTTTTCGATGATCCAACGGATGCTGGCAATTTGATCTCTGGTTCCTCTGCCTTTTTAAATCCAGCTGGAATATCTGGAAGTTCTCAGTTCACATACTGTTAAGGCCTGGCTTGGAGAATTTTGAGCATTACTTTACTAGTGTGTGAGATGAGTGCAATTGTGCAGTAGTTTGAGCATTCTTTGGCATTGCCTTTCTGTGGGACTGGAATGAAAACTGACCTTTTCCAGTCCTGTGGCCACTGCTGAGTTTTCCAAATTTGCTGGCATATTGAGTGCAGTACTTTCAAAGCATCATCTTTTAGGATTTGAAATAGCTCAACTGGAATTCCATCACCTCCTCTAGCTTTGTTCATAGTGATACTTCCTAAGGCCCACTTGACTTCACATTCCAGGATTTCTGGCTCTAGGTGAGTGATCACACCATCGTGATTATCTGGGTCATGAAGATTTTTTTTGTATAGTTCTTCTGCATATTCTTGCCGCCTCTTAATATCTTCTGCTTCTGTTAGGTCCCTACCATTTCTGTCCTTTATTGAGTCCATCTTTGCATGAAACGTTCCCTTGGTGTCTCTAATTTTCTTGAAATGTCTAGTCTTTCCCATTCTGTTGTTTTCCTCTATTTCTTTGCACCGATCGCTGAGGAAGGCTTTCTTATCTCTCCTTGCTATTCTTTGGAACTCTGTATTCAAATGGGTACATCTCTCCTTTTCTTTGCCTTTAGTTTGTCTTCTTTTCTCAGCCATTTGTAAGGCCTCCTCAGATATCCATTTTGCCTTTTTGCATTTCTTTTTCTAGGGGATAGTCTTGATCACTGCCTCCTGTACAATGTCACAAACCTCCGTCCATAGTTCTTCAGGCCCTCTGGGAGGTTGGGCTTAGGAATCTGCAGTTTAACAGACCCTCCAGGTGATGCTGAAGCCTTCTAAGTGTTGAGAACCAGTGGTGGAGCCAGCCTTGCTAAACCGCTCCCTGGGCTGCGAATGGGTAACAGGGGAACTGGAAATAATCACCTCCCTCTTCCTTAGGGTAGTTGTGCAGGCCCTGGGGAAGCTACGTCTCTCGGGGATGACAACACTGGCATCAGCAGTATGCCACTCTTTCCTGCTAGGGTACAAACTCTTCATCTGAAAAAGAAGCAAGTGTCAGAGGCCCACGGGCTAAATTGGCCAGGGGGCCAATTTTGATGTTCCACTCCTGTCCCCCGAGTTAAGAATGGTTTTTACTTTGTTTTTATACTTGCCTTTTACGTTTTTAAAGGCTTGTAAAAATAGACAAGGAAGAGAAGAAAGAAAAGAGGAAGAAGAAGAGGAAATAGGGGAGGAAAAACAGTGTTATGGGATGTGGCCTGCAAAACCTAAAATATCTACTTCCTGATTCTTAACAGAAAGGGCTTACTGACCCCTGGTGTAAACAGGGATAAACTGTTTTTGAGAAGAAGAGTAGCAGTTCCAAAGAATGAATTAAGGAGATTTAATATAATAATGGGCTTCCCTGGTGGCTCAGACAGTAAAGTGTCTGCCTTTAAAGCGGGAGACCCAGGTTCAGTCCCTGGGTTGGGAAGATCTGCTGGAGAAAGAAATGGCAACCCACTCCAGTACTGTTGCCTGGAAAAATTCCATGGACTGAGGAGCCTGCTAGGCTACAGTCCATGGGGTTGCAAAGAGTCGGATACAAATAAGCAACTTCACGTACGTACATACATAAGATACAAAAATCAATATAACAGTGTGCATTAGTATACTGTATTGGTGTTTTACTTTCTGGCTTACTTCACTCTGTATAATAGGCTCCAGTTTCATCCACTTTATTAGAACTGATTCAAATGTATTCTTTTTAATGGCTGAGTAATTATGCGGAGGGAGGTGGGAGGGGGGTTCAGGATGGGGAACATGTGTACACCCATGGCGGATTCATGTTGATGTATGGCAAAACCAATACAATATTGTAAAGTAAAAAAAAAAAAAAAAAAAAGATAAATAAAATACAGGAGAAAAAAAAATCCCACATGCTACAACTAAAAAAATAAAATAAAGTAACAGTGTGCAGAAAAGAAAAAGTGAAAAGAGCTGGAAGTAGAGAAGCCAAATGTGGAACACATGTGAGAAGGTAAAAATCTAAACCCTGCAATGCTCTCTTGATAGAAAAAAGGAAATGGGTCATTAATGCTTCAGTTCAGTTCAGTTCAGTTGCTCAGTCATGTCCAGCTCTTTGTGACCCCATGAATCGCAGCACACCAGGCCTCCCTGTCCATCACCAACTCCCGGAGTTCACCCAAACTCATGTCCATTGAGTCAGTGATGCCATCCAGCCATCTCATCCTCTGTTGTCCCCTTCTCCTCCTGCCCCCAATCCCTCCCAGCATCAGAGTCTTTCCCAATGAGTCAACTCTTCGCATGAGGTGGCCAGAGTACTGGAGTTTCAGCTTTATCATCAGTCCTTTCATTAATGCTTATAGAAACAATATAACTTAACTTTCAATCAACCCAAGTGCTATGTCATAGAAGCTTCTCAACAACTGAAGAAATCGTAACTGTGTCCAGTTTAGGAGTTTGCAGGGGTTTGGTTTGCTTTAGTTTTGAGGGAGAACAGTGTTGAAAGTGTGAACTCTGGAGCTCTTGTCTAGTGCGGTGGAAAAACTGCACGTCTAAATGCTTGGTAGGTATTTAGAATTATCTCCATAATATTTGATTAACATATAGAAAAATGATATGTATAGAAATCAACCAGGTATCTTCTTAAAAGGCCAATTAGAGTTTAAAAGTTTTGGATGGGCCCTGAGATCCTTCGTCTCTAAGACGTTCCCAAGTAGGGACCACACTTTCAGTAGCAAAGGTCTGGACGGAATACCACCGGTTATCTGAAAAGGAAAAATTTAAGGTCACATATTAAGCATGGGAAATAATTCCTCCATCCAGAGAAATCAAAGGCACCTCTTCTGCTGTTATACATGATTTCATTGGTCACCCAGCCATCCTTGCCCCTGCTGTTGGTCAGCAGAAATTCTGCCCTCTCAGAGTGGTAGCTTTTAGGGACAAATACCTGGAGAGAATAAAGAGTAGGATGGAGTAAAGGTTAGAAAAGGAAGGTAATGGATAATGTGGGTGGAAAAGATAGGACTGATCCTCTCACATTGGCCAGAGACAGTCTGCCTACTGGTTTAGGAAGTCACACTCAGACTTCAAATCCAGGGTCCTCAACTTATTAGCTGTGTGAGCTTACACAAATGATTTACCTTCTTCTGTTGTGGTTCCTCATCCAAAGATGGGGATAACACATCCTCAAAGAGCAGTTATAGGGGATAAAAGAGATAATGTAAGAGATAATATAATGCAGCAGTAAGACTATAACAAGAACTAATTAACTCTTTAATTATTAGAGAGAAAAAACCTATCAGCCTGAGAGGCAAAGGAAGTTCTCCAACCATCACAATTAGTAAGGAAATAATCTAGAAAATTTATTAATGCTACTAAAGGACAAATAGTTCCCCAAAGAGCTTTAAATATGCATGTTGGTCCATACATAGAATTTGTGTCTTAAATATTTGGAATTACCTCTGAAGAAAGGACAGGGATGTAATGTGGGGTATCATTAGGTGTTTGTTTTTCTACTCTGAAGTATATATTTTCATTACTGTTTAAAGCTTGTGCTAAATGCAGGATAAATTTTGTGATATTTAAGGAAAGCAATTAAACAGAGGATGCAAGTCTTAATGTATCTTCCAAAGGAAAGATGTGTTTTATATTCACATTAAACAAAATTAAATTATTTTCAAAATTAAAATGTGACCTTCAAAAACTTTTTGATATTAGGTAGAAATTTATCATGGAATCATATTTAAAGTAGAAAGTTAAGCCTCATGTATCTGATGATTAGATGAATTTTTACATTTTTTCATAGAGAATGCTTTAGCATCATGAAGACACAGCCTAAGAAGTGACACATACTGAGCCAGTTCCTTTTCACTGAGTTAATTAAAACTCTCCAGGTCTTCACCTTGACACTCTTTACTTCTTCTTTTTTTTTTTTTTCTCTAGTGTTACCTTATTCACATTATTCTTCTTCACAGAACTGTCTTTCCCTCTGTGCTTCTGCCACATCCTATATAGATGCAGTGGAAAGAAAAAGAGGTCTCTGGTGCCAGAGAGCTCTACAACAAATTCCAGTCTGGAGACCCACATGGCCTTAGACAAGGCTCTTTCTCTGAGACATTATTTCCTTACTCATATTTATACCCACTTTACCGGATGACTGAGGATTAGAGATAACATTTGTTAAGTGCTTACCTGGAGCTTGTATATAGAAAATAGGCTGTGAATATGAGCTTTTGTTTATTATTTGTTATTGAAATGTCAACTCATGTGCCATCCATTTTTGGAAGCCCTAAAAATAAGGGCAGTGTTTACCTCCTTTAATATCCAGAGGGGGCATTTTATTTGTATCTGATTACTTTATATGTGGCATTTTAGTTATTTATGTGTATAGATTTGCTCCTCTATAAAATAGGAAATTTCTAGAGTAATGATTCAGCTTTCCAGAATCCTATATGCACATGCATCTAGCCAGAAGCATGCAAATAATAGGTGCAATAATCCATGTTCAATGAACATTTCTTTCATAGAGTAAAAATCACTTTCTGATAGAACTCATATCAATTTTTAGGATGATGTACTTCTGGTTTTCCCTGATTTCATCAACTTTATAATGCCCTACCAAATCGAATTACATCAGGCACCAAATGGTTCACAGTATTTTCCCTCCAGTAAGATTTATTTAACAATCATATATAATAGGAAATATGGAAAATTACAGCAGAATAAAAACACAAGAATTGTAGCTTGTCATGTTAAAAATTAAATAAAAGAGATACTGCTTAAATAAAAAGGCCTATGAAATTGTTAGATATATGTTGGGTAGCTGAAGGTACAATGCTAAGCAAAACATTTAAGGCTCAGGAGTCAAATTTATCCATCCTTCTCTTCAGGATGGATTCAGCACTATGTTGGCAAGAAGGGATGGGCACCACTACCCTCCCTCTGCTGCTGCTGCTGCTGCTGCTAAGTCGCTTCAGTCGTGTCCAACTCTGTGCGACCCCATAGACAGCAGCCCACCAGGCTCCTCTGTCCCTGGGATTCTCCAGGCAAGAACACTGGAGTGGGCTGCCGTTTCCTGCTCCAATGGGTGAAAGTGAAAAGTGAAAGTGAAGTTGCTCAGTTGTGTCTGACTCTTAGCGACCCCATGGACTGCAGCCCACCAGGCTCCTCCATCCATGAGATTTTCCAGGCAAGAGTACTGGAGTGGGGTGCCATTGCCTTCTCTGATCCTCCCTCTACCAGAGAAGAGGGAATAAGGACGATACAGAAGAGAGAAGTAAAGACACGAAATGGAAGGAGGGAAAGAGGAAGTGAGACAGGGATATTAGTTTAAAAGGAATAAGTGCATCAACAGCATGACAACTCTTCTGAAGGGATGGAGCACGTTTTCTCGGATCCCTGGAAGTTCTGTCACAGTGCTTTACAAGTTACATAACCTGGAAAATTAGGTTAAAACCCATATACAGAAAATAATGACTTCATTATACTCTTCTATTGTTTTAGTTACAAAGTCTACATATCTTAAAGCATTAATAGGAACAAAGCGGACATGTTTCCTATGACAGTTCAGAAGCAGTGTTTCAATTTATTTCTCTGTTGAGAGATTCTATACCTTTAATGAAAGACAACTGGCTCAAATAGGAACAATAGTAATTAGACTTCCCAGACAGTCAGGTTCTATTTTAAATGCAGAATATTTTCTAGTTTGTAAATAGCTACCTTAAAAAAGACATTAAAAGCAGTAACTGCAGTTTCTCCATAAATAGAAATAAGAAATCCATTGTTAAAGGACAAAAAGTCACCATGTTGTACATATCTATAAATTTTCCCTGCAACACATCATTATAGATCAATCTTTACTGCTTGCATTTAAAATATCAATTGCATTATAATATCTACGATACAATTCAATTATTTATCTGTGTTCTACATATGCTTCAGGTGAAACAAAAGCTAAGGACCTTATTCACAGAACATTTAAAAGCATCTTATACACAGTCTATGCACAAATATATCTTAAATTAGAATAATGCATACCTAATATGCATATAGAATATGGCTTACACATGAAAAGATATCTAAGTTGTGAGTTATAAAATCCCACTACTTAGACTTAAAAGCTTCTGATTGCATCCATTTCTAAAATATTGCTTAGCATTGTGGAACCCAGGGAAGAAGCAGGTGCAACAGAAAACTCATTAGGATGGACATATCCACCTTCACTTTCTTCTTTAATTGATGACTACTCTTGATCTTTTCCATCTAATTTCTACCTTTCACAAAAACAAATTCCTTTAGTCTAACAATCATTGAAGAGTTTGTACGGTGAAAATGACAACACCTACTTGGGCTTGACCTTTCTTGGCAGCTAATAACAAATAAAGGTAGTTCTTCAATTTGGAACAAAGGCAAGGCTCTGCACATGCTCAGGCAAAACATGACAAGGAAGCAGTCTCCAATGGCTGCAGTTCGTTTGTTTGTAGTAAAATTATAAATCACATCAAATAATGCTCTCTGTGCAGAAGAGTGTGGGCTTCCATTTTCACAGACATTTTTGAGTGCGCGCACATACACACACACACACACAGACACACACTTCTTGTCCCTTATCCCTTGACCTGTAATATATTTTGTTACATCCTGATGGGATTAACACCCCAGAAGGCAAATCCCACTCTCAGTTCTAGTGTCTGTCTCCAACAAGGGCTGGAGGTTCTTGTCATCTTGGTCATAGGTCTTGCGTGACTTGCATTGTGATGACCCCCACGTGGGTGATGCTTTCGTGCTTTGCAATAACAGTGGTGGATGCAGGCTGGTTCACTGCTTTCGGGAACAGGATTCGCTGTGGTTTCCCAGCTTGAGAGTTACAACGAAGAGTTCATCAGGTCACAGAGTCAGGGCTCTGATGCTTCATTGTTGTCTTAGGACTTCGACTACAACTTCTGAGCAGCCCCTCTTCTCACTTGGTTCCCATGTATTTAAAACAACAAGGACAATCTAAATAGCCTCAGAGCTGCAAAAATATTTTTCTGTAATTTTGTTTTTGCTTTCCTTTTACTTAGAAGCTTGAAAGTTTTGTAGTTACAGCACTCTGTGTAAAAGAAAGCGAGAAAGTAAAATTTTAAAGTGCCTCATGTTCTGTACATATATTGCATAGTCACCTGTGTAATAACTGGGTTCAAAGTGATAAAAATTTGAAAATGTCCAACTTTTGCCTTAAAATTTCTCTGGTTTGATTGAAGAAGGCCAAATTGTGGAGAAAGAGCAATGACAGAAGCACTGGCCAAAATCTGTGATAGCAACTTTGAGTGTATTTACGTGGCTAGAATTACTAGCTCAAAATTTATGTTTGTCTCTTATATGAGTTCATAAAATGGCCTGTTCTGAGTGTGTGTTGAAGGAGGAGAAAAAGATTTGTGAAAAATTGAGGGTTTAGAATATTTTAGTGCTGTTTTCATTATCCTGAAATAAAATCCAAATGAAAAGGAAGATCATGTTTTAGTCATATATAGGCATCAATTATTGTGTGGCAATTTCATGTTGGACTTTACTGACCTCACAAAAATAAGAGATTTATCAGAAAATGATAGATATTCTTTTTATATCAGTTGGAATTTCTCTTCCTATCTCTTTTGTGTGTATGTGTGTGTGTGTGTCTAAAGTTTGGATGGAGGTTATGGAGAGAAATTGTCGTTAACTAATACAAGTTCAGTTCAGCTCAGTTCAGTCACTCAGTCATGTCCGACTCTTTGCGACCCCATGAAATGCAGTATGCCAGGCCTCCCTGTCCATCACCAACTCCCGGAGCCTACCCAAATTCATGTCCATTGAGTCGGTGATGCCATCCAACCATCTCATCCTCTGTCATCCCCTTCTCCTCCTGCCTCAATCTTTCCCAGCATCAAGGTCTTTTCAAATGAGTCAGCTCTTTGCATCAGGTGGCCAAAGTATTGGAGTTTCAATACAAGACAATATCTTAAAAAAATTTAATATGGAGCTGGTTTTTAAAATTTCTATGCAGTTTGTGATTTGATTTCTATCCAGAATTCATATGCAAACTATTAAGCACAGTCACAACTCTGGAACTGTTGAAGGACTAAGTATAAGATTTCATCACAGTGCGTGACACTGACAGTGGCTATTAGTGAAACTATTAGTATCGATTAAAGAATCTTACAACTGACTCAGAAATACTGGGAAATGCTTCATCTTAAAAGCGAGCCACATTTTTTTCTTTTTTTTGTAATGCAAGATTCTCTTTATTGTGATGCTCAGTAGAAACCGTCTGTAAAACACTGTAGTGGTGACAGCTGCAACCATGCTAAGGCACTTTCATTATATTAAAAAAAGGCGGGGTTGGGAGTTCTGTTCATTCATTTGTGACAGCCATGGGGACCTGAATTCAGAGTTTTTTATGCATATGTAGCTTTTATATGTCTTCATGATTTCTTGTGAATTTGTTTCCTAAAAAAAAAAAAAAAAATGCCTTCTTTGCCATAAGTAAGTCTAAATGCAGCATATACAAAACAGTTATGGCTAATCACATTTTAACTTCATCGATTTAAAGCAACATTTGAGGTGCTACTAATAACATCTCAAAGACTTGATATGGTACCTGCAGCATTTTTTCTTGCCTCTACCATCAAGCCAATAGCAAGACTCATTTTTACACTTTTTAAACAGACATTAGCATCATTCCCAGAGCTGGTAATCTGGTAGATCAAACGTGAGCCCTAGAAGCTGAATTTTTAAAAAGATAATCATTGATGCAATGTCCATGGATTTTAGCAAATACTGATGTTGTTTTATAATATGTACTTGCTTTGTTATTATCACCCAATGTAAGCACTCATATTTCCTACATGAAGTAGAAAAGGAAACTGGTATAAAACATTCATATTTCTTGTATGAAGTAGTAGAAGAAAACAGAATTAAACCTCCTCATAGGCTATAGCTTATTATTTTTAAAGGACTAAAAGGTCTCAGTAAATATAATTTTTATTGCTGAGTAAGTCAAGAATCCTTTGAAAAGGTAAACTTAGACATAAATATTTAAAGCTTACCTGTTAAGGGTTTGCCTCAGAAAACAGAGAATTAAAAGAAAAGAATCCAAAAGATATTTAAATAAGATAACTTTGTTTCTAATGATACTCTCCAAACCATCCCAATTCAGAAATAAAATTTTCATCTAAAAAATAAAATTACCTCCCATCCTTAGAATGAAAGACGTCTTTCAGGTGTTTCAGACCTATGAATGTGTTTCAGCATGTTTTTCTTCAGCATTTACTAGATCTGAGTTCTTATGGGGATCAGGTTCACCTGAAAAATAAGCACGCAAACAGCAAATAAACAAAACCAAAATAGACCTGAGGGGAGAAAACCTAATTAGGTCAGGAAACTGAAGCAATCAGTAAAACTCTGAAGACTAGATTTTATAGTGGATCTGTGGCACATTTCTTCAAAAATACCAAATACTTTCTTTTCAGCCTGTGGATTGATAGAGTATACAAGTCATCTTCTGGTGGTTATACAAGTTTATGAAGTTGAAATTTAATCTGGGGATACAGAAATGAAACAGATGAGACACGTTCAAGCATCTATTAAATCAAACATAAAAATTATGCATGTTTTTCCCAAATATTTTAAACTGAAATATATTCTTTCAAGCAAACCCTCTAATGTTCATTGTCTTATATCACACATTGCTTAGTGGTTATGAATTTTAAAAAAATGAGTATAAGAGAATGTAATGTTTAAGATACATCATCTGCCAAAACAAACTAATGGAATTTATAATCTTAGGATCACTCAGCTTCTATATAAACTTTGAAAAAAAAGTAGCATGGAAAATGTTCCAACATTTCTAGAGAGGCTGCAGAGAATCTATAAAAAAAATAGAAACATAGAGCAAAATGTACAGATAAAAGATAATTATTATGTGAGAAAGTTAAAAATTAGCAGAAGTTAGTTTTTGAGTCAATTACTCAAAATACTTTGATATTTCAGAAAATAGTCATAGTCACATATGACAGAATGTTCTTTCCATCTAAAATTTGAAAATATGTTGACAAACTTTGCACCAACTGATTTTGAGATTGTTTTTCCAAGATATATTGTAAGACTGCATTGTCTCAACTGCAATAGATTTTTACTGAGTTCATAAAATTAGTGAACATACAGAACTTATGGAGTATTATCACAAAGCAAAAGTATTTTGTCCTTAACTCTCTTTAAAATATACTTAGCAGGGGAAACTTATCTTCTGTCCCAGGTTCAATCTTTTAGGTAGTATCAGGACTTTTCCAATCATTCTTAGATAATAAAAACATCGTGTGATCACATTAAATTGCCAGTGTCTTAGGTCTAGTCACACACAATATACATCAACCTTAAAACAGATAAAACTTCTTCCCAACCTTGGATTTGTTGCAGAGCCTAGAAATTGTGGTGATGGGGGGTGGGGGAGGAGAGCTTGATTGATGTTTCTATCTTTCTTTCTTCTTTTAAGCTCAAGCAGGCAGGATTTATTAAGCAAGCAACAAGCAGTGTTGTTTGTCCTCTGTCAACTGACTACCTTGGAACCCTGAGCTGGAGCAAGAGAGGGAAGACTAAGACTACCATTGTAGGATGGCTTTGGATTCACTAGACCTGGCCGGTGTATAGAGCTGACTACTTTGTGAGCACATTCATGGGCTCTCCAGGGACCTCTTGCCAAGGACCATGGCTGGAGACTTCTCACAACCTTGGCATGGACACATGTTCCTTTACAATGTCCACAGCCCCTTGAAATGTGTTAGTACACCTCCAGATTCTGTCTCCTGAGGCCCTATCATGCTTCCAAATACAGATATGCTACATTCAGTTCACATTAAACATTCCTTAGGCCTTTATTCCTATTAATTAGTTCAGGAAAGGCTGAAATCTACATAGCTTCCTCTCCTTCAGCTTATCTGTCACCTTCAAACCTTTTATATCTCTCACATAAGATACAGATTCCATTCCCAATATCCCCTTTACTTCTAGCTCTCCAAGGTTGAAACTATCTTCCTTTGATTTGAGGTGAAGAGGGAAGAATTTCTATACCTTTCCCAATAGCCGAGAATGCATTAAAGAACGCTTCCTCACAAATCCTATTCTAACCATCAACAACCTGACCTTTTCAATTATTTGAATTGGGTGATGGTTATAGGTACCTTATAATTGACTTTTGGATCTTCTTTGAAATTTCTGCTTCCCAAGTTAATGTGTTTCTGACATTTATCATCTAGTCTTGTCTTAAACTATTGATTTAAATCTTGCTACTTATGACTAGATTAGAACAGAACAAAATAGAATAGAACATAAAAAATAGAATAGAACCGAGTGGAAAAAATGGATTGAATTAAAAGAAAGAAATATAAGTAATTAAGTAATCCTCTCAAAATTTTTGAGAACCTTTTACAGTGGACAAAAGACACTGAGATTTACCAATAATCAAATGCTCTTATTTCTAGTGGATAAAGAGCTCACCAGTAAAAAAAAAAAAAAAAAATGGAAGAGGAGTAAAATAACAAATGGTTAAAAACACAGCATTACAAAAATGTTACATAGACTACACCCAAGAGTAATTCCATACACACAATTAGGAAAGTAGCAATTTAAAACTGTGACCAACCCAAGACAAGACTTTTGTAGCCCTGGGGGGAAAAAATGTGTTCCTTTAAACTGTAAAATTTCCAGATGTTTCCAGGGGCACATACATAACATTACCAGTCAATTGAATGTCAGCCAGAATGCTTAGGAAAATACTGAATTCAGGTCTTCAGCATATTCAAATCATATTACTTTTAGTTAATAAATCTTTAGTTATAGAAGGCTTTACAACTAACTTGGATAATACTCCTTGAAAGTGACTCTTAGGCTTTCATAAAAAGAGAAAGCCATATCATTCTGAGATATGAGATAGCATTCTGTCAGAAAAGAAGAAATTATTTGCATTTTTCAATTCATCGCATTCATCGATTTTAGATAAATCCATCACATTTTAGATCATCTTCATGACCAAAGAGTGGTCTGTATAAAAGACCTTCTAAGAAACATCCTTATAATGCAAGGTCCCACACAGTTTGAATCGTCCCCTCTTTTAGTTTGGTGAAACCTATTATTTCCTTAAAATAAAATTCATAAATAAATGAAATACAAAGAATTTCATTTATATTAAATATAATTATCAACATCTTCAAGTAATCCTTAAGATATGATACAGTAACATGTGTTTCTTCATTAATTCATTAAATAACAAGGTCTTGCTGCAGGTCTATCATCTATATAATTCTGAAATAATAAGATCAAAGGATATATAAGGCTTCTTCATGAATTTAAATGTTATGAAAATATTGATGATTCTCTTGGTGACGGGCTTCACCAGTGGCTCAGAAGGTAAAGAATCTTCCTGCAATACAGGAGACCTGGGTTTGATCCCTGGGTCAGGAAGATCCCCTGGAGAAGGAACTGTTAACCTACTCCAGTTTACTTGCATGAAAAATCCCAAGGACAGAGGAGCCTGGGACAGTCCATGGGATTGAAAAGAATCGGATATGACTAAGTGACTAAGTACATTGGTGACAAACACAAATATCACAAATGTTACTCTGTGTATTGTTGCTTACAAATGAAGAAAATCCTAAATTTTAGTTACAGGTTAGTAAAAAAAATCACTCTCCAAATGTATAGACTCCATCTATATCACCTGGGTTAAAATCTTTGACCTAGTCTAACTTCATTTCATGGGTAAGAATCAGTCCCAGAAATCAAGTGATTTCCTTCAGTGCAGACCACAAATATTAATAGATAAACTGAAGTCAAAATTATTTACTTTCAAGTTACTATTATTTCAACAAAACCCATAAAGTGATCTTGGAACTTCATTTTAGTAAAGAGATTTGCAAGTTAACATACATAGAAAGCTACACCTTAGGAGTGAATGCAATGGGTTTGCTCAAAACAAGTGCATAGAAGCTCTTTTGATAGCCAGGAAAAAGGTAGCGCAAGTAAGGAAACATAATTCTGTTCATCTCAGAGAGCTTTTAGGTGTCATCTAAATGTTGAAATTTGAAGAAAGTAATTTGTAAAAGGATGGAAATATGGTTTTTGCTTTATAAACAGTCTAAAATTGATGGGGTGTAGGGAGAGGATAGTGCTCATAGGAGGGACAGACCTACCCAAATAAACAGAAATCCTCTAAATTTAGCTAATCTAAACTCAGCCTGCAATCTGAGCTCACTATTATATTAGTAACTCTAATATAATACATTAGCCTCATAGATAATAAAAACAATACTTGCAAGGAATAAGGCAAGGCACATGATCAGCTGGGTCTGAGAGACTCCAGCTGTCCAGTTATGGTCTTGTTGAACTCTTATTTAAAAAACAATCTGCATCCCAAAACAATGAATTTCACCTTTTTCTCAAGAGCACATGGAACCTTCTCCAGGATAGATCACATCCTGGGCCATAAAGCTAGCCTTGGTAAATTCAAAAAAATAGAAATCATTCCAAGCATTTTTTCTGACCACAATGCAGTAAGATTAGATCTCAATTACAGGAGAAAAACTATTAAAAATTCCAACATATGGAGGCTGAACAACACGCTGCTGAATAACCAACAAATCACAGAAGAAATCAAAAAAGAAATCAAAATTTGCATAAAAACGAATGAAAATGAAAACACAACAACCCAAAACCTGTGGGACACGGTAAAAGCAATCCCAAGGGGAAAGTTCATAGCAATACAGGCACACCTCAAGAAACAAGAAAAAAGTCAAATAAATAACCTAACTCTACACCTAAAGCAACTAGAAAAGGAAGAAATGAAGAACCCCAGGGTTAGTAGAAGGAAAGAAATCTTAAAAATTAGAGCAGAAATAAATGCAAAAGAAACAAAAGAGACCATAGCAAAAATCAACAAAACCAAAAGCTGGTTCTTTGAAAGGATAAATAAAATTGACAAACCATTAGCCAGACTCATCAAGAAACAAAGGGAAAAAAATCAAATCAACAAAATTAGAAACGAAAATGGAGAGATCACAACAGACAACACAGAAATACAAAGGATCATAAGAGACTACTATCAACAATTATATGCCAATAAAATGGACAACGTGGAAGAAATAGACAAATTCTTAGAAAAGTACAACTTTCCAAAACTCGACCAGGAAGAAATAGAAAATCTTAACAGACCCATCACAAGCACAGAAATTGAAACTGTAATCAAAAATCTTCCAGCAAACAAAAGCCCCGGTCCAGACGGCTTCACAGCTGAATTCTACCAAAAATTTAGAGAAGAGCTAACACCTATCCTGCTCAAACTCTTCCAAAAAATTGCAGAGGAAGGTAAACTTCCAAACTCATTCTATGAGGCCACCATCACCCTAATACCAAAACCTGACAAAGATCCCACAAAAAAAGAAAGCTACAGGCCAATATCATTGATGAACATAGACGCAAAAATCCTTAACAAAATTCTAGCAATCAGAATCCAACAACACATTAAAAAGATCATACACCATGATCAAGTGGGCTTTATCCCAGGGATGCAAGGATTCTTCAATATCCGCAAATCAATCAATGTAATACACCACATTAACAAATTGAAAAATAAAAACCATATGATTATCTCAATAGATGCAGAGAAAGCCTTTGACAAAATTCAACATCCATTTATGATAAAAACTCTCCAGAAAGCAGGAATAGAAGGAGCATACCTCAACATAATAAAAGCTATATATGACAAACCCACAGCAAACATTATCCTCAATGGTGAAAAATTGAAAGCATTTCCTCTAAAGTCAGGAACAAGACAAGGGTGCCCACTTTCACCATTACTATTCAACATAGTTTTGGAAGTTTTGGCCACAGCAATCAGAGCAGAAAAAGAAATAAAAGGAATCCAAATTGGAAAAGAAGAAGTAAAACTCTCGCTATTTGCAGATGACATGATCCTCTACATAGAAAACCCTAAAGATTCCACCAGAAAATTACTAGAAATAATCAATGACTATAGTAAAGTTGCAGGATATAAAATCAACACACATAAATCCCTTGCATTCCTATACACTAATAATGAGAAAACAGAGAGAGAAATTAAGGAAACAATTCCATTCACCATTGCAACGGAAAGAATAAAATACTTAGGAATATATCTACCTAAAGAAACTAAAGACCTATATATAGAAAACTATAAAACACTGGTGAAAGAAATCAAAGAGGACACTAATAGATGGAGAAATATACCATGTTCATGGATTGGAAGAATCAATATAGTGCAAATGAGTATACTACCCAAAGCAATTTATAGATTCAATGCAATCCCTATCAAGCTACCAACAGTATTCTTCACAGAGCTAGAACAAATAATTTCACAATTTGTATGGAAATACAAAAAACCTCGAATAGCCAAAGCGATCTTGAGAAAGAAGAATGGAACTGGAGGAATCAACCTACCTGACTTCAGGCTCTACTACAAAGCCACAGTTATCAAGACAGTATGGTACTGGCACAAAGACAGAAATATAGATCAATGGAATAAAATAGAAAGCCCAGAGATAAATCCATGCACATATGGACACCTTATCTTTGACAAAGGAGGCAAGAATATACAATGCATTAAAGGCAATCTCTTTAACAAGTGGTGCTGGGAAAACTGGTCAACCACTTGTAAAAGAATGAAACTAGACCACTTTCTAACACCATACACAAAAATAAACTCAAAATGGATTAAAGATCTAAATGTAAGACCAGAAACTATAAAACTCCTAGAGGAGAACATAGGCAAAACACTCTCTGACATACATCACAGCAGGATCCTCTATGACCCACCTCCCAGAATATTGGAAATAAAATCAAAAATAAACAAATGGGACCTAATTAACCTTAAAAGCTTCTGCACATCAAAGGAAACTATTAGCAAGGTGAAATGACAGCCTTCAGAATGGGAGAAAATAATAGCAAATGAAGCAACTGACAATTAATCTCAAAAATATACAAGCAACTCCTACAGCTCAACTCCAGAAAAATAAATGACCCAATCAAAAAATGGGCCAAAGAACTAAATAGACATTTCTCCAAAGAAGACATACAGATGGCTAACAAACACATGAAAAGATGCTCAACATCACTCATTATCAGAGAAATGCAAATCAAAACCACTATGAGGTACCATTTCACACCAGTCAGAATGGCTGCGATCCAAAAGTCTACAAATAATAAATGCTGGAGAGGGTGTGGAGAAAAGGGAACCCTCTTACACTGTTGGTGGGAATGCAAACTAGTACAGCCACTATGGAGAACAGTGTGGAGATTCCTGAAAAAACTGGAAATAGACCTGCCTTATGATCCAGCAATCCCACTGCTGGGCATACACACTGAGGAAACCAGAAGGGAAAGAGACACGTGTACCCCAATGTTCATCGCAGCACTGTTTATAATAGCCAGGACATGGAAGCAACCTAGATGTCCATCAGCAGATGAATGGATAAGAAAGCCATGGTACATATACACAATGGAGTATTACTCAGCCATTAAAAAGAATACATTTGAATCAGTTCTAATGAGGTGGATGAAACTGGAGCCTATTATACAGAGTGAAGTAAGCCAGAAGGAAAAACATCAATACAGTATACTAACGCATATATATGGAATTTAGAAAGATGGTAACAATAACCCGGTGTACGAGACAGCAAAAGAGACACTGATGTATAGAACAGTCTTATGGACTCTGTGGGAGAGGGAGAGGGTGGGAAGATTTGGGAGAATGACATTGAAACATGTAAAATATCATGTAAGAAATGAGTTGCCAGTCCAGGTTCGATGCACGATACTGGATGCTTGGGGCTAGTTCACTAGGACGACCCAGAGGGATGGTATGGGGAGGGAGGAGGGAGGAGGGTTCAGGATGGGGAACACATGTATACCTGTGGCAGATTCATTTTGATATTTGGCAAAACTAATACAATTATGTAAAGTTTAAAAATAAAATAAAATTAAAAAAAAACCAATCTGCTGGGATAAATTATTATACAGTTGAAAATAGAACAATAACAACACTTTGTGAACAACTGCTAGGTGGTGGGCACTATTTTAAGTGCTTCACTCATCTTAATTCCCTGAATCTTCATGGTAAACTATAGAAGAGATGTAGGTTGAGTCATCTGCCTCAGGTGTCAAGGCTACCTACTGGCTGAATCTCTCTGACCAAGTCAAACCAGAATCTTGCCCTCTAGCTTCACCATTTCCCAAACTACAATCATTAGCGTACCACCCTCACCATTCCTGCCGCATCTGTCGTTTATTCTTAGTCACTAATACGTTTTTACACACAGACTTTAAACCTACTCTCTTTTCAAAGATTAGTTTTGTCCTAAATAATAATACCCAAAGAGATAACAGATTCCATGTGCTTCTTGTGTTTTCCTAATATGTAGAGTTCATAACTAACAAAAGATAATTCCTTCTGTAGATACAAAAAACACAATAATTGATTTTAATTTAATGGTTTATATCAATATTGCCTTCACATATTTCTCTCTTGTCTGATTCAACAATCCCTACATACAATAGTAAAACTATCAGCATAATTTCCATCTTAGAAGTGAGAAAAACACACTGGGAAGTGATAACTGACTACTGCAAGGCACCACGGCCTAGAAGGGTTTGGTAGACAGTCCCCCTATTATCCCTTAAAAATACTCCAGTTAATTTTCCATATTTAGCAACAACAACAAATAGTGCTTAAAAAATATGTGGCCAGAAATCAGTTTGTGTAATCTTTTCAACAGAAACACTAGCTCTGCGTTATACTGCATTCTCATTTCTTCATAAGAAAAATACTACCTTGGGGCTTCCCGGTGGTTCACTTGGTTAAGAACCTGCCTTGCAATGCAAGGGATGTGGGTTCAAGCCCTGATCAGGGAGCTAGGATCTCACATGCTTCAGAGCAACTAAGCCCAAGCACTACAACTAGCAAGTCTGTGTCCCCAGTGAAAGACGCCATGTAACACAACACAACACATCACACAACATCCTACTTGTAACACAACATAACACATCACACAACATCCTACTTGTAACACAACATAACACATCACACAACATCCTACTTGTAACACAACATAACACATCACACAACATCCTACTTGTAACACAACATAACACATCACACAACATCCTACTTGTAACACAACATAACACATCACACAACATCCTACTTGCTACAACTAACTCCTGACACAACCAAATACATAATTTTTTTAAAAAGGAAAAATACTACTTTTGCTCATATAGCAGTGTTTGCTTATGCAGGTAGATCTGTCTAGGCTGATTCAGTTCTATTTTTGGTCCATTTATATAGCTTATGTTGCCAATTACTAGAAAGAATACATGATCTGGGATTTGAAAGCTACATTCACTGGAGAAATGTAATGTGAGATAAATCAGTGTTTCTGATTCTAATCCGTGTTTCAGCATCTGTATGATACAATTTGCTTTATAGATAGGGAATAAGGAATCTTCACACCAAGAGAAACTACTCTTCATTTAAATGCCTCTTGAGAGTAAATAGTTGTGTATTTTCTGCCTAAGGATAAATTTTGCTTCATGCATGAAGGTAATAGTAAACAAAGGAAGGAGTGAATGCTAAACACCAAGAGAGATGAGAATAAAAAAAAAAGGTGAGGCTGCTGAAGAAAAATTCCACCCATTTCCAAATGTGCTAGTTACAACCCTGTAAAGTTAGAGGAAGTAACGCCTTATTTCATAAGGTGTTACATAAGACACAAATCAAGAAATGGCTAATTATTTTTTGGTTTACTAAAGCAATACAAAACACACTGACTCACACTGGCAAATGCCAGAATCAATCCCTGTACACATGTATTAGGCACCTAAAGATGCGGTGAGTTCTACACAGAGCTGATTAGACGTGATCTGTGGAAAGTAAAGATTTCTTTCTATAATCGACTGCCTTTCAATAACATTTCATTCAACTTAGAGAGCCCAGCACCACATCAAACAGCCAGAAATCTGAAAGTTCCACTGAAGCTAGAGTTAAAACAATGTAGAGAAGTAATGAACTGGCTCCTTAAAAGCATTCAGTCTAAAATTGGGTCTAAAGGATACATGTGTTTTGGTGGCATGAGGGTAGGAATATTCTCCTAACAAGGGGAGTAGGGAGGTGAGATGCACAAGCCAAACATGAAAAAAGGCAGGAGACTGGAAAGAAAGAGATGTGCCAAGGAAGAAGTGAAGCCCAGTTGAGAAAACTTGACTTGGTGTTCCTACCCAATATAACTAAAGTAGTAATTTCTCCTTCAGCACCATTCTTTTAGGAGAATGCTCTAATATCTATTGAAATACTTATTCCCAGATGGGATTTGTCTGATTGCATCACAGATCATTTTTAAAAATTTATTTATTAAAGCATAATTGCTTTACAATGTTGTGTTAGTTTCTGCTGTACAACAATGTGAATAACCTATTGTTTTAGTAGCTAAGTCGTGTCCAACTCTTTGCTACCCCACCGACTGCAGTGCCAGGCTTCCCTGTCCATCGTCATCTTCCATACACTTTCCTCTTGAGCCACCCCCACCATCCCACCCATCTAGGTCATCACGGATTACCAAGTTGACCTCTCTGTATTACACAGCAGCTTCCCACTAGATATCTGTTTTATACATGGTGCTAGTTGTTCAGTTGTGCCCGACTCTTTGAAGCCCCATGGACTGTATTCTGTCAGGTTCCTCTGTCCACGGAATCTTCCAGGCAAGAATCCTGAAGTGGGTTGCCACTTCCTACTCCAGGGAATCTTCTGGACCCAGGGGTCGAACCTGCGTGTCTTGCATCTCCTGCATTGGCAGGTGGATTCTTTACCACTACCTCCATCTGGGAAGCCCTTTACACATAGTAGTGTATTAATATAAATGTCAGTGCAACTCTCTCAATTTGTTTCACCCTCTTCTTCCCTCCCTGTGTCAAGTCAGTTCTCTATGTCTGGGTCGCTATTTCTACCCTGCAAAAGGTTAATCAGTACCATTTTTCTAGATTCCATATATATGTGTTTTTGTTATTCAGTCACTAAGTCATGTCCTGCTGCTGCTGCTGCTAAGTCGCTTCAGTTGTGTCCGACTCTGTGCGACCCCATAGATGGCAGCCCACCAGGCTCCTCTGTCCCTGGGATTCTCCATGCAAGAATACTGGAGTGGGTTGCCATTTCCTTCTCCAATGCATGAAAGTGAAAAGTGAAAGTGAAATCGCTCAGTCGTGCCCGACTCTTAGCGACCCCATGGACTGCAGCCTACCAGGCTCCTCCGTCCATGGGATTTTCCAGGAAAGAGTACTGGAGTGGGTTGCCGTTGCCTTCTCCAAGTCATGTCCAACTCTTTGCAATTCCGTGGACTGCAGCATGCCAGGCTTCCCTGTCCTTCACTATCTCCTAGAGTCTGTTCAAACTCATGTCCATTGCATCAATGATGCATTTCAATTATCTCATTAATATATGATATTTTGTTTTTCTTTTTCTGACATATTTCTACTCTGTATTACAGACTCTAGGTTCATCCACATAACCCAATTTCATTCCTTTTTATGGCTAATATTCCATGGTATATATGTACCACATCTTCTTTATCCATTCATCTATGGATGGACATCTAAATTGCTTCCATGTCCTAGTTATTATAAATAGTGCTGCAATGAACATTGGGATGTGTGTGTCTTTTTGAATTATGGTTTTGGCAACCCACTCCAGTGTTCTTGCCTGGAGAATCCCAGGGACGGCAGAACCTGGTGGGCTGCGGTCTATGAGGTCACACAGAATCAGACACAACTGAAGCAACTTAGCAGCAGCAGCAGCAGCAGCAGGGTATATGCCCAGTGGTGGGAGTGCTGGTTCATATGGTAGATGTTTCCCCAGTGGTTCAGTGGTAAATAATCTGCCTGCAATGCCAGAGACGTGGGTTTGATCCCTGGGTCTGATCCCTGGGTTGGGGAGATCCCCTGGAGGAGGGCATGGCAACCCACCCCAATAGTCCTGCCTGGAGAATCCCTTGGACAGAGGAGCCTGTGGTGGGATAAAATCCATTGAGTCACAAAGAGTCAGACATGACTGTACTAAGCACGCATGCACATGGTAGCTCTATTATTAGAAAACAGGCTCTGGTAGCAGAGAGATGGTGAAAATGTAAGGGCATTTATTATCTTCGAAGGTAGGAAAGATGGAGAAAGAAGATTCAGGGTAGTGAAACGAAAATCTCTCAAATCATACTTTGCTATAAAGAGTGATGTGAACCAGTTGTGGGTATTTTAAGATTTGGCTCTTAGAACCAATTTAATGTGAAAGGCAATATGGGCCTTCTCTACTTTCTCAATCAGGGAAAATATAGGTTGACAACTGAATCTGAGAAGTGTGCCCAAAATTCACATTTTCTTTATTTTTTACAGATGAAGAGAGAAAAAACACATAAAGAATACTAATTTGGGGTATTCATCTAAACTAGTTTCAAAAGTTAAAAGTTGGGAAAAATTGTAAATTGATTAAAACATTTTGGCTTTGCTTTTAGTATTCTAGTTAATTGGGTTTTCTATTTGAACCTGGATTAAGAAAAAAAGAGATCTCAACTGCCTTCAGTAAAAATGTTTCATGCAAATCTACTTTTGTGCCTAAATGGAGAATACTGAACATAATTGAACTTGTTTTAATAATAGATAACCCTGCTAAAAACCCTGAGGGTTATTGTTCTAAGCATAAGTCATTAATTCTCACTCCCTATATATGCAGAATAGAGTATCCATGTTTCCTGGCTCTAGGGAACTATTAAAAGATCAATTCTTTATTTTCCTGCTTTGTCATCAATTCTACTTAATTTGAAAGTTAAACAAAAACTGGCTTAAGTTTTTACTTTCAGTGTGAGATTTTATAACATCATGCTACTATAATCAGAAATTTATTTCTTAAATTATTCAATTTTAATAATGTTAGAAAAACCAATGCAGCAAGCACATTATATAATCTTCCCACTTATCCACAATCTCTGGCCTACAATATTCCATAAGGTTCTGAGCTTTGGTATTTTAAAAGGGCCCAAACACGAACATGAGGAAGATATGATCAGATTTTAAACTCCAGGTCTTTACGTGAGTGTGTGCATTAGTTGCTCAGTCTTGTCCGACTGTTTGCGACCCCATGGACTGCAGCCTGCCAGGCTCTTTGGTCCATGGAATTATCCAGGCAAGAGTACTGGACTGGGCTGCCATTTACTTCTCCACTAGGTCTTTATACTAAACCTTTAAAAAGTATATGATATTAATACATAAAGAACTTTAAATTTCAAATCCTTATTAAAGTCTGTCTACATGTATTTTTAACATGAATGTGGTGTTACATATTGATTTATTAAATCATAAGTGATCTCTTAGAATATAGGTTAATAAGTAACAATTGCAAAGTTTATTGCTATTAATAATAGTATTACCAGCAACAGCAAAAACAGTAGTTAATATTCAAAAAATAGTTACCATGTACCAAGCAACCCACTCCAGTGTTCTTGCCTGGAGAATCCCAGGGACGGGGAAGCCTGGTGGGCTGCTGTCTATGATCACACAGAGTTGGACACGACTGAAGCGACTTAGCAGCAGCAGCAGCAACCAAGCACTATGCCCAATATTTTCGGCATATAAAAAAAATCCTTATATTTTACCCTTTAATCTTCCCCCAAAATTTCTATTGCCCAAAATCACATACCATCTAAGGATCAAACTAAGCCTTCAACCTCAGAATCACATATTAAATAATACAGTCACACAGTGGTAACTCTCTGACCCAAAGGGGCAGGTTTCTGTTGTATCTGAAAGAGCAATAGCATTCTGTGTTGCCTGGAGAAATACAATGCAAAGACTGAAGTTGAAAAAACATGCCATTTTTAATCTTCCTGTTATGATAAACTACTAAGATTCAAGATTCAGTTCTTCAGAGAAGAATGAGTAGTTTGATAGTAAGGTGAGCAGCACTCCCTACAAAACAAAACCTTCCTTTTACTATTACTTCCTATAGTAACAACTGCAGGACATACAGGCTAAGACTCAGATCCCAAGACCCACACAAGGCCTATACTCAGGGGTATTTCAAAGTGAAGGGTGCAAGAAGAACCCAAATATTCTGTTGCCATGTTCTCATACCATGGAGAAGAAATAATAGAGATTCCTTTTCTCCAGGAGTAATGAGAAGTTATTCTATTTAAAATCTAGCATATTTTTTTATTGGGTCATTTATTTTTCTGGAATTGAGCTACAGGAGTTGCTTGTATATTTTTGAGATTAGTTGTTAGTTGTTTCATTTGCTATTATTTTCTCCCATTCTGAAAACTGTCTTTTCACCTTGCTTATAGTTTCCTTTGTTGTGCAAAAGCTTTTAATTTTAATTAGGTCCAATTTGTTTAAATTTGCTTTTATTTCCAATATTCTGGGAGGTGGGTCATAGAGGATCCTGCTGTAATTTATGTTGGAGAGTGTTTTGCCTATGTTCTCCTCTAGGAGTTTCATAGAGAAATAAATGACCCAATCAAAAAATGGGCCAAAGAACTAAACAGACATTTCTCCAAAGAAGACATACAGATGGCTAACAAATACATGAAAAGATGCTCAGCATCACTCATTATCAGAGAAATGCAAATCAAAACCACTATGAGGTACCATTTCATGCCAGTCAGAATGGCTGCTATCCAAAAGTCTACAAGAATAAATGCTGGAGAGAGTGTGGAGAAAAGGGAAGCCTCTTACACTGTTGGTGGGAATGCAAACTAGTACAGCCACCATGGAGAAAAGTGTGGAGATTCCTTAAAAAACTGGAAATAGAACTGCCTTATCCCAGCAATCCCACTGCTGGGCATACACACCGAGGAAACCAGAATTGAAAGAGATACGTGTACCCCACTGTTCATTGCAGCACTGTTTATAATGGCCAGGACATAGAAGCAACCTAGATGCCCAACAGCAGACGAATGGATAAGAAAGCTGTGGTACATATGCACAATGGAGTATTACTCAGCCATTAAAAAGAATGCATTTGAATCAGTTCTAACGAGGTGGATGAAACTGGAGCCTATTATACAGAGTGAAGTAAGCCAGAAAGAAAAACAGCAATACAGTATACTAATGCATATATATGGAATTTTAAAAGATGGTAATGATAACCCTGTATGCGAGACAACAAAAGAGACACAGATGTATAGAACAGTCTTTTGGACTCTGTGGGAGAGGGAGTGGGGGGTGGCTTGGGAGAATGGCATTGAAACATGTATAATATCATATAAGAAAGGAATCGCCAGTCCAGGTTTGATGCAGGTTACAGGATGCTTGGGGCTGGTGCACTGGGATGACCCAGAGGGATGGTACGGGGAGGGAGGTGGGAGGGGGGTTCAGGATGGGGAACACGTGTACACCCAAGGTGGATTCATGTTGATGTATGGCAAAACCAATGCAATATTGTAAAGTAATTAGCCTCAATTAAAATAAATAAATTTAAATTAAAAAAAGTCTAGCATAAATATATGACTGAGGTAAGTACACTGAAAAAGTCAAAAGACGTAAATGTGAAAACTCCACCATCATTTCTGTCTCAATGATTTCTGACTTCATCCTGCAACACCATCAACTACAGACCTTAGGGATCGCAAACTGCATATACTATTTCCCATGCATATTTGTACATAGCAAGGACAATGAATTGTTTCTAAGACTGCAAACATCACAAATTATTAATTTTTTAGTGTTTATGATCAAATTCTTCAGTGGAAAGAGCACTTTTTTGGTATGATTTTCCATCTATAGAAGACAAGAAAAGAAAGAGTTATGAATTGATTTTGTTTGTCATTTTCGCCTTGGAGACAAAAACCGCTTACAATCTTCATCAAGCTGAACACATAATTTTCAGCAAGTAGGTATTTACTACAGAAAAAAAGATTCAGAAAATATTTGGGAGCCTTCTCCAAAATTCAAGGAGGCTTTAGATATACCTGATGATATTTTATTCATATTTTTTGACAAACATACACCCAAACAATTGTTTTTTTCTGTCTTGTTTAGTTTTAATCATCAAATCTTAGAGGGCTTAGTTGATAACTACATTGATTAAGGTCTAAGAGTCACCCAAAGTAGAAACCAGTCTTGGGAATCCAGCTATCTAGTCTGGAATGAGAAAGACTAATGTTCTCACAAAATGCCTTCCATGCTACTTTTTCTCTCCTACGTACATGTTCCTCCTAACTTAGGCTGGCTCTGATGAGGGGCTATTTTGAAGAAAAGTATGTAGAGTACCTTGTCTACTTAATAGTTGAAATTAGTAGTGGAATAAATCGCTTCTCCTGGTCATGTATGCAATTTGTTCCTATTGCATGCAGTCCATTTATAATTTGTAGATCCATGCTTTAAAATAAAAGCACTTTAAGCATTTAGTCACAGAGCACTTTACTGATCTATGACATTTAGCCAGGATTGTGGGAGCAGTGGGATCTCTAAACCACAATGGCTAATATAACAGAATTACTTTCATGATGGATGTGTGTTAGCTGCTTAGATGTGTCCAACTCCTTGAGATCACGTTGACTGTAGCCAGTTAGTTTCTTCTGTCCATGGAATTTCCCAATCTAGGATATTGGAATGGGTTTCCATTCCGTTCTCCAGGGGATCCTCTGGACCCAGGGATTGAACCCAGGTCTTCTGCATTGCAGGCAGAGTCTTTAGTGTCTGAGCCACTAGGGAGGTTTCAAGATGGAGGTGAACTTATTTTAAATTGTTGCTGCTGTTGTTCAGTCACTAAGTTGTGTCCGACTCTGCCATCCCATGGACTACAACACACCAGGCTTCCCTGTCCTTCACTATCACCTGGAGTTTATAGATACTCTCTTATCTCTACATTGAAGAAAACACCAAAACTATTACCTTATTTTTGTTGAACTTTTTATTTGATGAGATTTCTATTTCTTAAGGATGACTGGGTTTTCTGTAACCAGCAGCTGTATACATGCTTAGTCCAGATAGAAGGGAGATACGGGGACACAGAACACTTCTTAAAGAATTCCATGTCCAGAGTAATGAGATATTTTTATTGTGTGGGTTATTGTGCTGAATTTCTGTCTTCAACTTTCACAAAAGTTTCCTGATACAAATCACAAGTAGTCCAACTCTTCAAAGGTCACTCACTATAAGTTATCTTGCTACAAACTGAGCCTAGGTTGGGTTTTGAAGATGATATGGAAATAAAGTTTGAGCATCAGATTCTTGAAGGTTTTCACCATTTTCCCTAGATGGCTTATGTATTAAACCTCACCTGAAGATATTTATTGGATCATTTTTCTTTTCCCCTACACTTTTCATAATTTCTTCAGAGAAATTAAATATATCTGCCTCTTGAGAAACCTATATGCAGGTCAGGAAGCAACAGTTAGAACTGGACATGGAACAATAGACTGGTTCCAAATAGGAAAAGGAGTACATCAAGGCTGCATGTTGTCACCCTGCTTATTTAACTTATATGCCGAGTACATCATGAGAAATGCTGGGCTGGAAGAAGCACAAGCTGGAATCAAGATTGCTTGGAGAAATATCAATAACCTCAGATATGCAGATGACACCACCCTTATGGCAGAAAGTGAAGAGGAACTAAAAAGCCTCTTGATGAAAGTGAAAGAGGAGAGTGAAAAAGTTGGCTTAAAGCTCAACATTCAGAAAACGAAGATCATGGCATCTGGTCTCATCATTTCATGGGAAATAGATGGGGAAACAGTGGAAACAGTGTCAGACTTTATTTTTGGGGGTTCCAAAATCATTGCAGATGGTGATTGCAGCCATGAAATTAAAAGATGCTTACTCCTTGGAAGGAAAGTTATGACCAACCTAGACAGCATATTGAAAAGCAGAGACATTACTTTGCCAACTAAGGTCCGTCTAGTCAAGGCTATGGTTTTTCCAGTGATCATGTATGGATGTGAGAGTTGGACTGTGAAGAAAGCTGAGCACTGAAGAATTGATGCTTTTGAACTGTGGTGTTGGAGAAGACTCTTGAGAGTCCCTTGGACTGCAAGGAGACCCAACTAGTCCATTATAAAGGAGATCAGTCCTGGGTGTTCATTGGAAGGACTGATGCTGAAGCTGAAACTCCCATACTTTGGCTACCTCATGAGAAGTGTTGACTCATTGGAAAAGACTCGGATGCTGGGAGGGATTGGGGGAGGGAGGAGAAGGGGATGATAGAGGATGAGATTGCTGGATGGCATCACCAACTCGATGGACATGAGTTTAGGTGAACTCCGGGAGTTGGTGATGGACAGGGAGGCCTAGTGTGCTGTGATTCATGGGGTTGCAAAGAGTCAGACATGACTGAGCAACTGAACTGACCTGAACTGAACTGAAGAAAGGTTATGCAAAATGCCAGTCTGGATGAAGCACAAGCTGGAATCAAGATTGCTGGGAGAAATATCAGCAAACTCAGATATGTAGATGATACCGCCCTTATGGCAGAAAGTGAAGAGGAACTAAAGAGCCTCTTGATGAAAGTGAAATAGAAGAGTGAAAAAGCTGGCTTAAAACTCAACATTCAAAAAATGAAGTTCATGGCATCCACTCCCATCACTAATGGCAAATAGATGGGGAAACAGTGACAGCCTATTTTCTTGGGATACAAAATCACTGCAGAAGATGACTGCAGCCATGAGATTAAAAGATGTTTCTCCTTGGAAGAAAAGCTGTGACAAACCTAGACAGAATATTAAAAGCAGAGATATTACTTTGCCAATAAAGGTCCATCTAGTCAAAGCTATGGTTTTTCCAGTAGTCATGTATGGATGTGAAAATTGGACCATAAAGAAAGCTGAGCACTGAAGAATTGATGCTTTTGAACTGTGGTGTTGGAGAAAACTCTTGAGTCCCTTGGACTGCAAGATTAAACCAAACAATCTTAAAAGAAATCAGTCCTGAATATTTATTGGAAGGATTGATGCTGAAGCTGAAGCTGCAATACTTTGGCCACCTGATGCAAAGAGCTGACTCCCTGGAAAAGACCCTGATACGGGGAAAGATTGAGGGCAGGAGGAGAAGGGGACGACAGAGGATGAGATGGTTGGATGGCATCACCGACTTGATGGACATGAGTTTGAGTAAGCTCCGGGAGTTGGTGTTGGACAAGGAAGCCTGGCATGCTGCAGTCCATAGGGTCAAAAAGAGTTGGATACGACTGAGTGACTGTACTGACTGAAGAAAGGTCAAAGACTTCAGCGATAAATCTTTTTTGTTTTTTTTTTGCATGACTTCTGGGAATTTCCTAGATTCCCACAGTTAACAAGGCAACATTATGTTAGTCAAAGTCTGAACAACGTTCCTAGAGGAAATAAACTCATAATTGAAAAGTTTGGGCTATATATAAGGTCTAACTCTAGGCACACTTTAAGGGATAATAATTACAATGGTGAAATATTCTTTTTGGGAAAAAGTGAATTGCCACAAGCCAAGTTTCCTGGATTAGCTAAAATGTCTTCTTTTTGACAGCATTTAGGTCTACAGAATAAATACTCTTCTTTAGAAATGTTTTCTTTTCCTAAAGGATTCTGTGCCAAGAAAAAGTAAAAGCAAGTATGTTAAGTGGCAGAATCCTGAACAGAAAGTATTTAGATAAAGGTGGAACATTTCAGCTATACAAATTGAGTAACTTGAATATGTCAATTCCATTCCTTCTTCACTCATGCAGAAAACTGGATGGATCTGAGAGAGATTTGCGGGATGTACTCTATGGGCTATCTTGATGGATTAACTTAAGAATCAAAGTTGATAGAAGAGTCAAGATCAATTCACTCTACAGTAATTCACTCAATTGATTAATGGAATTGAACTGTGGCACATTTTCTTGTAAGTTAAGCAGAAACTCCGGAGAAGGCAATGGCACCCCACTCCAGTACTTTTGCCTGGAAAATCCCATGGACGGAGGAGCCTGGTAGGCTGTAGTCCATGGGGTCGCTAGAGTCGGACACGACTGAGCGACTTCACTTTCACTTTTCACTTTCATGCACTGGAGAAGGAAATGGCAACCCACTCCAAGTGTTCTTGCCTGGAGAATCCCAGGGACGGAGGAGCCTGGTGGGCTGCCATCTATGGGGTTGCACAGAGTCAGACATGACTGAAGTGACTTAGCAGCAGCAGCAGTATGATTATATGCCTTATCTTTGAAATTACATCTGATGGGTAAATGATAGCTCCCCTCACTTTTTATTTTTATGAAGGTGAATCCAGAGAGTAAGAATAAATAACTTCTTTGTGAAAATACATTCTTCAGTATTAGACACCAGCCAGTCTCAGCTAATTAATTATTGGGGTGTTCCTACTAGTCTAGTACCATAACCATGAAGTCAACTGTTAGGGGATCACAGTGAAAAAGGAGTAGAAGAGTAATTTCAAAAAAAAATAAACTTTTCAGGAGGAAAGTACTTTGGCTAATCTTAAACCCAGTTATATATTGCACAAGTCATTCTCAAATCTCAAAAAATAATTAGGCTATTTTGCCCCTGTCATTCACATCTACTAAAGTATAAACATTTTTTCAATGATAACTGTCCCTTAAAATTTTTATAAATCATTTATAATGGCAGAAAATTATTAAGGCATTTGGTCAGCAGAACAGAGGTTAAAATTAATATAAAATATAAATTAAGTTTATGAAAAACACATTACCTTTTTGGTGTCTTGGAAGGAAGAAATATAAGATAAGCTTTATCGCAGAAATGACAAAATTAGTGATTAGCTGCTCAAAGAATATTTACTAACACACTATATTATCTCAGTAAAGAAAAATGCAACAAAATGCCACTTAAGCAAATATTTGAGAACATAAGGATGCTGATATAGTCATAGCAGCTGAGCTGGGTGAACCAAGGGATTTTTAGCTGTTATTTATGTGGTTGGCAACACTAATTAAGCAATCTGCACAAATGGATCCCCTTCCTCTCCACAGATTTCCAGGAAGTAGACTGAAATCTTCAAGTCTTTTGGTCAAATGAGAGCTGCCACCATGCATGAGGTTTTACTTAAAGATGTCTACTGATCAGGAAAGCATAACACTTCTGTGAACTAGTTTTTGCTTCTGAAAAAAAAGGACCTTGTTTTAACAATCTAGAGAAATGATATAAAAAAGTTGTGAAAAGCTAAACTGTAATTAGCATTTATGACCAGTCACGTTTGTAAGAATTATTGTGGTAAAATTATCAAAATATAATTGATATATTTTTTATTTTTAACATTTTTACTTTGACCCTAAAAACTTTCATGATTTTTTTTTTGTTTATCAGTGGTGATCTTGAAATGATTCTTTTTTTTCTAATTCAGTTTATTTTTTTCTGCATTTGAATTATTGCCTAAAATGTCTAGATTCCCAGGGCTCAATTCGAATTGATTTCAACTAAAGTAGATACTCTATGAATCTAATAAGCTGTGCTGTCATTTTTCTAAAGTGAGGTATGATTTACATATACATTTATTAGTTTATATGCTAGTTTTGGGTATGTAGCATAATAATTCAATATTTATATACATTGTAAAACAATCTCCAAAATAAGATGGATGGAGAGTTATTGCCACAAGATACATCAGCTTCGAAGACCACCTCCACTTCCAAATTGAGTCAGGACCACATCTTCCTTCCACTCATCTTCCTGCCAGCCCAGATCTCTGCTTGTTGTACTCCTACCACCCTCGGGGAAACCATTTTTTCATTATTCCTGAACCAACCAATAATCACCAGGAGAAACAAGCCTGTGACTCCTACATTCTTTCCAAGCTTTATTATCCATGCAAATATAGGTGAGGAGTTCACACACACTAGAGCAATCATGTAAGTGAGAGTCGCTCAGTCGTGTCCTATTCTTTGAGACCCCATTAACTATAGAGTTCATGGAATTCTCCAGTCCAGAATACTGGAGTGGGTAGCCTTTTTCTTCTCCAGGGGATCTTCCCAACCCAGGGATCGAACCCAGGTCTCCTGCCCTGCAGGCAGATTCTTTGTTAGCTGAGCCACAAGGCAAACCCCTAAATTCTGCAGTTGTTATAGTTCCGCCACCAACGAACAGTTTCAGTAAGCCTTCTGCTATGTAGTAGTTTGGGGCTTCCCTGATAGCTCAGTTGGTAAAGAATGTGCCTGCAATTCAGGAGACCTGGGTTTGATCCCTGGGTTGGGAAGATCCCCTGGAGAAGGGAAAGATTAGTCCATGGAGTTGCAAAGAATTGAACACAACTGAGCAACTTTCACTTTCACATGTAGCAGTTTGGAAAATGCAAATAAACCAACAAACAACTTTTCGAAGATGATCTAGAAACTACTTAGATCACTGGCTTTGAATGTAGACAAACTAGGCACAAATCCCAGCGTTTTCAAAGACTCTGTGAATTTAGACAAATAATTTAGGTTCACTGAGCCTCGGTTTTATTAGACTACAATTCTTCCCTTGTAGAGTTGCTATAATAAATGTTTATATAAATGACCAATGGGCAAATCAATAAATGATGCAACATTTCATATTTTTCAACATTTTAAATAAAAAATGTCTTTAAGCTATAACTTGCCTGTTTTTTGAAAGCTCATAGGATCAGGTATGTTGGGATTGGACAGAAATAGGTTTGATAAAGCAAGTATGCGAGTCTTAAATAAGGCTTCAAAGAATTTTTTTTCCTTTTTCTGGGTTTACTCCTACCGTGTTGCTATTCTCAGTGTATTATATGAAACTGTGAAAAGCAATGAAGCTTGATTCATTTATAACACACGTGCAAATCTATGGCTTCTGTCATAGAAGGCTTAATTCACCTCCTTTGGACCTCAGTTTTCACAGTGATAAATGGTGATAATACCTAAGTCATAAGCTTGTTTGGCTGTTAAACGGATAATGACTGTGAAAGAACTCAGTATATTGCCTGGCCAGTAAATATGTACTTAGTGGAGTATAAATTTGTATTCTGTTTAGCACTAATAATAATATAATAACAAAAATCACTTATTATATATAATATACAGTATTGCAATTTAAGATATTTCAAATCCAAATAACAATACGTAAGATTTAATTAGTGAACCTATTACAGTCTACTAAAATGTCATGCTAATTATAATGTAAATTTGATCTTTTAAAATTGTAATGCTCTTTCATCAAGTTTAAATGTTTCTTTTACTGCTGGTGGGAAAGACTTCCAGTTTTGTTTAATTTTTCAAGCAATTATATAAGAGCTATTTTAGAAAACTTTGTTTCCTTTTGAGAAAAATCTATGAGTTTTTCTAAAATAAATGGTTTTAAGTAAACATGTTTGTCTATAATGCTATTGTATATTCAATACATTTCAAATAAATTATGTTAAAAATAAGAAAGCATCCAACTTATCAGTAACTCATATGATGATTTCTAATTACAGACGTAGGTTGTAGGTATAGGGATGAAGTTTTTTTAAGATGTCCTAATAATGGTAGAAAATTAAAGTTTTTATAAGGATTTAATGAAGTTGAAAATAATAAACTAACCATGATCACACTAGAGACTTTCAAGCATGCTTAAAGAACTATAGATACTTTAGGCCAATTGTCAGGCTTTTGTTTTGTTCAATGGGTTAAATCTGAGAGGCCAGAACTACATTGCTCTGTGCAACTAGGGGTTTTAGAGGCAGAGAGAAGAAAGAGAAGAGGAGAACTCTTAAGTCAAGAGAAATGAAAGATTAGAGGTTTTGGAGAGAGAACAGAGGTGAGTGGTGACAAATGATGATTTAAATTTTTGCTTTAAAGCATAATGTTAAGACAATAAAGCTTCCAATGTACTTGGAAACGGAGTTAATTAGTGGAGGAGCTGAAAAAGGTCTTGAGTAAAGGACGCAGTCAAATTCTGACTATAAATTCTGATTACACTTGCTGGAAGAGAGTAGGGACGAAAAGGAGAACTGTCTAAAGAGCTGTTCCCTACTTAATGCCCCTCCTCTTTAGACCCCTCCACTCTCCATAATCTCTGCTCAACAGTACAGCATCCAGCCCGCACAAACTTCCCCATCACCACCTTCTCCATTCCCAAAATATCTGTCACTCTTCTTACTCCAGAGTTTTCAGAGGCGACAAAACTCCTGTGAACTTACACTTATTTATTGCAGTTCATTGCAAAGTAGAATTACAGCAAGGGACTAGGTATTGGGTGTCTGAAAATAAAAGTATAGACATTGAGCAATGGGAGTTCAGGGGGAATATTCCCACATTTACTTTTGCCATTTATCTGTGGATTTTAGATCTTTAAGCTAACAAAGAAAAATATGGTACCACATAATGGATAACATCATTTCATTTATATGAACTCACCAGTAAAATGAGACTTTACTAGAAAAGAGTCAACTCACCTCTACTCGACACTAACAGAGCTCTTACACAGCGCTGAGCAGTAACCTCTGAAGATCCAAAACTGAACATCACATGAGTTCTGCTCTCAAAAAAAACCTATAGGTATTTGTTTTCAACTTAGTAGGCCTTTGTAAATATTTTTGGAATGACCTCATCAGCAATGGTCAATATTTTATCAAGCTCTGTAGTTTTGACATGCGTAACACATTCTGACTGTAATAGCTTATAATACACAGTGGTTCTCATTGGGTGGAGGATGGTGCACACCTCTAAAGGGGAATATCAGAATTTTAAGGCATGTGTAATTGACATCATATTCTGAATCTCCTCCACTCCCACTCCTATTCCAGCACTGATACTGGTATACTCCTTTTGAATATATATTTTCTCCTCCCATTCTGGGACTTGGAAGGCAGAACATAAATATACTAACTGCAGTAGAAATAAGTTTCAGTTCAGTTCAGTTCAGTTGCTCAGTCGTGTCTGACTCTTTGCGACCCTATGGACTGCAGCATGCCAGGCCTCTCTGTCCATCACTGACTCCCGGAGTTTACTCCCAGAGTTTACTCATGTCCATTGAGTCGGTGCTGCCATCTAACCATCTCATCCTCTGTCATCCCCTTCTCCTACCACTTTCAAATTTTCCAACATCAGGGTCTTCAAATGAGTCAGTTCTTTGCATCAGGTGGCCAAAATATTGGAGTTTAGATTCAACATCAGGCCTTCCAATGAATATTCAGGACTGATTTCTTTTAGGATGGACTGGTTGGATCTCCCCGAAGTCCAAGGGACTCTCAAGAGTCTTCTCCAATATCACAGTTCAAAAGCATCAATTCTTCAGCACTCAGCTTTCTTTATAGTCCAACTCTCACATCAATACATGACCACCAGAAAAAACATAGCCTTGACCATCGTAGCAAAGTAATATCTCTGCTTTTTAATATGCTGTCTAGGTTGATAATAAGTTTTCTTCCAAGAAGTAAGCATCTTTTAATTTCATGGCTGCAGTCACCATCTGCCCTGATTTTGGAGCCCCCAAAAATAAAGTCTGTAACTGTTTCCCCATCTATTTGCCATGAAGTGATGGGACCAGATGCCATGATCTTTCTTTTCTGAATGTTGAACTTTAAGCCAACTTTCTCACTCTCCTCTTTCACTTTCATCAAGAGGCGCTTTAGTTCTTCTTTGTTTTCTGCCATAAGGGTGGTGTCATCTGCATATCTGAGGTTATTGATATTTCTCCCAGCAATCTTGATTCCAGCTTGTGCTTCTTCCAGCCCAGCATTTCTCATGATGTACTTGGCATAAAAGTTAGAAGCAGGGTAACAATATACAGCCTTGACATACTCCTTTCCCTATTTGGAACCAGTCTGTTGTTCCATGTCCAGTTCTAACTGTTGCTTCCTGACCTGCATACAGACTTCTCAAGAGGCAGGTCAGGTGTTCTGATATTCCCATCTCTTTCAGAATTTTCCACAGTTTGTGGTGATCCACACAGTCAAAGGCTTTGGCAAAGTCAATAAAGCAGAAATAGATGTTTTTCTGAAACTCTCTTGCTTTTTCGATGATCCAGCAGATGTTGACAATTTGATCCTGGTTCCTCTGTCTTTTCTAAATCCAGCTTGAACATCTGGAAGTTTATGGTTTACATACTGTTGAAGACTCACTTGGAGAATTTTGAGCATTACTTTACTAGTGTGTGAGACTAATGCAATTGTGTGGTAGATTCAGAATTCTTTGGCATTGTTTTTCTTTGGGACTGAATGAAAACTGACCTTTTCCAGTCCTGTGACCACTGCTGAATTTTCCAAATTTGCTGGCATACTGAATGCAGCACTTTCACAGCATCATCTTTTAGGATTTGAAATAGCTCAACTGGAATTCCATCACCTCCACTAGCTTTGTTCATAGTGATGCTTCCTAAGGCACACTTGACTTCCCATTCCAGGATGTCTAGCTCTAGGTTAGTACTCACACCATCATGATTATCTGGGTCGTGAAGATCTTTTTTGTATAGCTCTTCTGTGTATTCTTGCCACCTTTTCTTAGTATCTTCTGCTTCTGTTAGGTCCATACCATTTCTGTCCTTTATTGAGCCCATCTTTGCATGAAATGTTCCCCTGGTATCTTTAATTTTCTTGAAGAGATCTCTAGTCTTTCCCATTCTATTGTTTTCATTTATTTCTTTGCACTGATCACTGAGGAAGGCTTTCTTATCCCTCCTTGCTATTCTTTAGAACTCTGCATTCAAATTGGTATATCTTTCCTTTTCTCCTTTGCTTTTTGCTTCTCTTCTTTTCACAGCTATTTGTAAGGCCTCCCCAGACAGCCATTTTGCTTTTTTGCATTTCTTTTCCATGGGGATGGTCTTAACCCCTGTCTCCTGTACAGTGTCATGAACCTCCATCCATAGTTCATCAGGCACTCTGTTGATCTAATCAGATCTAATCCCTCCCTTGAATCTATTTTTCACTTCCACTGTATAATCATAATGAATTTGATTTATGTCATACATGAATGGTCTAGTGGTTTTCCCTACTGTCTTCAATTTAAGTCTGAATTTGGCAGTAAGGAGTTCATGATGTGAGCCACAGTCAGCTCCCGGTCTTGTTTTTGCTGACTGTATAGAGGCTGCAAAGAATATAATCAATCTGATTTCGGTACTGACCATCTGGTGATGTCCATGTGTAAAGTCTTCTCCTGTGTTGTTGGAAGAGGGTGTTTGCTCTGACAAATGCATTCTCTTGGCAAAACCTTGTTAGCCTTTGCCCTGCTTCATTCTGTACTCCTTGGCCAAATTTGCCTGTTACCCCAGGTGTTTCTTGACTTCCTACTTTTGCATTCCAGTCCCCTATAATGAAAAGGACATTTTTTTTTTTGGATGTTTGCTCTAGAAGGTCTTGTAGGTCTTCATAGAACCATTCAACTTCAGCTTCTTCAGCATTACTGGTCGGGACATAGGCTTGGATTACCGTGATATTGAATGGTTTGCCTTGGAAACAAACAAGAGATCATTCTGTCATTTTGAGATTCCATCCAAGTACTGCATTTCGATGGAGAAGGCAATGGCAACCCACTCCAGTACTCTTGCCTTGAAAATCCCATGGATGGAGGAGCCTGGTAGGTTGCAGTCCATGGGGTTGCGAAGAGTTGGACATAACTGAACGACTTCACTTTCACTTTTCACTTTCATGAACTGGAGAAGGAAATGGCAACCCACTCCAGTGTTCTTGTCTGGAGAATCCCAGGGATGGTGGAGCCTGGTGGGCTGCCATCTATGGGGTTACACAGAGTCGGACATGACTAAAGCAACTTAGCAGCAGCAGCAGAACTGCATTTCAGACCCTTTTGTTGACTATGATGCCTACTCCATTTCTCCTAAGGGATTCTTGCCCACAGTAGTAGACATAATGGTCATAAGTTAAATTCACCCATTTTCGTCCATCTTAGTTTGCTGATTCCTAGAATATCAAAATTCACTCAGGCCATCTCCTGTTTGACCACTTCCAATTTGCCTTGATTCATGGACCTAACATTCCAGGTTCCTATGCAATATTGCTCTTTACAGCATCAGACTTTTCTTCTATCATCAGTCACATCCACAATTGCGTGTTGTTTTTGCTTTTGCTCCGTCTCTTCATTCTTTCTTATTTCTCTACTGATCTCTCGTAGCATATTGGGCTCCTTACCTACCTGGGGAGTTCATCTTTCAGTGTCCTATCTTTTTGCCTTTTCATACTGTTCATTGGGTTCTCAAGGCAAGAATACTGAAGTGGTTGGGCATTCCCTTCTCCAGTGGACCACGTACTGTCAGAACTCTCCACCATGACCCATCTGTCTTCAGTGGCCCCACACAGCATGGCTCATAGTTTTATTGAGTTAGACAAGGCTGTGGTCCTCATGATCAGATTGCTTAGTTTTCTGTGATTGTGTTTTTCATCTGTCTGCCCTCTGATGGAAAGGGATAAGAGGTTTATGGAAGCTTCCTTATGGGAGAGATGGGCGGGGCCATGCTCAGTAAATCTTTAATCTAATTTTCTGTTGCTGGGTGAAGCTGTGTTCCCTCCCTGCTATTTACCTGGGATCAAACTAGGGTGGAGGTAATGATGAAAATGGCAACCTCCTTCAAAAGGTGCCATGCATGTACTTACTGCTACACTCAGTGCTCCCAACCCCGAAGCAGGCCACCATTGACCCACACCTCTCCACTAGAGACTCCCAAACACTCCTGGGAAAGTCTGGGTCAGTCTCTTGTGGGATCACTGGTCCTTTCTCCTGGGTCCTGGTGCACACAAGATTCTGTTTATGCCCTCCAAGAGTCTATTTCCCAGTCCTGTGTAAGTTCTGGCAGCTCTATTGTGGGGTTAATGGCGACCTCCTCCAAGAGGGCTTATGCCATACCAAGTCTGCTGCACCCAGAGCCCCTGTCCCTGTGGCCAAACTGACCCATACCTCCACAGGAGATGCTCAAACACAGTTCTGTCTCTGTGGGGTCCCTGGGTCCTGGTGCGCACAAGGTTTGTTTGAGACTTCTGAGCATCTCTGGCGGGAATAGGGTTTGATTCTAAACATGAATGAGGTGGTTATACTTGGAGAAGGCATTTTCATGGAGTTTTGGTTGACAGGTAAGATTTTAATAAGCAAAGTGAATGAGAGGGTCCAAGAAGTGCATTACATGAGGGGGAAAGAACAGGATAAAGGTACAGAGAGAGTCCACTGACTTTTTCAGAGGAGAAGGCAAACATTCCAGGGTAGAGACATGTGCTCCAAGGTGATATTTTATAGCACAGAATTATCAAGGTACACACTGCTACTCCCTGGTCCAGTTTGCCAGTGTGAAGCTGGCTCAGATCCTAATCAGTTCTTGGCTTGCCTTGACCATGAGCTGATCGTGTCCCACACTCCCCTTCATGTCCTCCATATTAATTCAAAAACACAGAAGTGTTCTATTTTTGAACTACCTCTACACTGGAGATAAGCCAATTGAACTTTTAAAAAACAAAGTAGTCCTGATGATGCTAATATGCTGCCAGGGTTGAAAACAACTGAGTCATGTCTTGACAATAAATGAGTGAGTGAATGAATGAGTAACAAAAAAACACATACTCACTGTGTGAACTGTTCCTTAAGCTTTTCGAGGGTTAAGTGGCTTTTGTGAATGCCACCTCTTAGAACTTTATAATTCTGGTCTTCCAAAGGTTCCATTCTACCAAATGCATACTCTTGTTCTATTGCACTAATAATATAATGTAGAATGCTAGCTGAAGAGATTAAATTAGAAATAAGAACAATACAATAAATATATAATAGAATACATAATTTAATTTACTCACAATTTAAAATATGACTTAAAAATTACTAGCAAGATCTCATTTAGACTGGCAATTACACTTTTGAACCATAATTAGAGAGAAAATGAGAGTGAGCTCTAGTTTTTGTCTCTGAAAGACTGCTTCCCTCTGCTTGTTTACTTGTCCCTTCTGACATATAAAAAGTATGCAATATTTTCTCAAAAATAGTCTGGAGATTCACAGTTCTGGGGGTTTAGGAGTTATAACATAAAATATATTATGTTTTATAAAAAGATAATGGAAATAGTAACTGAAATATTTTGTGAACAAATATGTATAAACAACCTTTTATAAGGTTGTAATTATAAATTATTGAATTATAAAGTAATTCAATGCAAAGTAACAAGGACAGGTTTTTGTTCTTTTCAAAAAAATGTATTTTTATTCTCTCTAGGGAACAGATGTAATCGTGAGGTGCACTATTGGGGACTAATAGGGATTGCTAGCAAATAAAAAAAAAATCTAAAAAAATTTTATGAGATATGAGTGCAGAGTGATATAGGTGTTTGGGAGTTTAAGTACTGCTGTGTCAATGGTTTGACTGAATTCAACTTCCTAAATATGTCTTAAGATTGCACTGGACCTTACTAGCAAAGAGATGATTCTCTCTCTCTCTTTTTTTAATTGATTTTTCTATGACTAAAAATGTCAGGTTCCCTCCAAAACAATTTTTAAAACTATTAACCCCAATGAAAAACCTCAAAGGACTTAAGCTTAATTTCATTTTGTATTACATGTTTCAGTTCATTTAAAACCATTCAAATTAAAATAAAAATGAAACTTTGATATTTTTTTCTTGCAAAGTAGTGCAAAACACTTGATAAATGTTAATTGAGTAATATTGTTTTAAATGAAGTCACTTTAACAATCACTTTATTTTTAATTTCGCTTCTGAAACAACTACAAAAGCTGTTTGCCTTGTTGCACTGATGCTGTGAACTATTAACTTATCTGGTTTTGTTCCTATTTACTGGTCACCAAGGTCCTTGCTCATTCAGACAAGCAAACATAGGTATTATTACTGAAGTACCCAGAAACAAGGCATATATACTCTTAGCCTTCAGACTCAAAAGCCATATCCGTGTATGGGACAAAGTTTCTTGAAAAATACTTAGTCAAGTTCTTTACTTCTCCACTCATACCTCCAGAAGATCCAGGTTTCTCATTTCATGGACACGGACTGAGGTTTTTACCAAGAATAACAAGAAAGTTAAGGGTAGCCTTCAGATTAGAGGTGGGAAAGGTTTGAGTCATTGTTCCAGTGGCAATTTTTCCCATTCCTATGGGACTGAAGGAAAATGGGAGAGGGAAGAGAATTGAAAAGTACAAGAAAGCTAGAAACTTACAGCCTCTGAGACAGGACCCTGGGCTTAGCCAGGCCTGTCACATTTGGGGTTATTTCTAAGTGGGAAAGTATAAAAGATTTAAGAAATAAAATCAGGCATCTACAAGTAAAGGAGAACTTTGTCTCCTCAGAGTGCCCATATCTGGAATTTTGCAAGGTGGAAGCAAGGTAGATGCTCTCAGGTGCAAGGCTTAGGTAGAGTTGGCTATATGCAAGTGAGAGAAAAAGTCCGGAAAAGCAGTTTTCAGTCGTATGTGAGGAAGAGCAGCCTGTCCTCTAGGCCTGAGAAGCATCAAAAGTAAAGAAGAATGAGAGTGAGCAGACTGCGAGAGCAAAGTGTTGCTGGCCCATAGTGATAGAAATGAGGGATTCACGGTCAGAAGCAGGAGCTAATAGCTTGAAACAGATGGGAGGATATCGGTCTGGAAGGGATGAGAGGGAGAGTGTCCAGAAGTCAAACAAGGACTGTGCTTATCCCAAACCCATAACACTTCATTAGTCTCTGGGGACTTTGATGCCAGCTAAAGAAGAAGGAAAAGGAGGTAAAAAAAATCTTAATTTTTCCTCCCCAATATCCTACATTTACCAAGCTTGTGTGTGTGTCTGTATTAGTTGCTCAGTTATGTCCAACTCTTTGCAACTCCATGGACTGTAGACCACCAGGCTCCTCTGTTCATGGAACTCTCCGGGAAAGAATACTGGAGTGAGTTGCCATTCCCTTCTCTAGGGGATCTTCCCAACCCAGGGATCGAACCCAGACCTACCCACACTATGTGGGTAGATTCTTTACTACCTGAGCCATTAGGGAAGTGCTTGCCAAGCTTACTCTGATTCCATTAAAACATTTAAATAAGTTTATGCACACAAGCTTTCTATAATCATGCAACAAAGGGACTTCAGCTAGAAACTATGCTTGGTCACAGAAAAAGAATGGAAGTTGCATTATTTGTGCACCCACTTTGTGGACTAAGAAATAGTATAGTTGTATACTATTTATTAAATAAAAACTTAAACACTTCTAGTTTTAAAAATCTGTACAGTATTTGGATACATTTTTTTCTGCCTCATGTTGTCTGTCAGGATCCAAAAATCTTTGCTGAAATAGACAACAGCTATTTGGGTCATCTTGGATAATTCTCACAATATGGCATTGAGTGGAAAACTATACATAAATGAATATAAATGACATGATTCCATTTTCACCAGGTTTTCAAATAAGCAAAACTAAGCTATGCATTGTTTAAAGTTACACAAATAGGAGTAACAGCTTAAAAAAGAGAGAGAAAAGATATAATTGTCACAAAATTCAGGGTAGTGATTAGATAATGGGAGGGAGAGAAGGAAAGAAATGATCAGGAAGGACTTACAGAACTACTAATCCATGGAAATATTCTATTTCTTGGCCTAGATGGTAGGTTTTCTCTCTCCTTCCCATCTTTTTTCTTTTGCTCCTTCTTCTTCCTCCCTTTGTCCCCCCCTCTTCTGCCTCCTATTTTTCTTTCACCATATAATTGCTTGAGTTTCAAATTTGTGACAGCTACTGTTCTCACATCTTGGGATACATCAGTGATCAAAGCAAACATCCCTGTCCTCACCAACCTTATTTTTATTGGGAAAAAGACACTTGATGCAAAGAACTGACTCATTGGAAAAAACCCTGATGCTGGGAAAGACTGAAGGTGGGAGAAGAGGGGGACAACAGAGGATGAGATGGTTGGATGGCATCACCAACTCAATGGACATGAGTTTGAGTAAGCTCTGGGAACTGGTGATGGTCAGAGAAGCCTGGTGTGCTGCAGTCCTTGGGTTGCAAAGAGTCAGGCACAGCTGAGCAACTGAACTGAACTGAACTGAAAACACCCTGATAATGGGAATGATTGAGGGCAGGAGGAGAAGGGGGCAACAGAGGATGAGATTGCTGGATGGCATCATTGACTCAGTAGACATGAGTTTGAGCAAACTCTGGATGTAAAAGACAGGGAAGCCTGGTGTGCTGAAGTCCATGGGGTCACAAGGAGTCGGACATGACTGAACAACAATGACAACAAGAGAGACAATAAAAATTAAAGCTAAAAAGTCAGTTATTTATAGGCTAGAGAGTGATGTGTTATGGGAAAATAGTTGGTGAGGATTATCAGGGGGCAGGGGAGGAACATGGATGGAATTTGAAGATTTTTTTCCAGGGGAGGAGTAATTCATTGAGAAGGTGACAACTGAAGCTGGACTTGAAAGCAGAGAGGGAGAAGGAGGGAGGGACATTTCTAAAAAAGATTCTGGTGAAAGCTCTTAAAGCCAAAGGGTATCTGACAGGTAAGAAAGGAAACAAAAGAACAGTGTGGAGGTTAGCGTGGCTGGAGTAAGGAAGCATGTGAGAAGAGACGTGGAAACTGAATCAGCAAGATGAAGGAGGTGAAGGCAGATCATATAAAGCTTTAAAGGTAGTAGCATACTGCATCAAAACCCAATTGTTACATTTTAGAAAATTTACAAGCTATTTGTTAAACCGACTTATTCTTAAAAGTAAAATATATAAACTTACAATTAAATAAATTGTATTCAAAACAAAGGTGGTACTTAGAAACCATCATGTGATAATTATTTTGATACATTTTACCATTATCTATATCATAAGCTTAATTATTTCTGCCATTTCCAAAACAGGCCACAGTGGGAATATTCACACCATGGATATTATCAAACCTTCCAGACTGGGGCTTGCTTTCTTGTTTTATTCCTGTCTAAAATGGTGGAGATAATGATAAAAATAAAGATTGACTTTAAAAGTGTGTCATGTCTACAGTTGCTACATTATAAATAGTACAAAATATTGAGGGAATTTCCCCCCACTCTTCAAATACTATTATCCAATTAAACGACAAAGAAGTCATTTGCATCTCTGATGAACAAGTGAAGTTGAATATGCCTTTCATGTTTTTTTAAATTCAGACATGTATTTCTGTACATTCATCTTCCTTCTTGACATAAAAAAATCAGTCTGAATGACACCCATTTGTCAGTTGCAACCATAAGTTGACAACAGACACAAGAGTTTGTCAAAAATTGCTGAAAGTATTCTGAGAGAATCAATTAGCTATACAGAATTTATAAGACTATTGTATATTAGTACTTATAAATTATGTATTATACATCCTTTATAGTAATAAACTTATATAATAATAATAAACATATATGTATACGTGTACATATGTGTGTGTATATACATACATTTTTGAGCTAATTGTTAAATTTTGCTAGCATACTATTTCATGTATGTGTATGCATGCTAAGTCACTTCAATCATATCCGACTCTTTGTGACCCTATCAACTGTAGCCTGCCAGGGTCCTCTGTCCATGGGTTTCTCCAGATAAGAATACTGGAGAAGGTTGCCATGACCTCCTCCAGGGGATCTTCCCCACCCAGGGATCAAATCTGGGTCTCTTGTCTCTGGCATTGGCAGGTGGGTTCTTTACACTAGCACCACCTGGGAAGCCCACTATTACTTACAGGCCACTATAATGACTGTCTAACCATGAACTTCCTGATGTGCAAGCTGGGTTTAGAAAAGGCAGAGGAACCAGAGATCAAATTGCCAACATCCGCTGGATCATGGAAAAAGCAAGAGAGTTCCAGAAAAACATCTATTTCTGCTTAATGGACTATGCCAAAGCCTTTGACTGTGTGGATCACAATAAACTGTGGAAAATTCTGAAAGAGATGGGAATACCAGACCACCTGATTTGCCTCTTGAGAAATGTGTATGCAGGTCAGGAAGCAACAGTTAGAACTGGACATGGAACAACAGACTGGTTCCAAATAGGAAAAGGAGTTCATCAAGGCTGTATATTGTCACCCTGCTATTTAACTTATATGCAGAGTACATAATGAGAAACGCTGGACTGGAAGAAACACAAGCTGGAATCAAGATTGCCAGGAGAAATATCAGTAACCTCAGATATGCAGATGACACCACCCTTATGGCAGAAAGTGAAGAGGCACACACCCGGAAGCTGAGAGAGGTCTCGCTGCGCAGCAGACATGGAATAGGGTGTGTGTGTATGTTTGGAGCAAGAGAAAATTGTCACTTCATGGTGCCTATTTAAAGGAAAATTACAACTCCTTTTCTGGATAGACCTCTGAAGACTCATGTTGCCTGAGGAAGCCCAGAAGAGGAGGAAGGTGAAAGGAGGAAGAGTCTGGAATGGCTCTTTCTCAGCAGCAGATGACCGTCGAGGACGTGGCCATCAAATTCACTCCTGAGGAGTGGGAATGCCTGTCCCCTGCGCAGAGGACTTTGTACTGGGACGTGATGCTGGAGACCTACAGGAACCTGCTCTCTGTGGATATCTCTCCCATACATATTATCAAGAAATTACAATCAAAGGAGAACACTAACTCAACAGATACACTCCAAACAGTGATTTTGGGAAGACATGAAAGCCATGGAGTCCAAGATTTTTACTTAAGGGAAATACGAGGCAATACGCTTGAGTTTGAGTGTCAGTGGAAAGATGACGAAAGAAATTACAAAGGAGTGCTTGTAATCCATAATGAAAAGCTCACTGATAGAAAAGATCAACGTGGTAGAAGCAATGCAGGAAACAATGCAATTGAAAATAAACTTGCGTTAAGCTTTCAGGATGAATTGCAGATATTTCGAATGGAAAGGAAGATTTTTGAATGTAATCAAGTTGAAAATGTTATCAACAATAGTTCCTCAATTTCAGCTCTCCAAAGAATTCCTCCGAGTGTTCAAACCAACACTTCTAACATGTATGGGAATAATTTTATCCATTCTTCAATACTGACAAAAGACCATAAAGCGCATAGGGAAAAACCTTACAGGTGTAATGACTGTGACAAAACCTTTACTCATGTCTCACACCTCACTAAACATCAGGTAGTCCATACAGGAGAGAGGCCATACAAATGTGATACATGTGGCAAGGACTTCAGTCAGAGTTCGAACCTTGCAACTCATCGGAGAATTCATACTGGAGAGAAACCTTACAAATGTAATGAGTGTGGCAAGGATTTTAATAGAAAATCAAACCTTGAAACTCATCAGAGAATTCATACTGGAGAGAAACCATACAAATGTAATGTGTGTGGCAAAGCCTTTAGGGTGTGTTCAAGCCTCAGGAGCCATCAAGTAATCCATACTGGAGAGAAGGATTACCATTGTAGTAAATGCAACAAGGCTTTTTCCCGTAATTCCAAGCTTCTAAAACATCAAAGAATTCATACTCGAGGGCAGCCCTACAAATGTGATGCATGTGACAAAGCCTTTATTTTGCGTTCAAGCCTAATCAACCATCAGGTAGTCCATACTAGAGGGAAGTCTTACCCATGTAATGAATGTGGCAAGATGTTCATCAAACGTTCACACCTTAGGCTTCATGAGAGAATTCATACTGGAGAGAAGCCATACAAGTGTACTGAATGTGGCAAGGGCTTCAGGCAATGGTCTGATATCAGAATTCACCTAAGAATTCATGCTGGAGAGAAACCTTTCAAATGTAGCAAGTGTGGCAAATCCTTTACTCGGAGTTCACACCTCACTAGACATCAAATCATCCATACTGGAGAGAAACCATATAAATGTGAGGTCTGTGACAAGTTCTTCAGTCGCAATTCACATCTTGCAGGTCATTGGAGAATTCATACCAGGGAAAAACCTTACAAATGTAATGAGTGTGGGAAAGCCTTTAGTGATCGTTCAAGCCTAACTTACCATCAGGTAATTCATACTGGAGAGAAGTCTTACAAATGTAATGAATGTGGCAAAGCTTTTATTAAGCCTTCATATCTTAGGCATCATGAGAGGATTCATACTGGAGAGAGGCCATACAAGTGTACTGAATGTGGCAAGGCTTTTATCAAGCTTTCGCATCTTAGGTATCATGAGAGGATTCATACTGGAGAGAAACCATACAAGTGTACTGAATGTGGCAAGGCCTTTCAGCAATGGTCTGACATCACTATTCACCAAAGAATTCATGCTGGAGATAAATCATAGAAACGTAGTAAGTGTAGTGTAGCAAATCCTTTAGCCTTTGAAGCCTCAGTAAATACCAGGTGACCCATACTGGAAAGAGACTTTACAAACAATGAATGTGGCAAGGCCTTTTAGCAGGTGTTCACACTTTAGGCTTCATGAGAGGATTCATACTGGATAGAAATCATACCAATGTATTGAGTATGGCACAGCCTTTAGACAATAGTCCTACCTCAGGATTCACCAAAGAATTCACTCTGGAGAGAAACTTTACCAATTCCATGAGTGTGGGAAAACTTTTGCTCAGGGTTTACACCTCCCTAATCATCAATAATCCATAATCCATACAGGCTTGCAGATGTACTGAGTTTTGCAAGGCTTTTAGCTATTGCCTTAAACTCCAGGTTCACCAAGTAGTCCATACAAAACAAATGTAATGAATGTGGCAAAGTTTCAAATCATTGCTCACTTTTCACTAAATAAAGGGATCTGTATTCTGGAGTGAAAGCATACAAGTGTAGTGTGTGATAAGGATTTTACCCATATAGCAAACATTGGGGGACGATATAGGGTTGACACCTTCAAAATACAATAAACATGGTAAAGACTTTCCCTTGAATTCAAATATTATGCAACAATAGAGTCTATATTGGAGAGAAATCACTAAACTTTAGAATATACATCCTTGAGAGAAGCCACAAAAAAATAATGTGCATGCTAGTTACAGTTCACGATGGTGGAGTAGAAAGACAAGTATTCATCTTCTCCTGAAAGAGCACCAAAATCGCAACTAGCTGTTGAACAGCCATCAGCAGGAGGACATTGGTCCAAAGACCAAGAAGCCACAATAAGATGGTAGGAGGGGCGCAAACACTATAAAATTAAATCCCATACTGGCTGGGTGGGTGACGTACAAACTGGAGAACAATAATACCAAAGAAGTTCTCCCACTGTAGGGAAAGTTCTGAGCCCCACCTCAGGCTTCCCAGCCTGGGGCTCTAACAAAGGAACTGGGAATACCCAGGGAATCTGACTTTGAAGGCCAGCGAGATTTGATTATAGAACTTCCACAGGACTGGGGGAAACAGATTCCACTCTTGGAGGTCACAAACAAAATCTTGGCATGCACCAAGACCCAAGGGAAAGGAGCAGTGACCCCCAAGGGAGACTGAACCAGACCTACCTGCTAGTGTTGGAGGGTCTTCTCTGGAGGCATGGGTCAGAAATGGCTCGCCATGGGGGCAGGGGCACTGACAGTAGCAGCCTGGGAAGGTCCCCCTTGGTGTTAGTCCTCTTGGAGGCCACCATTAACCTGACCATAAACCCCAGAGCTGGGTTGCCTCAGGCCAAATAACCAACAGGGAGGGAGCACAACCCCACCCATCCATCAGCAGATAATTGGATTAAAGTTTTACTTGGTGAGGCCCTGCCCACCAGAGTGGGACCCAGTTTTTCCCACCCAGTCGCTCCCATCAAGAATCTTACACAAGCCTTTAGCCTCATCTACCAGAGGGCATATAGAAGAAACAAGAAGAACCACAATTCCACAGCAGCTAGAACAAAAGCCACATTACTCTAAGTTAATTAGGGTGAAAAAGAAGAGTTATATCACAGATGAAGGGACAAGATAAAACCCCCAAAAAACAACTAAATGAAGTGGAGATAGGCAACCTTCCAGATTATTCATGATTCAGAATAATCATGAAGATGATCCAGGATCTCAGAAATAGACTGGAGAAGATGCAAAAAACTGTTTGCCAAAGACCTAGAAGAACTAAAGAATAAACCAACAGAGATGAACAATACAGTAGAAAGAATCAATAGCAGAATAACTGAGGCAGAAGAACGGATAAATGACCTGGAAGACAGAATGGTGGAAATCACTTCTGCAGAACAGAATATAGGGGGGAAAGGAATTGAAAAAAAAAAAAAAAAAAGCCTAAGACCTCTGGGACAACATTAAATGCATTAACATTTGCATGATATGGGTTCCCAGAAGAAGAGAGAGAGAGAAAGGACCAGAGAAAATATTTGAAGAGATAATAACTGAAAACTTCCCTAACATGGTAAAGAATATAGTCAGCTTACCAGGAAGTTCAGAGTCCCAGGCAAGATAAATCTAAGGAGGAACACACTGAGACACATAGTAATCAAACTGCAAAAATTAAGACAAAATATTAAAAGCAACAAGGGGAAAATGACAACATAAATGGGAACTCCCATAAGGTTAAAAACTTGATTTCTCAACAGAAATTATATAAGCCAGAAGGGAATGGCACTATATATTTAAAGTGATGAAAAGGAAGAACCTACAAACCAAGAATACTCTAACCAACAAGACTCATTCAGATATGATGGAGAAAGCAAAAGCTTTCCAGACAAGCAAAGGTTAAGAGAATTCAGCATCATCAAACCACTTTTACAATAAATGTTAAAGGAACTTCTCTAGGAAGGAAACACAGGAGAAAGAAAAGACCTACACAAAATAAACCCAAAACAATTAAGAAAATGGTAATAGTACCATACATATCAATAATTACCTTAAATGTAAATTGATTAAATGCACCAACCAAAAGACAGACTGGCTGGACCAATAAAAACATGTGCATGTATGCACTTCGGCTTACCACATCACTCTCCTTAATCCCCCAAATTGTAGGTAATTATTTTATATTGTTAGGTTAATCATGTTCCTATTATGGCTTGCGATTATAATTATTTTTGAATCTTGGATGCTATTGATTGTGAAAACTGATAAACATCTTTTACTATTGTGATTATGTAACTGTTATTCACTTAATACCATTGTATCATGATTGGTCAACAGAAAATAATAGAATTCTATATCACCAAAATTGCCATTTAATGGAAAAACCTGTAATCACTTTTTAAAATCCAGATGCATAACAGAATTATCTTGGAATTTTTTGGAAAAATACAAATGCCCAGGTATTGCTTTTTTTCTCCAAAGCTCCAGATGTATTTTTTTTTTTCGAAAGCACTTTTTTTTTTTTTGGTCTTATTTTTAAACTTTACAATGTTGTATTAGTTTTGCCAAATATCGAAATGAATCTGCCACAAGTAAAAGAAAAAAAAAAAAAAAAGAAAGTGAAGAGGAACTCAAAAGCCTCTTGATGAAGGTGAAAGTAGAGAGTGAAAAAGTTGGCTTCAAGCTCAACATTCAGAAAACGAAGATCATGGCATCCAGTCCCGTCACTTCATGGGAAATAGATGGGGAAACAGTGGAAACAGTGTCAGACTTTATTTTTCTGGGCTCCAAAATCACTGCAGATGGTGACTGCAGCCGTGAAATTAAGACGCTTACTCCTTGGAAGGAAAGTTATGACCAACCTATATAGCATATTGAAAAGCAGAGACATTACTTTGCCAACAAAGGTCCGTCTAGTCAAGGCTATGGTTTTTCCTGTGGTCGTGTATGGATGTGAGAGTTGGACTGTGAAGAAGGCTGAGCGCCAAAGAATTGATGCTTTTGAACTGTGGTGTTGGAGAAGACTCTTGAGAGTCCCTTGGACTGCAAGGAGATCCAACCAGTCCATTCTGAAGGAGATAAGCCCTGGGATTTCTTTGGAAGGAATGATGCTAAAGCTGAAACTCCAGTACTTTGGCCACCTCATGCAAAGAGTTGACTCATTGGAAAAGACTCTGATGCTGGGAGGGATTGGGGGCAAGAGGAGAAGGGAACGACAGAGGATGAGATAGCTGGATGGCATCACTGACTTGATGGACATGAGTCTGAGTGAACTCCGGGAGTTGGTGATTGACAGGGAGGACTGGCGTGCTGCGATTCATGGGGTCGCAAAGAGTCGGACACGACTGAGTGACTGATCTGATCTGATTAAAATAATGTATACTTTCTTTAACTTATAAATACTACATATATGTTTTTATATATTCTTTTGCAATATGCTGTATCTCACAAAATCTTAAAAACCCTGAACACTGAATAACTTAAGAAATTCTATGTAAACATTAAGGAAACTGAATCAGCAGATAAAAACTAACCCACAAATAAAACACTGAGCTTAATGGTATTTTAAAGGTAGTCCTACCAATTTCACTTAAAGTCAAGAATTTTCAAACTCCAACTCATTTTATAAGGCTACTGTAATCTCAGTACTAAAACTAGACAAGGTCAGTATGAGAAAGGGAAACAACAGCTAATCTCATCCACAAATATAAATTTTATAATGCAAGCCAAAGTAACATATATATATATATATCTTACAAAGGTAATACATAACAATTGAGTTTATCCAAGAAACATAAGGTAGTTCAACATTAGAAAATCTATGAATATAATTCACTGCATGAACTAATTAAAAAGAAAAATCATGTGAATTATTTTAAAAAGCTACAGAAAAGACATTTGTTAAAACTAAATGTTTTATTTCAAATTTATTTTCTTAATATTGATGGGAATATAATTAACCTCATAAAGAGCAGATCAAAGAAATTAAGGTATATCAAACCATGCTGAAACATTAAACATCTTCCTTTAAATTCAGAGACAAGCTGAATGCCATCATTCCTTCCATTTCAGATCATTCTAGATAAACTCGCTAGTGTAGTTGTCTCAAAAGAAACAATCATAAAAGGTATACATTTGGAGAAGAAAAAACTGTCCTTTGTAGAAGTGCCTGTGTGTGCCTGCTAAGTTGCTTCAGTCATGTCTGACTCTTTGCAACTCTATGGACTCCTCTGTCCATGGGATTCTTCAGGCAAGAATACTGGAGTGGGTTGCCATGCCCTCCTCCAGGGATTTGTAGAAGAAAAGTATACAAAGGCAAATTGTATTTCTATACACCTGCAAGAAATACTTGTTCACAAAGCAATAAAAATATAAAGTACTAATGGGAAGTCCAACAAACTATATTCAGGAATTTTAAACATAGTATTATTAATCATAAATATTAAGTGATTACATAATATATTACATGCTTAGTAGGGTACCTAACATCTAATATCACTAACAAATATTTTCTGTCATCATTACTATTGTTATTATTACCAAAGAAAAATAAGTTTTCTGCTAAACATGAAAGAAGACATAAGAATGATAAGATAGATTTAAATAGGATGAATTAATATTATAAAGATGACAATTCCCCCAAATTTATATCAAAGAGATTCTAATAAAAACTCCATTATTTTCCTTTTTTTGGTGGAGCATATGAACTACTAAGCCAAAGTAGGTTTCAAAAGTTTCAGATGATTGGTACTATACTGAACACGTTCTACGCCTCTAGAGCAACTACGTAGGGAATATGTCACAAAAAGAAACTAGAAAGCACTGGTATGTTTGACATTTTTAATAGATATTCTAAAACGTCACGCTTGCCTTAAGCTAGCTCTAGGTTTTCTTCTGGTTCTAAACAGCTGTGATTTGCACACAATGCGACTCCAGGAGCGTCTCGGTTCTCACGGTGCCTCCTTTTCCACTTCTTAATCTTCTTTGTGCCTAGTGTTTTGGGGTTTGAATCAATATCAAATAAGTCATAAAATTACTCAGTACCGTAAGAAAAACAGTGCATTCCATTCCAGACTGACCACCCAGATTTCACCCTGGGACATAACTAGTTTTTCTCAAGTACACATTCTCTTTGAGAAGACAGGAAAGAAAACAGATCTGGGATTCATTTATGGTTTTAGTTTTAGTGGACCTAGGTCAGTTTGGAATTCTCACGTCTAAAGAGAATCCAGACTCTTAGGTAACTTAAAAAAGCAACTCTTTTGCTTCGAGGGAGAACAGATATTTGTGTTTGCCACTTGGGGCTGTTCTAAACAAAATCTAATCTACTCCTCCATCTCAGCTTCAGACACAGGCATTGTTCATGACATAGGAAGGCAGGTCACCAGTGAAAATGAGTTACTCTTATGTGGCACTTTATAAACTACACATTTCTTTTCTGTAAAGGATTTTCTTGGTGGTTAATTGGAAGTATCTCTCATCCACTGGCCATCAAATGTACTCTTTTTCTCATTTCCTTGATGCCTTGTTCTCAATGCTGCACTATAGACATTCAGAACTCTGGGGCATAAATGGAGACTGGTCAGAATTTATGGGAATGTCTGCTCCTTCATTAGGAAAGATATGATTTTCCCAATAATAACATTTATTGAGGGTAGGAAAAGTTATGTGATTTGTCTGAAAATCCACAGGTAGAAATAGAAAAGTGACTCTCTCCACCATTTCCCTCCACATGCCTCAGTAGAAAGACAGCCACATACTCTTAAAATCTTCTGTCTGCTCTTGAGTAGTACAGAAGAAGGTAGAGATTGGGCAGAGACTTAAGATGCTAAGGAAGGCTGAATAGATAATGAACGCGTTTACTCACTCTAAATGGATACCTTTAACCAAAACGAGTTTGGGATGGAAGAAAGCATTTTTTTCCTTTTTGTGTTTGCCATTCAAGGGCTTTACTTTTTGAAAATTCCCTGTATAAAAAATGAATGTGTAAAAATATAAAGATAGAGCTACCATATGACTCTGCAATCCCACTCCTGGGCATATATCCAGAGAAAAACATGATCCAAAAGGATACATGCACCCCAATGTTCACTGCAGCACTGTTGACAATAGCGAAGACATGGGAGCAACCTAAATGTTCCCGAGGAATGGCTAAAGACGATGTATGCAATGGAATACCACTCAACCATTAAAAAGAATGAAATAATGTCATTTGCCCCAACATCGATGGACCTAGAGGTTGTCGTACAGAATGAAGTCAAAGAAGAAATATTGTACAACATCCCTTATATATGGAGTCTAAAAATAAATAATACAGATGCACTTACAAAAGAGAAAGAGATGCACAGACTTAGAGAATGAACTTATAGTTGCCAGAGGAAAGGACGAGGGAAGGAATAGTTAGAGAGTTTGGGATGGACATGTACACACTGTTACATTTAAAATGGATGACTAACAAGGATCTACTGTTTAGCACATGGAACTCTGCTCAATGTTATGTGGCAGCCTGGATGGGAGAGGAGATATCTGGGGGGAAATGAATACACGTATATATAAGGCTGAGTCCCTTCACTCTTCACCTGAGGCTATCACATTGTTAATCAGCTATACCTCAATACAAAATAAAAAGTCTAAAGTTTAAAATAGGTTTAAAAAAGGAATGAATTTTCATACAACATTCTTTAACAGATGTTCTTAGATCCTGAATTGAACTTATTGAAAGAAATTATTCTTTTTAAAAGTGTTTTATTGATGACCCAGGAGCTACCTACCATGGAACCTAGTCATCCATACCATCCACGGCTCTAGGATTAGTGGGATGTTTTTGAGATAACTATGAAATATAGTTTCAGAGGTAGCATGAAAGTGAAAGTGAAGTCTCTCAGTCATGTCCGACTCTTTGCGACCCCATGGACTGTGGCCTACCAGGCTCCTCCATCCGTCCATGGGATTTGCCAGGCAAGAGTTCTGGAATGGGTTGCCATTTCCTTCTCAAGGGGGATCTTCCTGACCCAGGGATCGAACCTGGGTCCTTTGCATTGTAGGCAGACACTTTTACCATCAGAGCCACCAGGGAAGTCCAGAGGTAGCATAACGATGATTAAACATTTGCTCAGAACCTTGATGTTTAATTAATATTCCAAAGTTCTCAGCATCATATAACCTGATTTTTTTCATCTTAATGCAATTATAATAAGGAAACCTTCATCTTCAGTATATTTCAGACCAGAGGTGATGGCAATGGGAAATTACAATGGCAGTATCTGATACACACTGACTTCAAAACAGAAGACTGTTTTTGTTGCTGTGTTTTTGCAGCAGATCACATTTAAAAATCTTTTATTATGAAATACTCTATTCATAAAAATGGATTATATTATATATATAAAGCATGTATGTTAGGCATAACCAAATGAACATCGGTGTTCACTTAGAACTCAACTAAAGAAATAAAATATTACTAACTCCTAAATAAATTCTCCATCCTTTCCCTAGAACAATGATGAATATTTTCCCCTATCATTCTTTAGTGTGTATTCTAAAACCTATTATTCAGTTTTCAGTTTTGTAAACTTTCTATAAATGGTGTCTTGCTATATTACACAGCAGCTGCATATTTTGCTTAATATTATTTGTCTTTCATCCCTGTTAATATTCACGATGAAGGTTTATATTAACAGCTGTATGAACATGAATAAGAATCACAGTTTATGAATCCATTTTGCCACCGTTTTTAGGTTTTTTGCACTCATGAACAATGCTGCAATGAACGTTTTATGTCTTCTGATGCACATGAGCAAAAGCCTCTCTAAGGTAAAAACATACAAGTGAGATTTGGGGGAAATATAGCATTGCATCCTCAGCTTTGCTAGAGAATGCCAAAGTGTTCTGCAAAATGATTATAGAAATTTACTCATACACGGTTAACATTTAAGAAAACCGAAAACCGGCATTATTCTCGACTCTTCTCTGGATTTCACATGGCACATCTAATCTATTAACAAATTCTCCCAGTTCTACTTTCAGAATATATCCAGAATCCAATCTCTGTGCTGTCCCTTCCCACTCGTGCCTATTGGATCAGGTATCCACAGTTTAGACACTGTCCCTCCACCGCTATTACCCGTAACGAGCCCACATCTTTGTTCTGGGTCATGAACAGCAGCTTCTTGCCTCCTTCTCACCACTCTCATTTTTACGTAACAAACATAATAGTTTCCATTCTGTAGTCAGAGCAATCCTTTTAAAATTTCAGTTTGTATCATTTTAGTTTTCTTCTTTAAAATATATTGGGTTTCCTTTCTCTCTTGGACCCAAACCAATGACGCAGCATCACGTTACCATCTACCACATGTCTACATTATTCCCACTTGCCTAATTTCCCTGTTTCATTCGCCTCCTGTTATTTCTTGCATGTCAGCCAAGCTCCACCCCCAGTGCTGGTCATTTCCTCTGTCTGAAAACTTATTTCCCAACCCCTTATACCAGACCTCCTCATAGGTCTTTCTAACCTCCTTCATGTATTTTGACATTATTACCTTCTCAGTAAAATCTTTCCTATGCACCTTATTTAAAATTGTAATCTTGCTCCTAAGTTGAATTCTTTCATGAAGGTAAGTGTCTCTAGGTTTTTTGTTTTGTTTTGTTTGTTTTTTACTGTACTCCTAATTCCTAGAACACATAGCAGAAGCACAGTAAGGAATAAGTACAATAATAAAAGCCAATTCATGTAATGGCTACTATTTCAGGTACCTGTAAGAAAATTATATAAATCAACTTATTTAATTTTCCCAAAACCCATGTGGAGAGAGAGGACTTCAGTTGGCCTGCACAGAAAAGAAGCACAGCATTGGAAAACATGGACAAAAGCAATTATTCCATCACACTGGAAATTAATCAAGGCAACACGACACTTTGAGAAGCATTTATTCTTGAAAAATTCCTGGAGATTCTGGTACAAACGGCAGGAATCTGGACCTTCTTGCCTGGAACTGCTCTCAACCTCCCCCACCAACACCAGCTTGAGAATGGAAACCAGCTTTGCTGTCACAGGTAGATGCAATTTGTTGGGATAAGACAGAAAAAACAAAACAAAACAGTTTCTCCAATATAAAGTGGTGGATTTAGTTTAGAACAAATGTGGAAACCCCACATTTGCAAGCTTGAGATTGTGGTCCAAGTTTGGAGTAACTGCTAAACCATCAGGATTTAACAAAAAAAATTCCCAGCAATCAAATAGACCTGGAAGGTCTGATATAGCTCTCCTATGGTTATCTGAGGAACATATCTGGCTGGCAGAGGAAGAACCTTGGAGGGGTCTTCCTGCACGAGCTTGATTTTTCAAAACAATGTTAAAAAGACGTTGTCCTCTTGAATTTCAAGATGTTTTAAATTTTAATTACTAAATATAAAGTCTATTTCTAAAACTTTTAAAAATAAAATATCAATTAAAAATTGTTTTAAGGTTTTTCTGTTGTTTGGTGGAAAGGTAAACTTACTGGTTAACTTTTCTGTTATTTACTATTGATTATTGATTACTATTATTATTAGATTTAACATTTTCTAATTATGAAAATAATAGGAATAGAGTACAAATATTTCAAATGATAAAGAAATATATTGGGATAAAAAAGAAACCTCAAGCAGTAAGAATGAAGGCCACACAAGTGGGAAAACAAAAATAGTAGATTAGGAATGTTCCTCTGAATTTAAAAAGTGGATGGATACTGAATTTTCTTGAATGTTCTTTCTGCATCTCTTGAGGTCTTATATGTTTCTTCTTTTATCATTAAGATGATGAGTGCAGTAATAGAATTTTTAAATGTAAAACCAAATTTGCACTTCTGGCATAAACCCAATGTGGTAGTAAATTCAGTCTGCAAACCCATGACTTCAGTAAACAGATGCCCTCAGGAGAGATCCTGTCTCTAGAGTTTCTTTATTTCTCTGAACTTCTGTTTTATCTTTATTTGAACAGGTCCTATGGGTGCCAGGTCTTCCCTGGTGGCTCAGATGGTAAGGCATCTGCCTGCAGTGCTGGAGACCTGGGTTCAATCTCTGAGTCAGGAAGATCCCCTGGAGAAGGAAATGGCTACCCATTCCAGTATTCTTGCCTGGAGAATTCCACGGACAGAGGTGCCTGGTGGGCTACAGTCCATGGGTTCGCAGAGTCAGATACAACTAACACTTTGATTTTCACCACGGGTGCCAATTTCTTTTCAGCAATATTTCATCCAGCATTGCTAGTTGTTTTTCACCATATTTCTTTAAGTTTATCTAGTTTACCATTGCATTGGAAATAGAAACCAAGTATGTAATTTTATAAATAAAATTTAACGTAAGTTTCTTTATTCAAACGAATGCTCTACATAAGTACCCTTGGAAATTATATTATTAAAATGCTCTATGATTTTAATTTGCTTAAAGCCAGACTTCCTATGTTCAAATCTTGGTTCTACATTTTATACCTGCAGGACTGAGTTATTATTACTCAATGTCAGAAATGTAAGTTGAGAACTTCATGCAAATCTAAAATTTACCTCTGTATGCAACACAATAAAGTTTATTAGAAAGAGAGCAATTGTAGTACTTAATCCAATTCTGACACAGAGCTTCCTTTATTACAAATAGATTCTAAGTGATGGATTGATATTTGGGGTTCACTGTTTATTTTAGTTAAAACTTTCTTAGAGAAGAGTGCATTTTGGTCAATTGAATTATTGGATTTGTTGAATATAAATATTTCAACTCATATTATTTTATGTGAATATAAATATTTCAACTCATATTATTTTAACTCATATTCAACTCAAATATTTCATACTTTCTTGAAAGATATGGGACAGTATAATAGCATGCAGTGGGAAAAACCTTGGGTAGAGAATCAGTTTTGACTCTAGCACTTAGAAGCTGTATGATCTTCTATCTCCAGACTGTAAAATGAGCGTAATATTTTCCACTTCAAAAGACAGTTGTAAAAGGAAATAGGATAATACATGTAAAATGCCTGGTACATAGGAGGCGTTTCAGAAATCTTGTTTCCCTCCTGTCTTCTATTTCTGAGAATATGTTCATTTGTTTTCCCTTCTGAATAAACAGATTCAAAGCGAAGTTTATTCATTCACTCTTTGATTCAAAAACACATTCAATAAATAACTTTAAAGCACCTATGATACGCCAGGGACATATTTCTTCAGTAGCAGATTACAAATGACCTTTCTAACTCATTAGTGAAACTGTCAGCCAAAGAAATAACTTAGTAAAACTGAAAAAAAAAAAAATCTCTGACACAAAGTCTTGCTTTCCTAGTGTAACACAAAATCTATTTGGAAAGCTGAAACACAGGATCAAAAGCACCTCTAGAAATGGACAGGAGGATGCTATGCCATGTAAAACTTTGCTACTCTTTCATTGTCCCAGCCTTCCTTCACATCCACTTCACTGTCACCCACGTCAATACCTCTACAGCCTACATGGCACACACAGAGCAGAATTTCTTTATATTTAACAGTCAAACCAATTTTCTTATGAATAGCCAAATTATAAATACCTCTAAGAGCTTTCATATTTTGTAAAAGAGGAAATCTAGGGAGAAACACAATCCAGCATCTCAGAGGAGGCATTAGGACAGGGAGGGATGGAGGAAGGCCTCATAAACTGTACCTTGAGCAGCTAACTCTTTCCACCTCTCTTTGTTCTGCTGGATGATGTCCACCAGGCTGTTTTTGAAGCTCTTCAGGTCCACGCTGGCAAGGGAGTAGTCGGGGGAGTAGGTTCCATCATTGGTGGTGCCTTTCATATTTGATCGTCTAAAGGAATCAGCAACATGAGATAACATATAGATTATTGAGCTAATAGTAACACCAAAGAAACCAGAAAATGCCAAGGGCAGAATATGAGACGAGGAAGCAAAGCCTGAAACACTTTACAAAACCAGCTGGAGAAGCAGGAAAGGCAGCAGCTTAGGCCCAGTGCTGCTCACCTTCCTCCCCTCGTGGACAGGGCCAGAGCAGCAGGTCATAATCCCATAGCATGTGTTATGGGGTGGGGATGGCAGTGGGTGAGGCCTAAAGAGAGGAGCAGAATCTTGAGACAAGCTGACTTAGTCGTGAGGCCACTGGTGAACATCACAAAAGAGACACCAGGTGTCTCTGGAGTCAGATAACCGTCCCTGCCCCTCCTTCCATCATTTGATCGCCAGGCTAACCTGGATCTTTCTCAGGTAGAACATCCCCTCTGTTTCTTCACTAGGGCAACATTTAAGGACCCTGTTGGTATGTTATTAGGAACAGCTATGTGTTTATATGGGAGAAGGCAATGGCTCCCCACTCCAGTACTGTTGCCTGGAAAATCCCATGGATTGAGGAGCCTGGTAGGCTGCAGTCCATGGGGTCGCTAAGAGTCAGACACGACTGAGCGACTTCACTTTCACTTTCCACTTTCATGCATTGGAGAAGGAAATGGCAACCCACTCCAGTGTTCTTGCCTGGAGAATCCCATGGATGGAGAAGCCTGGTAGGCTGCAGTCCATGGGGTCGCACAGAGTCGGACACGACTGAAGTGATGCAGCAGCAGCAGCATATGTTCATATGGGCAAGAATTTAGCATAATTTTTCTGCAACTGGACGTTTTAAATAATATCCTTTAACACATTTACCAATAAAAAAAATCTAGATTGAAATGTTTTAAATTGTATATAAATGGACTTTACTATTACACATTATCCAGATCAATTGTATTCATGTCATCTAAAAGGCTAACTTTGAAGTAGGCATCTTTCTAGATATACAAGTGGGCTGTACAACACAATTCCCCTCTCCCAACTGCTTACCATGATTGGATATGTTAATATATCCAGGATATAACTCATACATTTCAATAAAAATTAAAATAATATTTATTCTCCTGAGTTCTGAATACGATTCTGTAATACTCCTTAGTATTAAACTTGGATATTTTTTCTTGATTAGGAACATCAAGTTCCTAATTTCAAAGGCAGATGCAATATATTATAGAGCCATTAGGTGGCAATACTACCTAGTAATTCTTCTAAGAATTTCCTGCTTAATGTAAGGAATAATAAAGATAATTATAAGTAAAAGAGAAAAGACACATAAAAGGAAAACAATCAAACCTGCTTGCTCCATAGGAAGGAGTTTTGGTTTTCGAGTCTTCCTCTATAAGAGGAATAATAATTTTCTCTGTTGAGTCTGTCAGAAGAGAAAATGTTGGTTCTACTATGAAATCAATGAAACCTACAAAAGCAAAAACATAAATAAATATCAATAAAGTCAAGTGTTATAATTTCCTAAATTCTAAATTAGTAATAATTCAGTCTCTAATGCTCCTGATAGCAATTTTCAACTACAATGTTGGCTTAGTTTACCCCTTGCAATTAATTTTAATCCAATAACACAATCTTTAGGAGAGTTTAACTGCTCTACAAAATCCTCTCTCAAGCAGTGAAAATGGGATACAATTTAAACTTGCTAGCTCAAGTGTACTGTTTCCTGTTAATATTCAGCCTCATATTATTGTTAACAATAATTTCAGACTAACCAGAGTCTATTTGTTTTTCGCTGTTAATGAGAGGGATCACTCTCCTTTCTACAAAATCTTCACTTGTTTGTTGAATTTTGTTATTGACTAACAAGAAATAATATCCAAACTCCAAAGAAACTAAATAGTTGAAATGTTTTTTCAAGCCACAGAAAGGCAACCACTTTTTTTTTTCTCATACTATATCAGTCAGAGCTTTCTGTCAGTGAGATAATATTTCATATAGCTGTTTATTATTCTCAGGATATAAAATGTTAGTTCACAGAGCGTGGGTGTATTCTGTTAAATCTGTCAGGGAACAGTAACATCTCTGGGAGACAGCATTAATCCCACCACTTTGAGTTGTCAGGACTGCATAAAGACTTTCACATTTACAGTAGTCATCAAACTAGAAAATGACACACAGAGAATGGGGCGTGGTCCTCCAGGGAGCATTTACTACCTGGGTTTAGGTGGAGAAGAAGACAAGCTCTGTGTACATTCAACACCCGAGGGCCCAGGAGAAGTGTGGTGCTGGAAATCAAATGTTTGTTGCCTTAAACATAACGAAGCAACAGACCATCATCTGAATATAAGAGAACACTGTGGGGATGCTTTTTAAATGACAGTGTCCTGGGAAATATCTACATTTAAAAAATATCCTATTCATCAGAAACTTGGATAAAGTAATTCCCATTTCAAATAATTGGATTCACCATAGTGTATATTAAGGTACATTTTTAATTCAAAAAACCTCAGTAGTTTTGTGTTTTAATTGATGACTCCAAGTTAAGTCGATGTTAATTGACCACCAGGGTGTTCTTTCAAGTTTTGGCTATGGTTTTAAATGCTTGGGATCTAGAGACTGTCAAATGAGTCACCTTTACTAACATGGCAGCAATTACAGGACAGCAACAAGCCTCAGAAACTTAATTTTTCTCAGTCTGCCCCCAGAGGCCCTTAACCTGCCATGTTCACACCTTGTAAATGATGAGAGGCACCTGTGTTATGGCAGTTAGGGAAACAGCTATTGGAACACGGGTAGGAAGGGGGAAAGGTGAGAGCAAGAAGCTTTCTGACAGGTGATCACCACTTTGGAGGAGGTGGTGCAGGACCAACTACAGCAGTAAGGCGGTGAGTCTTTCATTTATTGGTCATATATGCCAGAAACGAAGGTGTTGGCCCAGGGAATACCATTTTCATATATTAACAATAGCAATAATACGTTTTAATCATGGGCTGGATTTGAAGTTCCCAACATAAACACAAATGAAAAGAATAAGCAAGGTTGGGAGCAATATCATTTTACAAATTTCCTGTTGTTGGTTTCCCTAACATATTCATATCCTAAGAATTTTTTTCCCAAAAGACTATGAGCTAGTACATTAGGCATATTATTCAAATTTAGTGATAACAGAACGGATACATTAATATTTTCATTGGATTATTCCATATATAAAGAATTAAATTACAGAAAATAATCAGCAACAAAACAACAAAAAATGCTGTCTCTTGCACAGAAAGAGAAGAAAGCTCTGTATTTTATAAAAGGATTACAAAAAGAATAACAATTATTTACTAACCGTGCTCTGTTGATTCATTTTGTGAGAACGTTTCAAAATTCTTACCATTCACCCCCATATAGATCAGTCTAAAGATTAAATTTATCATGCATATGGAGTGGATTTTCATGAGTGAACAACATTGTGTATTCATTTGAAAACTAACAGGCTCACACTCGCTCTCCACGACCACCAGTTGTCAGTATTACCTATTTGGGACTGGGCCACCATCGTTGACTTCCGATCGCAAAGCGGGGAAAATGGAAGCCCTAATTCAGCTTCTTTATCTCCCTACAGAAAGAAACGCCCATTAGTATAGACTTGGTATGGAGAAACTAAGATAAGAGCAGCTTAGATAAAAAGCCTTAAAAAGTTGCATATTTTATTTCTTAATTGGCTTTGTGTATTTATTATAAAACCAAAAGCTGTTATTCAAGTTCATATAACTTTACTGAGTTGGTGTCCTTTTGGGGATGTGTTGTATAAGGCACACATTGCAGAAGTAAAATAACATGAACATTTTCAGCACCTGAAGATTCTGCATTGGTATTCTAGAGAGATAAACCTTTGTTCTTTGGAATTTTCTAAAGTCACCATAAACTAGTCATCTTGGTGTGTTATTTGGCATTTGACAATCCAGCTCATGAATTTTCTGCTTTTTCCCTGCAATGCCAAATAATATCAGCAGATCTTCAGTATCAATAATTCATGATTGGACTGCTTTTTAAACTAAAGAGGGACCTCCTTGGCTCAGCAGTAAAGAATCCGCCTGCAATATGCGAGACCCAGGTTTGATCCCTGGGTCAGGAAGATCCCCTGGAGCGGGGCATGAAAACCCACTCTAGTACTCTTGCCTAGAGAATCCCATGGACAGAGGAGCCTGGCAGGCTGCAGTCCACAGGGTCGCACAGAGTAGGGCGTGACTAAAGCGACTAAGCAGCAGCAGCTTGGTGGTCTAGTGGCTAAGGCACCACACTCCCAAAGCAGAGGGCCTGAGTTTGATTCCTGCTCAGGGAACTGGATCCCAATACCGCATCTAAGAACTCATATGCTGCAACTAAGACCCAGTACAGTCAAATAAATAAACACTTTTTTTTTAAGTGTATGAGCATTTTGAAAGATCTTTCTACCTATAAACCAAGTTTTACTAAAACTCCCACAGCAAGTAATGAGGAACATATTCAATATTCTTGCATTCTGTTTGCATGTGAGTAAAAATCACTCAGATGTGTCTGACTCTTTGTGACCCCATGGACTATACAGTCTATGGAATTCTCCAGGCCAGAATACTGTAGTGGGTAGCCTCTCCCTTCTCCAGGGGATTTTCAAAACCCAGGGATCGAACCCAGGTCTCCTACATTGCAGGCAGATTCTTTACCAGCTGAGCCACAAGGGAAGCCCCAGAATACTGGAGTGGGTAGCCTATCCCTTCTCCAGCACATTTTCCTGACACAGGAATTGAACCGAGGTCTCCTGCATTGCAGGCAAATTCTTTATGAACTGAGCTACTGTTTGCATAAATCTTATTTTAATGTAGTCTTATCAGAGAAAATTGAAATATCAATGATTTTTTACTATGTGATCTTATCAATTGTAAATTAATTGAGCACAAATATTAAAGAACTCCATTTTTGTTTGGGCTAAATATCACAAGAGATAATAGATTTAAAGGTGGCTACTATGGGCAAAACTTTTTTACTATGATAGTGACCGCATGCTCAGTTGCTTAGTCATGTCAGACTCTTCATGACCCCATGGACAGTAGCCTGCCCAGCTTCTCTGGCCTTGACATTTTCCAGGCAAGAATACTGGAGTGGGTTGCTATTTCCTCTTCCAGGAGATCTTCCCAACCCAGGGACAGAACCTGCATTTCTTGTGTCTCCTGCTTTGGCAGGTGGATACTTTACCACTAGTGCCACCTGGGAAGCCATTAATTATGATAAGGTTTATCAAACACTGGCTCTTTGCATTCAAGGAGATTTCCAAGAAGAGAGAGGATACTTCAAGAGTATCCTCTCGAAGAGGGGAGAGGACAGATGGAATTCTCCAGTCAAGAATACTGGAGTGGGTTGCCATGCCCTCCTCCAGGAGATCTTCCCGACCCAAGGATTGAACCTGGGTCTCTGACATTGCAGGTGGATTCTTTATCATCTGAGCCACCAGGGAAGCCCCATAAGACCACTGTTAGGACATACGATCTAGTCCTAAGATCAGGGGACAAAAGGGAGTGGCCTGCATTTAGTGGCAGAGCCCATGTTACAAGGCAACACCTGTCTGAGAACTTCAGTTTCCTTTGTCTGCTTTCTCTAACATCTTTTCATCATGATCTTTACAGTATGTCAATATGTGGCTTTAAAGTTTTTACTGATATATTTTCTGCTGCAATTCCTCTGAACCATGCCTCTGATTATGAGGGGCAGAAAGTTTGAAATCAGACTTGCTTGGGAAGATCTAGATATGGTCACCAAAGAATTAGTAGGCCAAGGAGCTACAAACAGGAATGTTTCACTGTGTCACAACTTACAGAAAATAGAGAAAGAATTTCTGTGACCTCTCCCAGCAAACTTCGTCTAATAGAGTTATCCTGAGGTTGTCTAAGATAATTTATATGAAGTTTAAGGACACTACCTAATATATAGTCAGTAGTCAGTAATATTAACTAATAAAAATCAGAGATGGTTAGATAGCATCACTGACTCAATGGTCATGAATTTAAGGAAACTTCATTAAGATACTGGAGGGCAAGGGAACCTGGGTGCTGCAGTCATGGGGTCACAAAGAGTTGGACATGACTCAACAACTGAACAACAACAACAAAAATCATAGTTCATAATAGCAAAAGCACCTGCAAATTAGAGGTATGTATGGTGTGTGATGCATATGCAGGTCAGGAAGCAACAGTTAGAACTGGACATGGAACAACAGACTGGTTCCAAATAGGAAAAGGAGTACGTCAAGGCTGTATATTGTCACCCTGCTTATTTAACTTATATGCAGAGTACATCATGAGAAACGCTGGGCTGGAAGAAGCACAAGCTGGTATCAAGATTGCCAGGAGAAATATCAGTAACCTCAGATATGCAGATGACACCACCTTTATGGCAGAAAGTGAAGAAGAACTAAAGAGCCTCTTGATGAAAGTGAAAGAGGAGAGTGAAAAGTTGGCTTAAAGCTCAACATTCAGAAAACTAAGATCATGGCATCTGGTCCCATCACTTCATGGCAAATAGATGGGGAAACGGTGGAAACAGTGTCAGACTTTATTTTTCTGGGCTCCAAAATCATTGCAGATGGTGATTGCAGCCATGAAATTAAAATACGGTTACTCCTTGGAAGGAAAGTTATGACCAACCTAGACAGCATATTAAAAAGCAGAGACATTACTTTGCCAACAAAGGTGTGTCTAGTCAAGGCTATGGTTTTTCCAGTGATCATGTATGGATGCAAGAGTTGGACTATAAAGAAAGCTGAGAGCCAAAGAATTGATGGTTTTGAACTGTGGTGTTGGAGAAGACTCTTGAGAGTCCCATGGACTGCAAGGAGATCCAATCAGTCCATCCTAAAGGAGATCAGTCCTGGGTGTTCGTTGGAAGGACTGATGCTGAAGCTTGAAACTCCAATATTTTGGCCACCTGATGCAAAGAGCTGACTCATTGGAAAAGACCCTGATGTTGGGAAAGATTGAGGGCAGGAGGTGAAAGGGACGACAGAGGATGAGATGGTTGGATGGCATCACCGACTCGGTGGACATGAGTTTGGGTGAACTCCGGGACATGAGTTTGGGTGAACTCTGGGAGTTGGTGATGGACAGGGAGGCCTGGCTGCTGTGGTTCATGGGGTCGCAAAGAGTCGGACATGACTGGGCGACTGAACTGAACTGAACTGAACTGATGCATATCTTGGATGATGTTAAACTGCAAGAGAAAGGATTAGCACTTAATTTACTTCTAATGGACTGGGGCATTGGCTTTCCCTTTCTATTTCTTAGATGGAATTAACGTAACAGGAATTCTGTTTCTGAAACATTAATTTGTAGGCAGCATGGGGTGGCTTGGGATAAGTTAAAGATGAGGCTTGTGCTTCAAACCTGAATGAAAGGGAGACTTTGGGACTACAAATAGCAATAAGACAATCTGTATGAGGGCTTGACTGAAAGACTCTTATGAATTTTATTTTAACATGTTGAGAATAAAGTAAAAGAATAATATCATTAATAGCTTGTTAAATAAAATGACATTGCTACTGCTAAGTCACTTCATTCGTGTCTGACTCTGTGCGACCCCACAGACAGCAGCCCACCAGGCTTCCCCGTCCCTGGGATTCTCCAGGCAAGAACACCGGAGTGGGTTGCCATTTCCTTCTCCAAAACATTACTATTATTAAAATAGAAATAAAGCTACTTATACGCTTCATGGGAAATGTTATACTGTAAATTCCTAATTGACATATACAAAGATGACTAATTGCTTTTATTAGTTAAAGTGTTGGTGATATTTTAAAAGATGTAGATTTATACCATTTAAATTCCTTGACCTGAAAATGATCATTTGGGCCTTAAAAAAGCATTGTGATGATTTATTTTCCATGAACTAAATTTCATAAAATGCTGGATGCTAAAATTTTCATATGGCACTTAGGCATTTGACAAACGTATGCAGGGTTGATCTTCCTACAGATGAAGTAGGAGATTTTATATTATACTTGCTTCTTGTACTGCACAATTGATTCAGAATATTAAACTTCCACTGCTAAGCACATTGAATGCTAAGGTGAGTTAATTATTTATTTATAAATATTTCAAAGTGTTATTTATTCTTTAGGGTGAATAAAGGCCATAAGCACAAGATTGGTAGGGGGCCCTGCAGCCAGACTCTGAGGGAACCAGGAACCCTAGAAGACAAGGGAGACTCCTAAGGGAAAGAGAAAGATATGTAAAGAGAGAGTCAGGATCCCTGAAGATGAGTTTGACAAACTTAACAATTTTCTTACTCTGTCCCTGAATAGGGAACATTTACTTTTCATTAAAGTGAATCCAGGGTCAAAAGCAACAGACACTGTATAAGTCAACTGATTTATATATTTCTGGAGGTTGTGCTTTCATTTGAGGATGCTAACCATAGGAGGCCAAAAAAATACTTTTAAAAATAAAAAAAACTTCCTGAATACATGTATATTCTGATGCATTGAATCAGACAAGTGACTGATGCAAAATTTTAGGTCCCTAGGCCATTAAAATCCTAAAAGATAATGCTGTTAAAGTGTTGCACTCAATATATCAGCAAATTTGGAAATATCAGCAGTGGCCAAAAGGCTGGAAAAAGTCAATTTTCATTCCAGTCCCAAAGAAGGGCAATGCTAAAGGATGTTCAAACTACTGCACAATCGCATTCGTTTCACATGCTAGCAAGGTTACGTGCAAAATCATTCAAGCTAGGCTTCTGCAGTCCATGAACTGAGGACTTCCAGATGTACAAGCTGGGTTTAGAAAAGGCAGAAGAACTGAGGTCGAATTGCTGACATTCGTCGGATCATGGTGAAGGCAGGCGAATTCCAGAAAAAAATCTACTTCTGCTTCATTTGCTACACTAAAGTCTTTGACTGTGTGGATCACAACTGTGAAATATTCTTAAAGCGGTGGGAATATGAGTCCACCTTACTTGCTTCCTGAGAAACCTGTATGTAGACCAAGAAGCAACAGTTAGAACTCGACATGGAACAACGGAGAGGCTCAAAATTGGGAAAGGAGTACAACAAGGCTGTATGTTGTCACCTTGTATATTTAACTTACATGCAGAGTGTATATGTAAGTGATCAGTCATGTCCGACGTTTTGTGACGCTATGGACTGTAGCCTGCCAGATTCCTCTGTCCATGGAATTTTCCAGCAGGAGTACTGGAGTGGGTTTCCATGCCCTCCCCCAGGGGATCTTTCTGACTCAGGGACTGAACCAGCATCTCTTGCATTGACAGGCAGATTCTTTACCCCTGTGCTACCTGGGAAGCCCTAGGTGTGCAGAGCATATCATGCAAAATGCCAAGCTGAATGAATCACAAGCTGGAATCAAGATTTCTGGGATAAATATCAATGACCTCAGATATTCATATTATACCACCCTAACGGCAGAAAATGAAGAGGAATTAAAGAACCTCCTGATAAGGGTGAAAGAGGAGAGTGAAAAAGCTGGCTTAAAACTCAACATTCAAAAAACTAAGATTATAACATCTGGTCCTATCACTTCATGGCAAACAGAAGGGGGAAAAGTGGAAATAGTGACAGATTTTATTTTCTTGGGCTCCAAAATTACTGCAAACAGTGACTGGAGCCATGAAATTAAAAGATGCTTCCTCCTTGGAAAGAAAGTTATCACAAACCTAGACAGCATCTTAAAAAACAGAGATATCACTTTACTGGCAAAGGTCTATATAGTCAAAGTTATGGTTCTTCTAGTAGACAGGTACTGATGTAGAATTGGACCATAAAGAAGGCTGAGCACCAAAGAACTGATGCTTTTGTGTTATGGTGCTGGAGAACACTCCTGAGAGTCCCTTGGACAGCAAGGAGACCAAACCAATCTTTCCAAAGGAAATCAGTCCCAAATATTCATTGGAAGGACTAATGCTGAAACTCCTAATTTTGGCTACCTGATGTGAAGAGCTGACTCATTGGAAAAGACCCTAATGCTGGGAAGGATGAAGGGCTGGAGGAGAAGAGGGCAGCAGAGGATGAGATGGTTAGATAGCATCACAGACTCAATGGATGTGAATTTGATCAAACTCTAGGAGCTAGTGAGGAGAGGGAAGCCTGGCATGCTGTAGTCCCTGGGGTTGCAAAGAGTTGGACTTGACTTAGCGACTGAATAGAGCAGAACAGAGACCACTAAACTCAATTATTTAGCCAACAACTTAGTTATGCCCCTGAATCAATGCATCTTTTCTTGGAGATGAGCCTGTAGGTAGAGGTTGAGAAAGTGGTTCCATCAACTTGGAAACTCAAGTAGCCCGATGTGCTCAGGCCTGATAGTTTATGTCTGTCTCAGCAATTCCCTTGGGGGTTGTTGGAATTTCTTCTTTGAAAGGCATAACAAAGAACTAATACACGTACCTTGGAGATATTCTAGGTTGGGTTTCAGACCACCTAAATAAAGCAAGCACTGTAATAAAGTGAGCTATATGAGTTTTTATGTTTCCTAGCACAAAGCAAGCATTGTAATAAAGTGAGCTACGAGTTTTTTTTGTTTCCTAATGTATATAAAAGTTATGTTTATATCATACTGTAGTCTAATGTAGTCTAATAATTGTGTACTTACATTATGCCTAAAAAGCAATATACATAGCTTAATTTAAAAATACTTTATTGATAGAAATTTTAGCCATCATCTGAGTCTTCAGTGAATTGTAATCTTTTTGCTAGTGGAGAGTTTTGAGTACTGATGGCTGCTTACTGATCAGGGTGGTAGTTGCTAAAGGTTGGGGGTGGCTGTGCCATTTCTTAAAATAAGAACACAATGAATGTGGCGCATCAATTGACTCTTCCTTTCATGAATGGTATCTCTGTAACATGTGGTGGTGTTTGACAGCATTTTACCCATAGCAGAATTCTTTCAAAATTGAAGTCAACCCTCTCAAACTCTGCCACTGCTTTATCAACTATTATAAACTTAACATAATATTCTAAATCCTCTGTTGTCATTTCAACAATTTTCACAGCATCTTCGCCATGAATAGTTTCCATATCAAGAAATCACTTTTTTTGCTCATCCTTCAGAAGCAACTCATGAATTAAAGTCTTATTATGATATTGCAGCAATTCAGTCACATTTTCAGGCTTCACATCTAATTCTAACTTTCCTGTTATTTCCACATCTACAGTTACTTCCTCCACTGAAGTCTTGAACTCCTCCAAATCATCCCTGAGGGTTAGAATCAACTTTTATTAAGCTCCTGTTAATATCAGTATCTTGACTTTTTATATGAATAACAAATGTTCTTAATGACATCTGGAATAGTGAATTATTTCCAGAAGGTTTTCAAGTGCTTTGCTCAGATCCATCAGAGGAATCACTATCTATGGCAGATATAGTTTTATGAAATATAATTCTTACATAGTAAGACTTGAAAGTGGAAATTATTCCTTGATCCATGGCTGCAGAATGGATGTTGTGTTAACAGGCATGAAAGCAACATTATCTTGTACATCTCCATCAAAGCTCTCAGATAACCGGTGCATTGCCAACAAACAGTAATAATTTAAAAGGAATCTTTTCCTGAGCAATGGGTCTCAGCAATGGCCTTAAAATATTCAGTAAAGCATATTGTCAATAGATGTGCTGTCATTCAGGCTTTATTGTTCCATTTATAGAGTACAGGTAGGACAAACTTAGCATAATTCTTAAGGGCTTCCCTGGTGGCTCAGATGGTAAATAGTCTGCCTGCAATGTGGGAGACCCAGGTTTGATACCTAGGTTGGGAAGATCCCCTGGAAAAGGAAATGACTACCCACTCCAGTATTCTTGCCTGGAAAATCTCATGGATGGAGGAGCCTGGCAGGTTACAGTCCATGGGGTTGCAAAGAGACGGATACGACTGAGCGACTAACACTAAGGGCCCTATGGATTTTCAGAACAGTAAGTGAGCCATGGCTTCAACTTTAAGTCACCGATGGCATTAGCCCCTAACAAGTGAGTCAGCCTTTGAAGCTTTGAAGCCAGCCACTCTTTAGCTATGAAAGTCCTAGATGTCATCTTCTTCCCATAGAAAGCTGTTTCCTTACACTGAAAATCTGTTGTTTAATGAAGCAACCTTCCTGATTGTCTTACTTAGATTTTCTGGGTATCTTGAAGCACTTACTGCTTCACTTTACACTTTTATGTTATAGAGATGGCTTCTTTCCTTTAACCTCAGGAACCAGCCTCTGCTAGCTTCGAGCGTTTCTTCTGTAGCTTCCTCCCCTCTCAGGCTTCATAGATTTAAAGAGAGTTAGAGCCTTACTCTGGATTAGGCTTTGGCTTGAGGGAATGTTGTGGCTTTTTTGATCTAATTAGACCACTAAAACTTTCTCCATATCAATAATACATCATCTCCATATCAGTACTATTTTGCTTTCTCATCATTCATGTGTTCACTGCAGTAGCACTTTTAATTTTCTTCAAGACCTTTTTATTTGCATCCACAACTTGGCTAATCTGCAAAAGAGGCCCAGCTTTCAGCTCATCTCAGCTTCTGATGTGCCTTTTCTATTAAGCTGGGCTTCCCAGATGGCTCAGATGGTAAAGAATCTTCCTGTAGTATGGGAGACCTGGGTTCAATCCCTGGGTTGGGAAGATCCCCTGGAGAAGGGAATCTCTAGTATTCTTGCCTGGAGAATTCCATGGACAAGGGAGCCTGGCAGGCTATAGTCCGTGGGGGTCACAAAGAGTCAGACACGACTGAGTGACTAACGCATATATTCTATTAAGCTTAATCATTTCTAGCTTTTGATTTAAAGTGAGAGATATGCAACTCTTCCTTTCCTGTGAACACTTTGAGGCCATTATAAGATTGTTAATTTGTCTAATTCCAATATTGTCCTGTCTCAGGGAATAGGGAAGCCCAAGGAGAAGGAGAGAGACAGGGAATGGCCAGCTAGTCAGTGAGTGGTCAGAACACAAACAACATTTATCAATTAATACCGCCTTCTTACACAGAAGTGGTTTGTGGCACCCCGAAATGATTACAATAGTAACATCAAAGGTCACTGATCATATAATACATATAACAAATACATATAATAATAACACATATAGTAATAGTGAAAATATATATAACAAATACATTGTTATATTTAGCCACTGAGTTATTGTTTAGTTGCTGAGTCGTGTCTGACTCTTTTGCAACCCCATGGACTGTAGCCTGCCAGGCTCCTTCTGTCCATGAGATTTCCCAGGCAAGAATCTTGGAGTGGGTTGCCATTTCCTTCTCCAGGGGATCTTTCCAACCCAGGGATTGAGACTCTATCTCCTGCATTGGCAGGTGAGTTTTTTACCACTGAGCCACCAGAGAAACCTCAACAAATATATATAACAATAAAAAATTAAAAACATGAAAGACTGTGAGAATTACCAAAACCTGACATAGAGACATGAGGTAAACAAACGCTGTCAGAAAAATGTCACGATGACCTGCTGTATGCAGGATTGCCACAAACTTTCAATTTGTAAAACCAAACAAAGAAAGTAGTATCTGCAAAGCACAACAAAATGAGGCACAATAAGTGAATTATGTCTGTAATTATTTTAACTCTTCCTTAACAGAGTGAAATGCTCTGACAGCTGTCAACAAGATGTCAAACCCAGTGATTTGATGGCACATTTTTCTTGTTTCACTTCTGCATTTTCTCTGAAGCCAAAATAATTTCTATAGTTTTAAAGTAATGAAGAAGATTAAAAAAGGGTGAAGTACAGGTATCTTGAGAAACCTCTTTCACCAAAGTGCTTTTAATCTCAGAAGCAACATCTGCAGCAAGCACATAGCAAGCTCCTGACCAAAGGCGTGAAGGGTACTCTAAGACTGAGGGTAGAATTTGAGGGATCACTAATTCTCTAGGGAAATTTAATTGTGAAAGGAGGGGAAGATGCACTAGTTTGGCCTTCTTGAAACAACTTACTTAAGGGAGTTAGCTCATCTAATTACTCTCCTTCATTCCTTCTGAAAAATGGGCCCTTCTACATGCATCACAACTGGAGTCCACGCACCACTACAAAAGATTCCACGTGACACAAGGGAGATCCCACATGCTGCAACGAAGACTTGGCCCAGTCAAATAAATAAATAAAAATAAAACAATTATCTGAGTCATGGCCGAGACCCCATAGATTTCTTCAGGATGGAGCTGGTCACCAGAGAGAATAACCACAGGATTAGAGGCCTGGAATACTGGGGCAGCCTGCTCTCCTGGTATGAAAGGAGGGCTGGAGATTGACTTCCCTTATATTGGCCAATGATTTAATCAATCATGTCTATGAAATGAGCCCCCCATAAAAACTCCTGACCCCAAAGCTGAGCAGCACATGTTGGCTGGTGATCACACTGTACCAGGAAGGTGGCATACCCTGTCTCTATGGGGAGAGAGCATGGAAGTTCCATGTCTGGGGCCCTTCCAAACCTTGCCCTTTATACATCTTTATTTGGCTGTTCTGAGTTGTATTCTTTATAATAAAATTATAATTGTAAGTGTAGAAAGTTCCTGAGTTACCTGATGCACTATACTCTAGAACCCCAAGTGGGAGTAGAGACAGAAGAGGGACGCCATAGAGGAAAGAACACATATGCATGTTGTAGAGAACGCTGGTCATTCTCCATGTTGATGAAGTGAAAATTCACATTTCAAGGCAATACAAGGAAAATTTAAACATAATTTCTTGCTGCCCATTTGGGCCTTTTCCCTCCCCTCAAGTGTCCATTGTACACATGCATTAGGCATTAACCAAACCTCGCCAGGGGCAGAAATACCTGCTTAATCATAAAGATGAATTTTTCTCCTTCTGGCACCAGCCATGTCCCTCCTTAGAAAATAACATAACTTTTTCAACGTCACAAGGAGTCAAGATGACCCACTGCTTGCTTTGTATGTGCAGCCATCTTTGATGAACTTTATGTACAATGCCAATACATCATTTCCCTTAAAGACAGTGATTGGTGCACAACAGACTGGTCAGGTGACCTGGGGAGATATGGACCATACCTAACGGAAGTTCTTAAGTACTCACATAAACTTATTAATGTTACTAGGTCTATCATTTGTATTCTGCTGATTTTTCATGATTATTGTTGCTTGTGTTACCAAATGTGTGGCTGAGACTCAAATAAAATTAATGATTAGGCAGCTTGTAACAATTGATCAAATACTCAGTTCTATAGGATCAATGATTATAAAAGTGTAACTCTAGGTATTGGAAGAAGCAACAAGATGAAACCCTTTCCTGAACTATAACAGAATAGTATGACAAGTGTTCCAGAAGTTTTTGGCCACTGTTAATGAGTACAGTCCAGGAATAGTATATTGAGTGGGTTATCAATGAAACACTTGCCTGACATGGGAATGAGCATTCCTAGCACCATGGGACAAACTGGTCATGAAATGTCTCCTAAATCTTAGTCAAAATTAGGACCTAAAGGGAAGGGTGGAGAAGGCAATGGCACCCCACTCCAGTACTCTTGCCTGGAAAATCCCGTGGACGGAGAAGCCTGGAAGGCTGCAGTCCATGGGGTCGCTGAGGGTCGGACACAACTGAGCGACTTCACTTTCACTTTTCACTTTCATGCATTGGAGAAGGAAATGGCAACCCACTCCAGTGTTCTTGCTTGGAGAATCCCAGGGACGGGGGGAGCCTGGTGGGCTGCCATCTATGGGGTCACACAGAGTCGGACATGACTGAAGCGACTTAGCAGCAGCAGCAGCAGCAGCAACAACAAAGGGAAGAGATTGTAAAATAAAGAATACTGCCCACCATCCAGTTCTACAAGAAGTCATTAGCCACTGTGGTTGCTGATTTATAACACACGCTAAAAGGAATTCAGAGTGAAGAGGAGAATGAGGCACTTTGTTCTAGGGAAACGGATAGAACTGGCCCTTAGACAGTTAAATATTTTCAGTAGAAATTTCTTATGAACCCGGATTCTTGTATCTTTCCATACTTAGAAAAGCATAACCAAGATGTCTGTTCCTAGTGACTAGCAGCAACTTTCTGTGGAGACATGTACCTGATTACATGCACCCCTCTTGCCAAAATCACATATATACTGTCCTCCCCCTTTACCTCTTCAGAACAGTTCTCAGAACTCTCTGAGAGACTTTCCTAGATTATAATTCTCAGTTTGACTCAAATAAAATTTTCCATCTCTTTCTTATATAGGCTATTGATTAATTTTTTGTTGACAATATCCAGGCTTGCTTTTTCACATAACAATAGCTTCTTGCAGTTAGGTACATGTTCATCCAGCTAAAAACTATATTTCTCAGCCATCCTTGAAGCTATGCATGTGTAAATAAATTCCAAACAAAAAGATGTATGCAGAAGTGTTACACATCCTCCCTTTCCCTTTTTATGATGAAAGCTATTTTCTGTCTTTGAAAACCCTAATCCTAGCATTTTACCTTTTGATAACAACTCTATTCTGTTCATTTCCTTCTCTCTTAGCTTGGCATCTAAGATCCAAAACTTGACCCTCTTTAAAACATGTATAATACTACATAGGATTATTTAATACGTTTATCTGAGAGATTAATAAATTCTGCCTGAAGTCCCAAGAATGTGGTGTGGCCAGTTGGTAATGTCACATCACAAGGTCTGGTTTCTGTACAGATAAGATGCATGTTAATATGCACAGCCGCTATTGCCAAAAGCATTTGCCCAGACAATGTGAAAGAGGCACCTGTAGGAAAAACTCCTCCATTAGGGCCATGGTCCATCGGTGGTGCAGCTTCCAGGATTTGGCTGGGTGACTGATGTCTGCTGCATGGAGAATCAGGGACATGGTTTTGGCTTTGTCAAGCCTGTCAAAACAAGGGCATGCTCACATTATCAGCACAAAATAACCAACCACAGTCTTTTCCAAGTCCAAGCCCACAGATCTTTAATATGAAAACAAAATTATAACCTACCCTTCAGGTTGCTGCAAACTATTTCTTATATTTTTAATTTGCTGGAAGTGACCCGACATGTCTGTAGACAACACCATTTCAATCACTAGGTTCCGAAGATCCCTGTGGAGTCATCAAAAGCAGAAAAGTTTGGCCTTTTTTCTTTGTTCTCAAGTGAAACATTTAATATTAAGAGTCTTATGGACTCTGTGGGAGAGGGAGAGGGTGGGAAGATTTGGGAGAATGGCATTGAAACATGTATAATATCATGTATGAAACGAGTTGCCAGTCCAGGTTTGATGCACGATACTGGATGCTTGGGGCTGGTGCACTGGGACGACCCAGAGGGATGGTATGGGGAAGGAGGAGGGAGGAGGGTTCAGGATGGGGAACACATGTATACCTGTGGCGGATTCATTTCGATATTTGGCAAAAGCAATACAATATTGTAAAGTTTAAAAATAAAATAAAATTTAAAAAAAAGAATTACATTTTATTTTTTCTAATGCTATGAGCAGAAAAGATGCTACATTTTTAAATATCAAAGAGCTTATAGAAGTTTGGCTTTAGGATGTCGCCAGGAGAGCAATCTGTGAATGATGCTATGTAACATCTCCTTTTAAAGACCTGCATGCTTTCCCTCCCATACACACAACCCTTCCCCACTCATACTTTCTAAATATTACTTTTAGAAATAATTAATATCAGAAAGGATCCTAACCAATTTTAGAGAAAAACCACTCTAAAGGAAGAATTTACTATTAGTAAAACTAGCACCATTATTCAATATTTATTCCATCCAGACAGTGTTTTAAGTGCTTTCTATGTGAGGGGCACTATTATTTCCAATCCAAGAGGACTGGGTTGTTTGCCCAGTCACACAGCTAGTATATAGCAGAGATAAGACTCAACCGCAAGAGGAGTACTACCAAAGCTGGCAGTTGGACCACTGCATTGTATCAAGTTTCTATCATAAGACCTCCAGGAAATCAAGACTATCAGTGACTGGGAATTCTCTGTTTAAGCTCTGGGGACCTTGAGCCTACATATCATAGACAGAGCTCTTGGTACTGTTGAAATCATAACCAAGACACTGTAAACATGGTGACCATATCACAAAGCCTATGCATGAATAAATCATTCTCACACTAAGCAGGAGATGAGTAACCCCAGCAAAGCCTTGCATGTTCTACAACTCATTGCTTGCTCAGTACAGATAGGTAAACAAGTCACTTATGCTGGAAATCATATTTTATTTTTATTCTGTGGCCAGTAGAGTAAGCTAAATTACAAGTGTATGGCAAACTTGAATTATGATCTTGTGTCAAAGATGTTTTACCTAAAGTTGGTATGATTGAATGATTTGTTTGAAAAACAACACAGATTGGAGATTCTTGCTGAAAATTATGGGTGCTCAATTCATCTGGGTTTTTAGGATGGCAGCAATGAGAAAACAATACTCTGATTACTTACTGTTCATGATATTGGATAGCCTGCTTAGAATATACTTTTACCCAAATATTAAGGGAATGGCAGATATCAAAGAAGTTAATACAATTATTCTCAGTTACATTTTTTCTTCTAAATTATGAGATATCCATGTTGCAATACCCACTGTACCAAAACCTTCATGTTAAGTAGGAAAAATGAGAGCAAAGCTTTATGAAATCTGTAAGACTTAATAAATACATTGTAGTTTGCAGATGTAATGTGAAAAAAGAAACACAGACCCAAAGTGCAGTATTTGTGCTAAACTCACATCAAACCAAGATTTAATACCTAATTTATAGTTTTAACCTCCCCCAGGAGTGAAAACTTAAACCAATTATCTGGTCAGCACTAGGGAGGAAATCTGCCTGATAGACCCCTATTGCTGCTGCTGCTGCTGCTAAGTCGCTTCAGTCATGTCCGACTCTGTGCGACCCCATAGACGGCAGCCCACCAGGCTCCCCCGTCCCTGGGATTCTCCAGGCAAGAACACTGGAGTGGGTTGCCATTTCCTTCTCCAATGCAGGAAAGTGAAAAGTGAAAGTGAAGTCACTCAGTCTTGCCTGACTCTTAGTGACCCCATGGACTGCAGCCTATCAGGGTCCTCCATCCACGGGATTTTCCAGGCAAGAGTACTGGAGTGGGGTGCCATTGCCTTCTCCTATTATACCCCCACAAAAGCTGACTTTGCCTGAAACAATCAGATCCTTGCTAGAATAACTTTCTTGTCTTGCCTGTTTCTACTTATAAAATTCTGCCATTTTGTAGTTATTAGGAGCTCCTTTTTATCTGCTAGATGGGATTTTGCCCAATTCATGAATTGTTGGATAAAGTCAGTAAGATCTTTAAAATTTACTCAGTTGAATTCTGTTTTGTAAAAGTAATCAGTAAATGCTAGGTGTAATCAATAATCAACTAATAATATATCAATAAACTAGTACACAAAGGAAATGTATTCTTTATAAATTTTTCTTGCCAAAATTTAAATATCGCTGCATTTATGGTTACTAAAGTTACTTGAAGAAATAGATATGCAAACAGAAAACCTACAAGTCTTTAAAAAGCTATCCATATTTTAATTCTTGGTGAAATAGGATTAAGGTTATACTCGCAAATGCATTTTTATAGCTTTTGGAAACAGTGTTGGATTTGTTAAATTCTACCGTATCATCAATCATATATAAGTCAACTCATAAATCATGTGATATTGCTTCAGGGAGGAAGCCAATTCTGACTCCATGTTGGAACTGTCTCTTTGATGTGCTTTTTGTTGCTTTTGTTATTATATTCATACAGAGTGGTTTGCCTCAGAGAATCTTGCTCCTCTGCCTGACTGTTAAACTCAAGTGCCTCTGTTCACAACCCTGTCCAGCTGTGGATGGCAGGAAGGAAGAAATGAACACATTCCCTGCCTGAGGTTTGCCATTCTAGGAGATGTTTGCAACATTA